>NC_136071.1:909745280-910010280 GCF_964261635.1 Lissotriton helveticus | reverse complement strand
CACCCACAGAGCCACACACACCCACAGAGCCACACACACCCACAGAGCCACACACACCCACAGAGCCACACACACCCACAGAGCCACACACACCCAGCCACACACACACAGCCACACACACACATCCACACACCCCCCAGAGCCAAATACACCCACCCACACCCAGAGCCAGACACACCCACCCACACCCAGAGCCAGACACACCCACACCCACCCACACCCAGAGCCAGACACACCCACACCCACCCACACCCAGAGCCAGACACACCCACACCCACACACACACAGAGCCAGACACACACACACACACAGAGCCAGCCACACACACAGAGCCACACACACACAGAGCCACACACACACACAGAGCCACACACACCCACACAGAGCCACACACACCCACACAGAGCCACACACACCAAGAGCGCCACACACACCAAGAGCGCCACAGACACACACACACACCCAGAGCCACACACACCCAGAGCCACACACACACCCAGAGCCAGACACACTCACACACCCAGAGCCGCGCACACACACACAGCCGCACACACACACACAGCCACACACACACACACCCAGAGCCCCCCCCCCCCCCCCCACACACACACACACACACACACACACACACACACACACACACACACACACACACACACACGCGCGCACACACCTAGAGCCACACACACCCACTCTCCCCGTGCCTAACAAAACAAGCCCCCACCGCTTCGTGGCACTCTACACTCTCTTGTATCAACCGGTGGTTCACTTTGGCCATAGAGCCTACTGTTCAGTGAACCAAATAACTACCTTCTGTGGGCACAGGCCCAGTAACACATTGTCCACTGAGGCAAACACGTCTCTAACCCCTGTATGGTGGTGATGGCACGTTCGTCACTGTCCTGTACCGATGACCATCCCTCACCCCATGAGACAGTGCCCACTGTCCTGGTTCGTCAGTGCCCGCTGCCCTGGTTCGTCAGTGCCCGCTGCCCCTGTGTATACTCTCCGGGTATATGTTGCTCCTTGTAGCGCTGTACACACACTTGCCTCCCTCTTCCTAATACTCTAGTTTAACCCTGACCCGGTACGTCACTTTAGTGAACTCCTGAACTCATCTGACAGCGGCTCCTTACTGTAGTGAGGGTGGGGGCGTCCGTGTGGCCGTTCCCCCTGCTACTTCCCGTCCGTGCAGCCGCAGTAAAGTAAATACGGCTAGCCACATGTAAACAAATGCGCACAGTCGCAATGAAACTGAAAGCACAGTAAAACAAGTGATTTGCATAGAATCTCGGAGTGTTGCTGCACTCCCTAGCATTCTGCAGTCACTCTGCACTCCCTAGCATTCTGCAGTCACTCTGCACTCCCTAGCACTCTGCAGTCATTCTGCACTCTCTAGCACTCTGCAGTCATTCTGCACTCTCTAGCACTCTGCAGTCACTCTGCACTCCCTAGCACTCCCTTGCACTCTGCACTCCCTTGCACTCTGCACTCCCTAGTCACTCTGCACTCCCTAGCGCTCCCTAGTCACTCTGCGCTCCCTAGTCACTCTGCGCTCCCTAGTCACTCTGCGCTCCCTAGTCACTCTGCAGTCACTCTGCACTCCCTAGTCACTCTGCAGTCACTCTGCACTCCCTAGTCACTCTGCAGTCATTCTGCACTCTCTAGCACTCTGCAGTCACTCTGCACTCCCTAGTCACTCTGCAGTCACTCTGCACTCCCTAGTCACTCTGCAGTCACTCTGCACTCCCTAGTCACTCTGCAGTCACTCTGCACTCCCTAGTCACTCTGCAGTCACTCTGCACTCCCTAGTCACTCTGCACTCCCTAGTCACTCTGCAGTCACTCTGCACTCCCTAGTCACTCTGCAGTCACTCTGCGCTCCCTAGTCACTCTGCAGTCACTCTGCGCTCCCTAGTCACTCTGCGCTCCCTAGTCACTCTGCGCTCCCTAGTCACTCTGCGCTCCCTAGCACTCTGCACTCCCTAGCACTCTGCACTCCCTAGCACTCTGCACTCCCTAGCACTCCCTAGCACTCCCTAGCACTCCCTAGCACTCCCTAGCACTCCCTAGCACTCCCTAGCACTCCCTAGCACTCCCTAGCACTCCCTAGCACTCCCTAGCACTCCCTAGCACTCCCTAGCACTCTGCAGTCACCCTGCAGTCACCCTGCAGTCACCCTGCACTCCCTAGTCACGCTGCAGTCACTCTGCACTCCCTAGTCACTCTGCACTCACTCTGCACTCCCTAGTCACTCTGCAGTCACTCTGCACTCCCTAGTCACTCTGCAGTCACTCTGCACTCCCTAGTCACTCTGCAGTCACTCTGCACTCCCTAGTCACTCTGCAGTCACTCTGCACTCCCTAGTCACTCTGCAGTCACTCTGCACTCCCTAGTCACTCTGCAGTCACTCTGCACTCCCTAGTCACTCTGCAGTCACTCTGCACTCCCTAGTCACTCTGCAGTCACTCTGCACTCCCTAGTCACTCTGCAGTCACTCTGCACTCCCTAGTCACTCTGCAGTCACTCTGCACTCCCTAGCACTCCCTAGTCACTCTGCACTCACTCTCCACTCCCTAGTCACTCTGCACTCACTCTCCACTCCCTAGTCACTCTGCACTCACTCTCCACTCTGCACTCACTCTCCACTCTGCACTCACTCTCCACTCCCTAGCACTCCCTAGTCACTCTGCAGTCACTCTCCACTCCCTAGCACTCCCTTGCACTCTCTGGGTTTGCACACAGCAGCTGCCCATCAGGTCCGTGGAAGAAGGGGGTAGTGGGTGAAATATGCAAAACAAGCCTCGTCCCCCTAAGCGATGGGCTCAAACACGCCCCTTCATTTCCGGAGCTCTTAACGTGTAGTATCCCCGGGCACACGTTTAGTCTGTAATACCTACAAAGACTGCCGCTCCGAGGCTTATAAATTTAAATTGAAAGCGTTTGCTGGCAGCGGGCGGAAGCTATTTGAGGCAGCCTGCTCTATTTTCGCCCTGCCTGCTTTGGATTCGTAGCAGTGGGAAGAGGTAGAA
This sequence comes from Lissotriton helveticus, assembly GCF_964261635.1. Classification (NCBI taxonomy): domain Eukaryota; kingdom Metazoa; phylum Chordata; class Amphibia; order Caudata; family Salamandridae; genus Lissotriton; species Lissotriton helveticus. The sequence continues at coordinate 910,007,249 of NC_136071.1, read as the reverse complement.
GAGACTGTGGGCGCCTCGATGGGGTTTTGTGGCAGTGGGGAGAGGTGGAAGAGGCTGAGGGCGCCAAGCAGAAGGAAGCTGTTTTAGGCAAACTGCTCTGTTTGCGCCATGCCTGCCTGCTGGGAAGAGACGGACAGCACCGTGCGTGAATAAAGGTGCACATGTTGTGTGATGAAACGCGGTGCTTGTAACTGAACTCTATAAAATAAACAGCAAGGAACCATAAAGCAATACAACAAAACAACACCAGGTCCAACAATAAAATGTTTAGACTCGGAATCACTCTACCTTTGAAAAAAGATATGAACTGCTGTGCGGCGTGATGGTGCAGTTAGACCCCGGGACGGGTGAAAAGTTATCGCAGTACGGCTATTGCTGCCTCAGAGTCTGTGCTCTCAAGGCAGCAGTTACTGCCACAAAGCTCCGGCATTTTCGAGATTCGGGGCGTGTTCTTGCAGTGACGTCAAGATTAAATACCAAGATTAAAAAAAAGCAAGAAACGCCCCCGAATCGCGTCATGGCGGGGGAAATAGTTACCAACAGGATCGCAACCATATTTAACCTTTATATCAAATCACAAGCACCGTTATGCCCTGACCAAGCTACATCTGAATATAGAGCACCACTTCATCTCTTTCCCCAAAATTAAAGAATGTGACTTGAGATCTAACCCATGTCCACGTGAGGGGATGCACCAGCAAATAGTTTCGCACTGGGGGCCACTAACGGTAAAGCTGATCCCTGGGCCTCCCTAATCATTCGCTGCCCCTCCCCTTTAACTGTTCCCCTGTCCATTCCCTGCTCACCTTGCTTTGTTCTCTAATCGCGGTGTCTCATTCACTCATTCTCATGTCCATTCGGCACCCCATTGTCTATTTATTGACCATTATAGCTCTTTCACGGACTCCTTGCATCGTCCACAAATTCAATGTTTACACCGACTCGTTCATTGCTTAATGCCTCGTTATCTAATCGGCCTTTCCTTCCGCCCTTGTCCTTTCACCGGTCTGTTGCTTCGTCCACCAGTCACAGTAAAGTATTCAGTGATGATCACTCTAACTCTTTCGCAGTTTCACCTGCATTTATTAATCACGGCCTCCCATTCATTTTCCCAAAGTATCGGAAAAAATGTATTTCAGATGACTTGTTCTTAGAACGTTTCGCATCTTCCGTTCCAAGTGTGAACAGCAGAGGGCGCTCCGAACATTTGGTCTACAACCGAGCTGAGAACGGCGCACCAAAGACTAGTTATTTATGTTAATTTTCATATTATTGTGCACAATATCTCACAAGTGATCATCTGCAACACGGTGTACTTTACACTGTACATTTAATAAATTCCAATCAGTAATTTTGGGCAGGTTAGGGGAATATTGAAAATATGTAAACGCGCCTAAATAAACTCCGTGCACGTGGTGAATGTGTTTACCCTGGACGCGTTTGTGAATTCCCTTGGGTGTCGGGAGTTCCGCTCCTGGCCGTGTTCGGCTCAGTTTGACCTAATCTGACGTTGTGGGTGGACAGCTGGAGGGCACTCTTGGGGCAGTTCCACCGGCAACAGACACATTGGAAATGAGAAAAACATGGCGGAAAAAAATAAATAATAACTACCGCCCACCGCCGCATGACGTACGAAAAGGGGTGGGATGAGTAAAAATCGCGGGAACGCCCACGAATCTGCTCCGGCAATGACGGACAGATCTGTCTTCCAATGGCTAGCCTCCATTTATGGAGCTAGCCAATGGAAGACGGAGGCGGGAGAAAGCTCCATACTTGTAAACAAAAGTTTTCGCCTGCGCGGTACTGCTTGCGCAGTAAACGCCAGGCGAAACCCAAAAAGTCAGTGGGCTTGATACTTCCCCGAGATGCAGGGTTGATTACGCCCCATGGACTTCCAACAGAAGATAGCACTTCCTTTGCTGCTGTAGTTAGACAAGCAACGAGTTCCTGGACTTACAACTGTCTTCTGTGGAACTCCTGACAAATGTCATTACTTAAGTTTTGTTGTCTGGGACAGCGTTATCTGAGCCCTTACTCCCATTCAGTGCGGCACTAACTGAAGCCCTAATGAGTGCTTGGTCTATGACTTCCTCATGGGCAACTGTGAACAGGCAGATGGGCAGACACCACAGATTGCGTCCTGGAACCAAGAATTTCTTACACAGTACTCTACTTCTGAGAGTTTGGTGGGCCAGCCTTCCATCAGCAGAGTAAATCCTTATACACTCCCCATGATCCCTCCAGATTGGGAATCAAAAATGATTCAGGCTTTCGGGAAACACATTTTCAAGTTGCCCACACGGAGTTGTGCTTGCCACAGTAGGTTGTAGACCATAACAAACCTCCTGACATTGTTGGATTTTCGTCCGCCGCAATGAGTGTGACAATCTGGCTATTATCCTGCTGTTTTAAATCTTGGTCCTGATCTTGGTGTGAGCAGCTTGGAGGCTTCTTGGTCCGTTGGCCTCATGGATCTTAGTTGCTCACTTTGCCAGGTGGCATATGCCAGATCTGCAGTGGGATCTGAAGACTCCATGGGCCCAGCATCAAGGGACCCTACCAGATGTCATCCAGGTTTTGGAGAGACTGCACATGATTGCACTGGTGGCTGCTTGACTGCAACTTGACCAGCAGTAGACACCTCTTTTTCCCACTCAGAGCTGATGATTGTGACAGGTGTGTCACTGCTGGGTTGTGAAGGTCCTCTGGGAAATGTGGGGATCAGAGGGTTCTGCTCTCCAGAATTGTGGGATCTTTGCCTGGTGTTGAAGGCTTTCCTGCTGTCCATTATTGGAATCTTACTGAAGTTTGCAAAAAAGTGATGGATGGAATGCTTGTATTAATCTCTGCGACTGGTAATTATTCAGGCCAGATCCCAGTCAATATTTATTTTTGAACACCTTGAGAGCTCAATTTTGAGACTGCTGTATGCAATAAGTCTTGTTCCGCTCCAGTCTGAACTGCCAGGCCCGGTCCTCCCTGAACCAGAACACAAGCAACCAAAGACTGGTTTCACCCATATTGGGGCTTATCAGTCTTGTGTAGCTTTGTTCCAGTGGCACAGTGTGCACAGGACTCATGTCTGGGCTTGCATTCGAGCTACCACCTGAAGTTGTGCATGTCTTCCTTTGAACCAGACGTTCTTCTCGAGGGCAAAGAAAAGTAACCGAGTGCAGAATAGGACTTGCCTTAGATGGATAGTTCTCTGCATTAAGATCTTATTCGCATTGGCCTAGAAGCAAATTTTGGAAGAACGGAGGGTTCATTCCACCAGAGAGAAAGATGCTACCACTCTGTTCTCATGCAAAGTTGTTCCTGACAGCTAGGTCCGAGGGGAAAGGGCATTTTGCCTGTTCTTTCCTACGTGAGATATTTGGTTTGAGCCCACTCCATAGATCCTCCATATTGGGAGGCACTGCTTTGGTATCCATTCTGAAAGTGAGCAATTTGCGGTTAGAAATATCCATCAGAAGAACAAGTTACTTACCTTCTGTAACTCTACTTTTGATGGATACTCCATCTAAACACACTCATGCCGCCCTCCCACCCTTCACTGTTCTAAGAAGTGCACATTTTTACCATCTGAAAAGGTCCCAAATTAGAGAGTTGCACACTGGCCAATTGTTTTGTGCTCCAAATCCAGGCAAACTGACATTGGCATGCATGGGTGTCACCGATATGCAGCCCTGATCTGTCCCTTCTGAGGTTGAAGAGGTCCATGCAGAGCCTTACTACGGCCCTAGTTGGCACACAGGAGCAATGCTGTATCTGAATCTAGTTTGGCGCTTGGGGAATATTCTAAAGGTGAGGCATCTATGGTGAGAAAGAGCATCCACCTGAAAAAGACTTACCAATGGTAATTCACCTGTTAATGGAAATTAACACTATTGTAACAATTAATGTGACTCAGTAGGCTCTGATGGTCAACATGCTTACTGAGGGTAATCTGATTTCCACACCTCCCTGGAATTGGAATTTTTCTGTTGTCCCACAACCTGTGGAAAATGCATCAAAATGAAGTAGGATTACATTTAAAAATGTATCACAGGGGGCATGGCCAACCATCATGGCCGACCGAATGTAACTCCGATCGGCTTTGTGCCAGGCCCAGCCGCTCTTACAGTTTGGAAGGCACTTACTACCCCAAAACCAGATCGCGTTGTTCCCTGAGGCGCCCGGAGGTGTGGGGGTTTCTCGACGGCGAGTTAGGACCCCCTGGTGATGCGTGTGGGGTGAGACTGTTCTGCCGCTGGAGCCTGCGGCTCTCACTGCGCTATGTTACCGAGGCAGTTGCTGCGGCACCGGGACCAGCGGGGGCCGCGCGGACACTGACTAGGACAGCGGCTCCGATGATCCCGCTCAAATAGCCCGGTCGTTGATTCCAGCCGAAGAGGGGTAGCGCCCGGTTCAATTGGTGCTCTTGACAGAAGCCGCGATCTCCCAGCTGCAGCCACGTTTGCGGAGGGGAGCCCCCTGGTTGAGCAGAGGCACATGAGGGCCCCCCTGCTGAAATCTCCAGGTACGGAGAGTCGCGGCGGGGCTCCCCTATACTACAGTGGGCCGCCCGGAGTCCGCTTGAACGAACAGTGCCTGACCTTAAGATGGTGAGGTCATGCACCTCTGCACAACCTCGTGAGGAGGCTACATACCCCTGATTCTCCCTTATTTGGCGACCTGCTGTCACCCCTGAGGGGGCCCCTTAGCTAAATAACAGCCCACCCCACAGTGGCTTATCGTGTTTGACCCCGGGCGAAGTGAGCATCCTGGCATTTGGTCCGAGAGGAGCGGTGGTGCCGACCATCGGGGACCTCCCTGCGAGGCCCTGGGTGGAGGCGCTGCTATGGTGAAGCTGACCCAGAGTTGATGTCGGGGTGCAGTGCTGTGTAAGTGGTCGGTCGACGAAGACCTCCAATATCACTGCGAGCAGTGAGGGGCGGCTAGGAAAGTGGCATAGGTCCCCGTTCTCCGTGCTAGCATACCGGACTCAGATCCGCCCTCTTAGGCAGTGGCCCCTGGCTGACTGTCCCAAGAGGATGCGGGACACCCTCACCGAGCAACTGCCCCTACAGTAAGGCGTTCTCTGGGCCCCGCGGTGCCTTACTTCAGCGTCACTGAATACCCTATACCCAACACCCGACACAGATCTTATGGCCACTGTGGGTCAGCAGTGTCAGAGTCTGGATCCCCCTGCTTTTTTCTGCTGCGGGAAGGCCCCGTACCAGTGGGGGCGCCGGTCCCTATGCCACCCAAAAAGGCGTGGCCCACGAAGGTCTCCAGTTTTTTTTTTCTCCCACACCGCCAAGGGGACAGTAGTTGAAGAGAACGCGGACGGACGACAACATGGCACTCACTCGTGAAGACCTGATGGCCTCACTTTGAGAATTTAAACAAGAACTCAGATGATATCAAGGCTGATATGGGGGGCCTCCTTTGATGTGTTTAAGGCCGAAATGGGAGGCCGTCTAGTGGCCCTGCAAACAGATGTCGACTCAATTGGGGCCTGAGTGCTCGATCTTGAGGCAAAATACCAGGAGCTGGAAGACAGCGTGCGACCCTTGGAGGCCCAATCTGGTGACCTACGGGCTCCGCTGAAAGCCACAGTGCTCAGATGCGAAGATCTTGAGAATCGCTCCCGTCGGGATAACATACGCGTGAGTGGCCTAGAAGAGGGATGTGAAGGCCCAGATCTGGAGGTCTTTGTGGTGTGGCTTTTTTCAACAGCGCTTGGAGATTGAGCCAGCGGTTCGCCTGGAGCGGGTTCACAGGGTGGGGCCACGTGCTCCATGAGATGCCAAAAAACCTAGGGACGTGCTGGTAAAATTCAGCTCTTTTAAAATCAAGGAGTTGGTCCTCCAGAAGGCGCAGGCCCTTGACAAAGTGTCATTTCAGAATGCAACGTGTTTGCAGTACCAAGATGTAGCCCAAGCCACACTTGCTTGGCGCCAGCAGTTCAGACCTGTCATTACAGCAATAAGAGACCGCAAGTTGAAATATCGCTGTGCTTATTCCTTTGGTTTAGCTTTTACTCTGGACAACAAGAAAAATCACTGCACAGAATTAGAAGAGTTGGAGGTTATTCTAGGTGTCGAGGTGGCATCGCCGGTGGCGGAATCGAGAGGTGTAGAGGCGACAGCAAGCTCGAAGAAGCGGGGGGCCAGGCTACAGCAGCAGAGATCCAGAAAGAACACTACTGGATGAGGTGATCCTTGATCTTTATAATTCAGAGGCTTTGTTCCGCCTGAGGGATCCAGTATGACTTGTGGTTTGCGGGCCATTGCAGGGGCCTTGGGAACATGCTAGTCTGGCCTCAGACACTCTGGCTCTTTTGATGAGGCTGTGGGGAGAAAGGCTTGAAGTTATCTTGCAGTCTAAAACTCTCGAAGTCATACTCCGCTGCTGTCTCCTTCATGTGGACTCCCAGCTCTCCCTGGCCTTTTTGGATCTTGATTTTTGTGTTCGCTAATAACTCCTGTATTGAATATGTAATCATTCTGTAATTGTGAATATTATTTGTAACTTGTCACACGCGATTTCCTTATGTAAAGCGCTCCGATACCTCTGGGTCTAGCCAGCGCTATATAAAGCTCTAATAAAACATAAATTAAAAATTGTTAGCTAACATCCTATTTGTGTCCAAATAGCTGTTCAATGGGCCTTGGAGGGGAATTTGGCCTGCCCCAGTTATTGCTCGAAATGAGGTTCCCCTCTGTGATTGAGAACCCAGAGCTCAAAATTATGGTTTGTAATTAAGGTTCACTTTGTTTTGGTGTGACTGTACTTATTGTGCTTTTTTACATGGTGGGGTGGGAGGGAAGGTGAGAGGTACTGAGGGCATCTACCCCAGGAGTGAAATTGGAGGGACACGCTGACCAGCTTTATGTTGACTGATGGAAGTTAACTGCTTAACGTGGAAAGTGATGGTGCTTAACTCCCCTAACAAAAGGCAACGGATCTGGAAATTCCTAAATGACCACCAGATTAAAATAGCTGCCCTGAAAGAGACACGCCTCCCACGCAAAGAGGAACACTGATTCTAACATAAGGCCTACCCACAGTTCTTTCGCTCCTCAGCACATACTAAACATAATGGGGTGGCGCTTCTGTTTCACGCATCAATCCCATTTCTCCACACAACACTAAAACGGATGAAGAAGGGAGGTTCTTGATGGTTAGAGGTGAAATTCGTGGTAGATTGTGCACTATTGCCACAATCTATGCACACAACGCAGGGCTTCGTGATTTCCTGTGCTCTTTCCTAGCCTTGCTGGAGGTATTCGCAAGGGGTAACCTCTTGCTGCTCGGAGACTTCAATCTGATAAGGGACCCAGCCCTGGACAACCCACATTCCCAAAGAGCGGCGAGTATGGTATTTAGCAAACCACTTAAGGCTGCATTGCAGGGGTTAGGGTTTATAGATGCTTAGAGGGATGCCCATCCCGCTACTTGGGACTGTTCCTTCTCGCATTCACATAGGACATACTCCAGGATCAATCACACATTCATTAGTCGGGCCCTTCTCCTCACAATAGCAGTTTCACCCGATTTGCCTATCTGACCACGCTCCCCTAGTTCTAGTCCTTTATTGGCCCGCCTGTGCTCTAAGCTAATCGGGTGGTATTTTCCCAACTTCCTTTGCAGAGATCGGCTTGTTGGGGATGAATTAAGAAAGGCAAACACTGATTTAAAAAAAACTTTTTTTTTTTTTACCTTATCGAACCGGTGCAAACTACCTTGGGCAACAATTGGGACGCCTTTAATGCAGGTATTCGGGGAAAGTGTATCGAACTAGACGCCACCCTCAAAACACCACGTAAAGGGGGAACATCTTCTCCTCGAGGGGAAGCTCCGAAAGGTCGAGTCTGACCTAAACTCTAATCCCTCGACTCAATCCCTTCGTAAGATTACGCACGATAAGGGGGAGCTTCAGGCTATTTACACAAATGGGGCTAAAAAGACCCTTCTACGCTTGCAGGCCTGCAATTACGAGGTTGGAAACAAGGTTGGATCACTATTAACATGCCAACTGTGAGTGAGACGGGAAAAGGAGTACATTAACCACATAATCGATGGGAAGGGGATCTCCCACCAAAGCGAAATTGGGAAAGCCAAGGTATTTGGGGAGTTCTATTGCTCCTTGTATACTGCAGACTCGCTGGATGCACAGGTTCAGGACCAATAACTAGAGGCTCTTGACCTACCCCAGGTTGCGGCCTCCACAAACGAAGACTTAAGTAGCCCCATTAAGCGGAAGAGGTCCAAAAGTCGATAGACTCCTTCAAATTCCAAAAAGCGCCCAGCTCTGATAGTCTCAATGCCTACTTATGATGTTCCAAGTTTCACCCGATTTGCCTATTTGACCACGCTCCCCTAGAGCTAGTCCTTGATTTATTTTATTTATTTTATATTTTTATATAGCGCAAGAATCGACCCCTTGCGGGGTATCTCCGCGCTTTGCTCGCAGGAAGCATGGCAGGTGTTACCAGAGGTTGTGGTTATCAGCTGACAGTGGATTATTTATTCTTCCAGAAATAGACAGGTTTTTAGTTTTTTCCTGAAGGAGGGATGGTTAGAGGTTTGTCTTAGGTCGGGGGGAAGGTTGTTCCAAAGATTGGGCCCTACCAGAGAGAAGGCTCTGCCACCTTGTCTGGTTTTTTTAACCAGAGGAGTTTTTATCAGCAGTTGATTGCTTGATCGTAGTGCTCTGTCAGGTTTGTAGAGGGGCAACTTTTGAGTCAGATATTTAGGGGCTTTCCCGAACAAGCATTTGTGGACTATGCAGCAGATTTTAAATTTGATGCGTTGCCGTATGGGCAGCCAATGAAGTTCTCGCAACAAAGGCTTGGAAGGGGTTCTCGGGGGGGCATTCAAAACCAGTCTGGCCGCTGTGTTTTGGACTACCTGGAGGCGGTTTATGGCGCTCTCATTGGCTTGTATAAGCTGACGGATTGTGAGCGCCCGGACAGAAAGCTCGCCAGCCAAGAAAGGGCCTGTCCTCCTATGCCTACTCCCTGTAAACGGCTCACGAGGATCTTGTGGGACACAGTATCAAAGGCGGCCGACAGGTCTAACAGCACCAGAATCATTGAGCCTTCTCTATCCTGTGACATCTTGATGTTATCAGTCACGGAGAGGAGGGCTGATTCGGTGCTGTAGCTGGGCCTGAACCCAGATTGAGAGTGGTCCAGGCCCCCTGTCTCCTCTATGAAACTGGGCAGATGGATATTAACATGCTTTTCGGCCAGTTTACTCAAGAGCGGCAGCAGAGAGATAGGGCGAAGGTTGGCGAGCTCTGTCCAAGGGGAGGTGGCATTTTTCCGAATAGGATTCACCACTGCCTCTTTCCATTGCTGAGGAAGTTTACCTTCTTTGTAGGATAGGTTCAAAACTTTTTGGATAATGGGGCAGAGAGCAGTGCTAAGCAAGTTCATCACTCTGGAGGGAAGCAGATCGAGGGGGGACCCAGTTTTTATTGTGTTTAATAGAGATTGTATGTCAACCTCAGAGATTTCTGGGATTTCAGTGAAAGTCTCAGAGTTAGATTGTGGACAGAGAGCATCAGCCATCTGTGTTGTTGGGATGTTTGGCCAATATCTTGTCATAGATGGTGTCAATTTTATCTTCAAAGAATTGTGAGATCTTATTACACAGATCCTGAGAGAAAGTGTCCGGACTTTCACATGCTATGGGGTTGGTGAAACATCTTAGAATTTTGTATAATTCTCTGGAAGAGTTGTCAGCTTCATCTATTTGGGATTGAAGGCTGGTCTTCCTTGCCTTTTTTATATTTTTATAGTAAGAGGAGACAGCTTGTTGGTAAAGCTCTTTGCTTTCACTGGAGTGGTTCTTCCTCCATCGTTTTTCTAATTTTCTGCACTTTTGTTTTTCAATTTTTAATGCTTCAGTATACCATTTTTCCTTTTTGTTATTGGTTGTTGGTAATGTGACCAGTTTTTGAGGGGCTAGGAGGTTAATAGTGTCGAGGAGGGTGGCGTTTAGTTTGGCAAGGGCCGAGTCAGAATTGTCAGAGTCGGAAAGAGTTGGTGTTTTCCAGGTTTCTGCGAATGCTTCTGGAGTAACCTTATGCCAAGGTCTACGTTTAATACTCGTGGTGGCAGGAAAATCTGGAGATTTGGTCAATTGCGTGAAAGAAAATTCCAGCATGCTGTGGTCGGACCAGTGTACTGATTTGGGGGGATGGCAGTATATCGACGGATCTTTAGAAAAGATGAGATCTAGGGTGTGGCCACCTCTGTGGGTGGGACCACTGTTACATAGATGCAGGCCTAGGAGGGCGAGGTCTGCCAGTAGGAGCTTGGTATCAGGGTCTTCTGGTATATCTGCGTGGACATTAAAATCTCCAAGTAGGATGAAATGTTCTCTTGCTTTCATATGAGGAGCAAGCATTTCAGTGAGAGTTAGAGAAAAACTTGTGTCGGCGCCAGGAGGACGGTAGACTAATGCGCCCTTCCAGTGGTTTTTACTTCCAGTATTTATTTTGAAGATCATTATTTCCATAGATGGAAGTAAGGCTTGTTCTAATATGGAGATGCGGAAACTGTCTATGTGTATTATAGCAGTGCCGCCACCAGTTTTTATCGGGCGGTCCTGTCTCAGGATTTTATATCCTGTGGGGATCCCTGTCATGACAGAAGGGATAGTATGGGGTTTTAACCAAGTTTCCGTTAGGAAGCATATTTCTGGTTTGAGGCTGAGAATAGTGTCCCATATTTCAATGCAGTGACACGGGAGAGAGCGGACATTAAGTAGAAAACTTTTCCAGCCTTGCTTTACTGGCTTGGGAGTGGGTGAGGACCCTGGTATGATGGTATTAATAGTGGCTTGAAAGCCACACTGACAGCAGGGAATAGGATCTTCGGGATTGGGCCAACCACTGCCTGCACATCGGTGGTGATCTAGGGGGCGGAGGGATCGTAGGAAGTGAGAGGAGTACCTGATATGCGAGTCTCCAGATGAGGCCAGGCCACAGAGGGGGTGAAGGGACATGGGGGCAGGGTGGGTGGCCCCTGGTCCCGTCCTGTCGCGGACGGGCGCAGACGGGCCACTCTTTGGCTACTCTTTGGCGTAGCTTCGGCTCCACTGCGCGCGATCGCTGCGCGCTCACTGGAAGGTGAGGGCTAAGTAGCCCCGAGAGACCCAGCTGCTAGAGCGCTAACCGCCCAGCAGTATGGAGACAGGAAGTGGTGTCCTCCCTCTAGCATTCAGAGGGAAGGCGGATCAGAGAGCGTCTCCTATGACGGCGATTGCACCAGTCAATAGGGTGTTGTGATGGTGAGTGTGGGCAATGCGATCGATTTTACAGTTTTAAAATTCCGTTTTCCGTCTTAGTCACAGATTTTTTAAAAAGGCTAAAAATACAAGTTCCAATTCAAATAATCACACTCACAACATAGATGGGAGCGCTAGCTCAGTGCTGAAGCCTGTGGCGAGCAAGCGGTTCACGAGGTACTGCCACTACCTCTTACCGCAGCGCCAGGAAGTCAGGCTCAGCCTAAGTAGCCCCGAGAGACCCAGCTGCTAGAGCGCTAACCGCCCAGCAGTATGGAGACAGGAAGTGGTGTCCTCCCTCTAGCATTCAGAGGGAAGGCGGATCAGAGAGCGTCTCCTATGACGGCGATTGCACCAGTCAATAGGGTGTTGTGATGGTGAGTGTGGGCAATGCGATCGATTTTACAGTTTTAAAATTCCGTTTTCCGTCTTAGTCACAGATTTTTTAAAAAGGCTAAAAATACAAGTTCCAATTCAAATAATCACACTCACAACATAGATGGGAGCGCTAGCTCAGTGCTGAAGCCTGTGGCGAGCAAGCGGTTCACGAGGTACTGCCACTACCTCTTACCGCAGCGCCAGGAAGTCAGGCTCAGCCTAAGTAGCCCCGAGAGACCCAGCTGCTAGAGCGCTAATCGCCCAGCAGTATGGAGACAGGAAGTGGTGTCCTCCCTCTAGCATTCAGAGGGAAGGCGGATCAGAGAGCGTCTCCTATGACGGCGATTGCACCAGTCAATAGGGTGTTGTGATGGTGAGTGTGGGCAATGCGATCGATTTTACAGTTTTAAAATTCTGTTTTCCGTCTTAGTCACAGATTTTTTAAAAAGGCTAAAAATACAAGTTCCAATTCAAATAATCACACTCACAACATAGATGGGAGCGCTAGCTCAGTGCTGAAGCCTGTGGCGAGCAAGCGGTTCACGAGGTACTGCCACTACCTCTTACCGCCTGCCCCACGTTCTACGCTTAAAGTGCCCCATCTTGTGCTGCTATTCAATGATCTAGCAGACAGACAAAACTTGACCTTCTATGGGCGATGCTCTGATCTCAGTCATCCCCAAGCCAGGGAAGGACCCCACTAGCTGCGCCTCTTACAAGTCTATAGCGCTCCTGAACTTGGATGCCAAGTTACGCTCTAAAATACTGGCCCTCGCGCCTTGAACATGTTATGCCGCTGCTTGTGCAGCCAGACATTGGGGGCTTCATCAAGGGGAGGCAAACTCGTGATAACCTTCGGAGGGTGGTCCACGTTATTGAGAAGGCACAGAGGAAAGCTATACCTATGGTACTTTTCTCACTAGAAGCGGGGAAGGTCTTTGATCGGGTGGACTGGGACTTTATGATCCATACACTACGATGGTTTGGATTTAATGAGACCTTCATTGGAATGATGCAGGCAAAATTATTCCGCTCCGAGATCCAGAGTCTTAGTAAATGAGGTGGCTTCAGAACCCTTTAACCTTTCCTGGGGAACCAGGCAGGGGTGCCCATTATCCCTCCCTCCCTGCTATTTGCGCTCAGCATAAACCTCTCGCGGAGTGCATTTGGTCCAATCCAGACATGGGGGGGGGGGGGGGGGGGTGCGGGTCCCGTTTGGCATGTATGAACACAAGTTCTCTCTCTTTGTAGACGATGTTACTCCCAGTCATGAAGCTGCAATCTTCTCGCCCAGCGATTCAATCTGAGCTTACCTCATATAAACAGGCCTCTGGATCTAAGGAGAACCTCTCAAAATCCTTCTTTCTTAACCTAACCACGCCTAAGGAGTCCATACGGACTATTGAAAGAGCGTCCCCTTTTCAGAGCGCACACAGAGACATCACATGTTGGCCTCAAAATCACTCCCAATCTAGAGCATCTCTACTGAGCTAATTATCTACTCTTGCTGCGCCAGCTTAAAGCTGATCTGTCTAGGTGGAGGACTGCCTATCTCTTGCATGGGGCGAGTCTATGCTATCAAAATGAACATTCTCAAGTGCTTGCAGTAACTCTTTCAGGGCCTCCCTATTCCAGTGAATCAGGTGCTTTTTTTCTGAGCTGAAAACCATGATTACCAAGTTTATTTGGCAAGGTCAGAGAGCGCAACTTTTTAATAGTGCTAACCAGGTTGTGAGAAGAGGGGGGTTTGGCCCTACCAGACTTCTCGGGATATTATAAAGCAGCTCAACTTAAAATTATTACAGAATGGTCCCTCCGAGAATCGGAAAAACTTTGGCTTCACATGGACTGACAAATAGTGAGTTGGACGATCTGGGACCTTCTGTGGAAGCAGAAATACAATCTCCCACGCTATGCTTATATTAGTACCCCTACGGCTACGACCTTAAGAGTCTGGGATGAGCTAGCTAGAGAAAGAGATGTAGCCAGTGCACACTCTATTCATACAATGTAATCCATATAAATGTATCGAGGTTAAACAAAGGTAGCGTTCTGCCTGGTGGATGGACGGCCAGCCTGACAAAATGAACAACAGCTAGTGGAAATCCACTGGTATACCAAACGCACAGCTTTGATTAAATTATAATACTGTAATACTAGTGATTATTCAACCTATAGTACATTTAGAACAGCCATTTTGTCAAACAAATAAACTGACAAATCAATTTGTAATCATTTCATTATTGCAAAAAAAATTCTTTTTTAATATTACATAATGATAATAATACAATGAAACCACAGCAACGTTATATTCTTTTCACGTTAATAAATCAAGTGAAGGAAAGTGAATACTGTATATTCCACTCAATATGATGGTAAATCATCTTGGTCAAGCCCAATGCATGTCGGGATTATATCCCTTCTTCAGGGGTGCTGGTAATGAAAAGAAAAGCATAATATAAGAACATCCTGTACAAACAATTATGAACGATTAAACATAATATTAAGGCGATACATATGCAATGGCCAAGGATCAGCAGTGAACAAGGTTCTAAAATTAGATGCTGATATACCTGCGGTACAAAAGGGGGTGGTGATGGACGCAGCATCTGAACCAATCAAACACTCACACCCAGTCAAAAGATCTGGGTTTAATCCATCACCGTTCTTTAGCCCACTCTGCCACCCCAGTTCAGACATGGCTATATGCAAATCAGTCTGACCCTGTGCCTCATGGGAACAGTCCAGCCCGAACCAATCCGAAACCGCTCCCAGGATGCTTGTTTCCGGTCCAGGGAAGACATGGCTTGGCAGTTCGGGCTGGACTGTTCCCATGAGGCACAGGGTTAGACTGATTTGCATATAGCCATGTCTGAACTGGGGTGGCCGAGTGAGCTAAAGAATGGTGATGGATTAAACCCAGATCAGTTGACTGGGGGTGAGTGTTTGATTTGCTCAAACGCTCCGTCCATCATCCCCTTTTGTATCGCTTTGTTCGCCCTAAGTGTGGCAGGGTATGCTCAGACGTGAGTCCCTTGCTCACTTGGCCACTGGATTCAAGATAGCCTGGCTGATGAGGATTATGAATCCGAAACCGGTCCCAGGATGCTTGTTTCCGGTCCAGGGAAGACATGGCTTGGCAGTTCGGGCTGGACTGTTTCCGTGAGGCACAGGGTCAGACTGATTTGCATATAGCCATGTCTGAACTGGGGTGGCCGAGTGAGCTAAAGAATGGTGATGGATTAAACCCAGATCAGTTGGCTGGGGGTGAGTGTTTGATTTGCTCAAACGCTCCGTCCATCATCCCCTTTTGTATCGCAGTGGTCAAACCAGAGCAGTGCTCAAAGAAAGCCTTAACCGTGTGTCTCTTAAGTAAAGTTGGTAGAAAGAAAGCAATATTTTGGTGGTGTTAAAACATGAGAAAAGAAAATGTTGCTAGTGATTAAAAGGATGAAGTTTAGTGACTTCTGAAACGTGCGGTAAATAAACACAAGCCACCTGGATTACACTTACTGAAGTCCAATAAAAAAGGAGGCTCAACTTGCTGATAAACACTCAACAGTTGGCGATACCAAATCTGCATAAATGAAACACTTGTACGTCATGATCTAGCAAAACTCAACTTGCCTCCTCAAGTTAAAACTAATCTGAAAAAGAATGAAATGAACATGCTGCGACAACTTAGCTCTGATGAAAACCTCACCTTTCAAATGGCTGACAAAGGTGGAGCTCTTGTCGTTATGGACACCAGTTTCTATGTAGAGAAGGTGACGCAACATTTATCTGATACTTCTACCTATATTAAATTGGACCAGGACCCTACATCCATGATCATGGACACATTCAACCAGATATTGGATAAAGCGGAACAAATGGCCTGAATAAATACGTCCTTACGCAGTTTTCTCACAGTGCAGTATCCCAGAAGACCACAATTGTACATGCTCCTGAAGGTGCACAAATGTTTAATTGATCCTCCATTTAGTCCGATAGTCTCTGGCTGTGAATCCATCTTTGCACCATCGGGACAGCTGGTTGACCACTTTCTGCAAAAATGTGTGCAATCCTGGCTCAGTTATGTGAAAGACACCACCCACTTTCTGAATCTTTTACGACAACATCAAGATCATTTTCAAACAACATGGTTATTGTGTACAATTGATGTTGCGTCATTGTATACTTCTATACCATTGGAAGAGGGAGTTGAGGCCTGTGAGTGGGCCCTGTTACAATTGCCGGATACCAGTGTCAACAACATTTTTTTGCTAGAATTACTCACCTTTTGTTTACAACAGTTACCTGAAGTAGCAGGATGATTTTTATCTACAAGTGAGTGGAACCTCTATGGGTTTTTCGGGCGCACCCTCGTATGCTAACACCTTCATGGCACAGTTTGAGAATGACCATATTCTTACGCAAGATGTCTAGAAGATCAATTTGGCATTTTATGTCAGATTTATCGACGGCATATTCCTTATCTGGAAAAGTTCAAAAGAATCATTGGAACTACTGATCTCAGATTTGAATACCAAGCATGAGAGGATCAAGGTCACTCATTCCATCAGTTCTGACAGTATTTCTTACTTGGATGTACTTTTCAAGAAACAAAATGATGCCTTAGAAACTTCAATTTTCACAAAACCAACAGACAGGAATAATTTTCTGCTATATTCCAGTTTTCACCCACCTTCATTAATCAAGAATCTTCCATTCTCTCAAATGTTGAGAGTGAAACGCATTACTTCTAATGCCAATACATTACAGGACACTCTACAAAGACAACAACATTAATTTCTCCAGTAGTAGGGTGTCTTTCATAGATTCACATGCTTGAATATTCCCCGTCGTCAGAGTGGGAGTCCCACGGTAAATAAAATAGCAATAACATACTAATATGTATATGTAACACATACCAGATGAAATACACATTCCTCATAGGAATACATGAACAGAGAAAAAACACTTGTAGCCTATTCCTGTCATTATGTTGGTCCAAACTGTAGCCAATCAGGTGCCAGCAGCCCTCCAGAACCTTCTCCTCAGAGCTCAGCACCTTAGATTTTCTACCGCACTTCGTGTGAAGGGAGTCTCCCTGAGCTCTGCTCAGTTTTTCTTCAATTTCCTTAATTTTTCTTCACTTTTTCCTTCATAATATCACAGTTTTGTACTGTCTTCTTACATGAAGTTTACCTTCAGACCCTGCGTCACTTGTGGGAAGCTGAGTCCTTTTCCTGTGAACCCTCATGAAGAGTAGAAGGACCAGCACTCTGCCTGTCTCTGACATGGTAGGTGGAGAAAGGGTTGTTCTTGTGCTTAGACTTACCCCCCTTCTGATGTGGGAGGATTTATTTGTTTGTCCTGCATTAAGGTTTTAAGTGATGCTTCTCCTCTACTTCACCAGCTGAAGTAACATCACAATTAAGGGGTCTCTGGCCTTCTTTGAGTCTGTGCCTCCCACATTTACACCCACGAGATTTACTCTCAGGCGTCTAGACTCACTCTGCGCACTTTTCTACGTGAACATGTGCCAGCTTGTCGACGATACGGTCGATGTACTCGGTCGACAATCTCTGCCGTCACTGGTGCTCTGCAACGACAATGCCTCCATGCGTTTGTCGACGACAGTGAGGACAGTGCCCTCTTGTCGACTGAAGGCTCGTCGACCACTGGGAGTTTTCGTCGATGGAAAATTTCTTTGACGGTGGCCTCGTCGATGGTGGCCTCGTCGACGGTAGGCTCGTCGACGGTAGGCTCCGTCGACGGTAGGCTCCGTCGACGGTAGGCTCGTCGACGGTAGGCTCCGTCGACGGTAGGCTCGGTCGACGGTAGGCTCGGTCGACGGTAGGCTCGGTCGACGGTAGGCTCGGTCGACGGTAGGCTCGGTCGACGGTAGGCTCGGTCGACGGTAGGCTCGGTCGACGGTAGGCTCGGTCGACGGTAGGCTCGGTCGACGGTAGGCTCCGTCGACGGTAGGCTCCGTCGACGGTAGGCTCCGTCGACGGTAGGCTCCGTCGACGGTAGGCTCCGTCGACGGTAGGCTCCGTCGACGGTAGGCTCCGTCGACGGTAGGCTCCGTCGACGGTAGGCTCCGTCGACGGTAGGCTCCGTCGACGGTAGGCTCCGTCGACGGTAGGCTCCGTCGACTGAAAGCTTCGTCAACAGTTGACTTCGTTGACGGATGACCCTGTCAACTGTTGGATTCATCGGCGGTTGAGCCCGTTGACAGTTGGTTTCACACACTGTTGACTTTTATGCTCAGTGCTTTTGTAGATGATTTATTTAGTCGACTGCAGCTTTCCGCTACATCCACGTGGGGGCGTGAAGTCTTTTTACTTCCGCCATTATTCTTCTTGGGATGTATATTGGAGGTTTTTTCCCCTCCTTATGAAGAGAGCGGCGAATCGTTTTCCCCTTTCCCCTCGTCCTGGGGAAACCACAGAAACAAGTTTGTTCAGTCCCTATCATAGACTTTATTTAGAAAGAAGGTGTTAAACTCATGCAGAGGCCAAACTCTGTGCTGGCGTTTTTTTCCACGCCTCGACAAGAAATGTGAAGCTCCCCACTATTCACCTGTTTTTCTAGTCCCTCAGCCTACCCTGACTCAGTCATTACTCAGGCGGCACAGCGATTATATTGCAAGCCAGTTGGGCAGGTATGCCGCCAGATGTGCTCTTGACATGTTGGCGCTAGTAGAACTTATTCCAGAATCCTCCAAGCCTCACGCTTTGAAGATCTTGCAGGAGGGGGAAAGAGAGAGAGAGAGAAGCGCATCAGAAATATAATACACTGTGCAGCGGACATTGCGTGTACAGGTTTTCGACAGCTTGCAATAGGAGCTGTCTGGCAAAGACATTTTTGCTTCAATGCTACGTCTGTCGCAAGGAGGTTCAGACTTCCATACTTCACTTGCCTTTTGATTGATTGATGAGGCACTGCAGACCATCTTAAAGAACACAGATACTGCCCGCACCCTCTGGATATAGAATTGCAGCCTTTTCGTGGTGCCGAGGACGTAGATCCACGTCCTTTTTTCAAGGGAGTACTATCCAGTAATGGCTTCTACAATCAGAACCAACTGCGTTAATCAAATCAAACGTAGTCACATGGGCAAAGTACCAACAGGTCCTACATAGAAAATCATCGTACAGCCGAGGCAACTCTTCTAAGAAACAATGGACTACCTTGAACCCATCTTTATTCCCTCCAAAAACGTCGGAGGTCTAATATCTCCCTTTTATTCCAATTGGTCAAAGGTGACAGAGGACCGTTGGGGTTTTTACACGTCATGCCCAAGGGCACACTAGAATTTGTCAAATTTCCCTCTTTCTACACCTACAAAGAGACCTCCACCTTCTCATCTACGGGAGTTGTTTGCACAAGTGTCTATATGGATACAAACGGGGACCGTCGGAGTGGTTCCGAATATCCAGCAGCGTTGGGGTTTACTTTCAGTTCCTCCTCAACAAGCAAATCTGGAAAGTAGCACATGATTTTAGATCTTTGCGCAATCTTTACAAATGTTGTACCTCAAGAGAGTCCTAAAGTTCTTATGCCAGAACGACTTTATAACTACTCTCAACCTCCAGGATGTCCATTTTCATGTGCCAATCCTTCCTAAGCACAGGAAGTGGCTACGCTTTACAATAAGTACAAAACATTTTCAATTAAAGTCCTACCTTTTGGAGTTAGGTCCGCTTCACGTGTCTTAACGTAGATCCTGGTGCCAGTGGTAGCCTATCTACGTCTGCAAGGCATACAAATTATCATTACTGAGACAACTGTATAATAAGGGCTCGCTCTTATTTACAGGCAATCCAGCACACCCAGACTTGTCATTCACTGTTTTTAAACCTGGTTTTCAATAAATCATGACAAGTCCCAACTAGTTCTAGCTCTGATATGAAGGTTTCTCGGAGCATCAATCAATACAAACCTAGCAAAGGTGTTTGTCTCACACGAACGATGGGCCCGCAGCTCCCCCTTGGTGGTTTCTTCTACGTACGAAAAAGTCTGTTTCAGTAGATCCTCAGTCATTCCTGGCCTCAGCCTCCACCTGCATCCCGTTGATTCCCAACTACAGATTGCACATGAGATAATGGCTAGAGGAGCTAGACAAGCAGTGGTTGCAGGTTTCCAGTTCAATTGAAGATCTCATTCAAATCACTCCTCGGATGCAAGAGGCCGTTGTGCTTGGTGGGTCCAAGAAAGAAATTTGTCGAAGGGGTGTGCGTTTCCTTCAAGAAGCGCCAAATTACACAATCACCACAGACTCATCCCTCGAGGGTTGGGGAGCATATCTTCAAGGGCTGAAGGTCAGTGAGAGATGGAACCCTCAACAAAAGGCTTGGCACATCAATCTGCTAGAGCTAGGTGCCATCTTCTTAGCCCTCAAATCCTCTTGTGCAATCATTCAAGGGGCCACACTATTGGTTTCGTCAGACATTACTTCAAGTATGCATTACTTAAACAAACAGGAAAGAAGGAGGTTGGTTCTTCTATCTCAGGAAGCCCAAGAGATATGGGCTTGGGCGATATGACACAGGATCAATCTCTTGGCTGTTCATGTGCCGTGAGTTGCAAATGTGCTGGTGGACACCCTTTGACAGGTCCACGGTGTCCAACTACGAATAGGTACTGCATCAGCCAACGGCGGATCGAATCTTCCAGCAGTGGGGTCATCCCGATCTGGACCTCTTTGCGACAGGAAAAAACCCCAAACAAAACAGCAAATGCCTGTTTTCTTTGCAAGCTGGCATCCCCACGGAGACTCACAGGGGAAGGCATTTTCGATAAACTGGTCTCTAATATATGCTTACGCTTTTCCTCCGATACCGTTGGTTCCGAGAGTTCTCCGGAAGATGAAGAAAGAGCTGTGTCGCTTGATTCTCTTCGCCCCCAGGTGGCCTCGCCAATACTGGTTCACCAAACTTCTTCTCCTCTGAGTACGATCCAATACAGTTTTGACCAATACCGAATCTCCTCTCCTTTCAGAATCATCAAATTTGCCATCCGGATCCGGCTTCTCTAAAATTAGCAGCTTGGCGTCTGAGCACCTTGAATTAGCTCATCGGGCTATCTCGGCGGATTGTAAGGAGGTACTGGCTTCCGCAAGAGCACCTACTAAAATAAAGACGTACAGACTGTAATGGAAAAGAATCTGCATTTGGTGTTAATCGGCTGGGGTTCACCCATTTTATGCAACCTCTGGACCAGATATATATATATTACCTTTTATCTTGCACTTGGCAAGATCAGGCTTATCTCATGCAACGTTGAAGGTCTTTTTGGCAGCCATTTCAAGGTAACGTCAGGATGGGTCAATCTCTCTTTATTCTTCAAGAATAGAACAGTTCTTTAAGGGACTATTCAGAATGTTTCCTCCTGTACGTCGTCTGCCTCCATCATGGCATTTTTTATTGTAGTATTAGCGCAGCTCATGCGCCACCCATTTGAGCCAATTTTAGGTTGTATTTCAAATTCTTGGCATAGAGCGTTTCTCTTTTGCTAGCATTAACTTCATCTAGAAGAGTCAGTGATGTTCAGGCTTTCAACATCAATTCACCTTTCTTACAATTCACGTCCAATTCTGTGGTGCAACCTACAAACCCAAGGTTTATGCCTAAGGTGCCTTCCGATTTTCACCTGAATGAACCAGTCATCTTAAAGACGTTTTTCCTAAACTGCAATCCTCTGCGGAGAGGGCATTACATACCCTTGACATCAGAAGATGTTTAAAATTCTATTTGTAAAGGACCTCTGTCATTCTCATATCCGATCAACTGTTTATTGCCTATGGAAAGGTACAGCAAGGACAAGCAGTGTCTAAACAAACCATGGTTAGATGGATTTCTGCAGCTGCTGACTTTTGCCATCTTCATAGCTTATGGATGTTTCCACAATGGGCGTCCAGTTCCCGAACCTACAATTGCTCGTTGGGTTTCCTCGGCCATCGTTTTCTGCCATCAACAGGCAGGCAAGCCTCTACAGTCTTCAGTGAGGGCCCATTTTACCAGGGCGATGTGGTCTTCAACTGCCCTCTTTGCCGGTGTGCCGCTGCATCAGATATGCACAGCAGCCACATGTCAAGCAGGCACACATTTACAAAACACTACTGCCTGGGTGCCATCAACGCAGCAGACACTGTAGTGGGACAGGCTGTGCTTCGCACTCTTTTTCAATAAGGTGAGCCTCTGTCTTCCCTCCTCCATTTTGGGAAGTTTTCTTCGGATATTACTGCTTTCTGTTCCATATTCAAGCATGTGAATCTATGAAAGACACCCTAATACTGGAGAAGAACAATTGTTACTTACCTGTAAACAGGTGGTTCTCCAGTATTGGTGTCTTTCATAGATTCACATGACCCACCCTTCCTCCCCTCAGAGGCTCTCTTCTCATAGACCCTGTGGTTACCCTTGTGCTACGAACATTTGAGGTGCTGAGCTCTGAGGAGAAGGTTCTGGAGGGCTGCTGACGCCTGATTGGTTACAGTTTGGACCAACATAATGACAGGAATAGGCTACAAGTGCTTTTTCTCTGTTAATGTATTCTTACGAGGAATTATGTCTAGGCATTTACTGCCTGTTTTCTAATATGTATTTCATCTGTTGTGTTACATATACATATTATTAGTCTGTTATTGCTATTTTATTTACCGTGGGACTCCCACGCTGACGACGGGGAATATTCAAGCATGTGAATCTATGAAAGACACCAATACTGGAGAACCACCTGTTTACAGGTAAGTAACAATTGTTCTTCTTGATCGCGGCTATCCCAATGCTATTCTGACTGAAGCAGCTAATAAAACACAACTCAAAGATCGTGATAGCTTGCTTATTCCGCAGGCCAAAAGTGAATCCAGTTGTTTAGTATTGGTGGCCAAGTATTCAACACGATCAAATTCAATCAAAAAGATTATCAAATCCAGGTGGGATCTCTTGAAACATGAACCTGATTTCAATGGATTATTCGATGAAGAACCCCTTTTTGCTTACACCAGGATTAAAACATCAAAGAAATTCTTTCCACAGAGATGGCAGAAATGCAGGTGTTTCATGGAATGCGCAAATGTTATAACTGCGTTCATTGCAATAACTTTGACAGGTAACATTATCCACCACCCGCAATCAGGCAAATCAATTTCTCGCAAATACAATGGAGATTGCAATTCATCCAATGTCATCTACACAATTAAATGTCCGTGTGGACACTTATATGTGGGCAAAACGTCACGCAAAATAAAAATCAGAATAACAGAGCATAAAAGAACCGTCCGCACTAAGTACATTAAGTCGTATTTTCCTTCCCATTGACTAGAACACCAGCATACAAACGCACAACTACAGTTAACGATTCCTGAATCTTTAGTATTCAAATCCGATGAGAATCCGAATACACTATTAGCTCAAAGGGAAGCATGGTGGATGAAGTATCTTCAGACCCTTGTTCCAGGGGGTCTGAATGACCGAATTGAATTTCTATGTTTTCTATAGTGGTTTTTTTAAATCTCTTTATTCGCATCAGATTGGTCCGTACAAGCATACAAGCACATAGTAAACAAAGTACAATGAAAACTGTAGCAGTCATTATACAAAATAAGCAGCTGGAGGACGTGACCAATAGTATTACAGGCGGTGCAACACATTCTAGAAGACTCATTTTCCTTTTTCCAGTTCTATAGTGGAATCGCACATGTGGAAGAATGACGTAAAGAGATATATATGCTTTCAAACATAACGAAAATGAATATGCCATCGTGAGAGAGAGAGCGACCAGCAACACAACAATCATTATTAAGGTGGTAACAGCATTAGTATAGGCAGACGTTGATCAAGGAAATGACATATGAGGAGATGTCAGTTGTGCAACATCAAATAGGGGCCAAGTAGGCAATGACAGAAGAAAAACCCCCTTTCTCAAACATCACTAACCATGGAATCGGCAGTTCCCGCCCACCCCGTCCCAGTAGTGTTTTACTGACGAGACCTTCATAACGCAACAGGCAAAGCTCAACTGTCATGCTAGTGATACTTATCCCACCCCTTCCGGGACAATAGAACTGGCAGCTTGGGATTGTGTAGCCTGCGTTAATTTGCTGACGTACTGTCGGTATGGACCCCAGATATCAGCTGGGCGTGAAGCTGTTGGGACCTGCGTGGAATATTCCACACTATTGATGTTGCATTGGGCAAGACTGCGTAACCATGCCTTGGAGTTGGGGATTCTTCTGGACCCCCATAATAAAGCAATTTCCCTTTTCGCTAGCAAGAAGCCTATGGCAGCCAGCTTCCGCGTGGCGCGGGGGAACTCAACCACAAAACCAAGCAGTGCAATCTCTGGTATGGGCTGCAGCTCACATTCCAGAATGTCACCTAAGATGTGGTGTACTTGTAGCCAGTAGTCATGCAGTTTGGGACAAGTCCATGTAAGGTGTGCAAAGTCGGCATGCGGGGCCTTGCATTTGGGGCAGCTATGAGGCCTGGTTGGGTCGATTTTGTGGGCCAGGTCCGGTGTGAAGTACACCCGCCTCAAAAACTTGAAATGTATCAATTTGTGCCTACTATTAATGGAGACATCTTTAGTAGCTCGGCAACAAGCGGCCCATTGGTCATCCGAGATAGTTCTACCTAAATCGGTTTCCCATGCCGCACGGACCCTCGCGTCCGAAGCAGGAAGGGCCGCCACAGAGTCCGTACAGCCTAGAAACCATATGTGCGCCTGTGTGGGACTGGAGTAAGAAGGTTAGGGCAGCCATGTCATCTGGGGGTAGTGGGAACGAGGGGAACTGTGCTCGTAGCATGGATCGCATTCTGGTCAATACAAACTAATCCATAAACGTCCGGTCAGTGAATCGCTGATTCTCTGACACTGAAAAGACATGTCCGTCTGGGAACAGGTCCCCTATTGTGGTGAGCTGATATTTGGATAGTGTGTTGCAAACCACTTTTTCAGCAGTGATAGGGAACCAGTGTGGGTTCGGTAGTGGAAGAGCCGGAGAATACAACACGTCTAACTGGAGTAGTCTACGCAGTTGCATCCAAGCCCATGATGTAGTGGAAACAGTCTGTATGTCTTGCGGGTCTCGGGGTAAGCCTTTTGGCAGTACCGTGTTGAGGGCAAGCGGCAATACCAAGTCCGCCTCCGGCCGCAGATATGGAATCCGAGCGTCCGGGTGGAACCAGGGGTGTGCATAAGCGCATTGCGCGACCAGGTAGTAAAGATAAAAATCGGGCACTCCAAAGCCTCCTCTTTCATAAGGCAGTGTCAGGATTCGCCAGGAAACTCGCGGGTTCTTGTCTCCCCACACCAACCGTAGCAACAACGAGCGTAGTTGGGTGAAGAAGATTTTAGTGAGTGGGATCGGAATGTTGTTAAAGAGATATAAAAAACGGGGGAGCACGATCATTTTAATTATGGCAATACGGCCAGCCATCGATAGAGGAAGGCGAAGCCAATGTGCCAGATTATCTTCCAGGAAGTCCAACGCCCGGCCATAGTTCAGTCGAATCATTGATACCGTGTCTAAATGAATGTGGATACCCAAATATTTCACCGAATCAGAATTCCATTCAAGCGGGAACGGGCAGTCTCAGCGTTCAGTGGAGGGGGTGAGTGGAAAGATGTCGGATTTGTGCCAATTAATACGAAGGCCGGAGTATTCCCCAAAGCGGGTGATCTCCAGTAGCAGGGGCGCCAGATTCGTCTCCGGGGATCTGACATACAAAATGGTATCGTCCGCGTATAGGGAAATAAGAAGCGGACCCGTTCGAAACTGGAGCCCACGGTGCATGTGGTGTTCCTGAAAGTGCCGCACCAAAGGGTCCATGGCCAGGATGTATAGCAGAGGGGACAGGGGGCAACCTTGCCGGGTTCCCCGAGAGAGAGGGAAGCTATCAGAAACCGTGCCATTCAGGCGCAGCCGCGCCCTAGGGGCGGTATAAAGCAGTTCGACCGTAGAGACGAACAGCGGCGGCATGCCCATCCGTCTCATGACAGACAGAAAAAAGGGCCATTCTAAAGAGTCAAATGCCTTTTCGGCATCCAAAAACGCCGCTGGTGTATCTGGGTCTATTCTGTGGAGCACCGAAAACAACGTCCTGAGATTAAAGGAGGTGGATCTGTGGGGGACAAATCCAGACTGAGCTGGCGAGATAATAGACTCCATCAGTAAAGACAGTCGGGTTGCTAGGACTTTGGCTAAAATCTTGTAGTCTAGGTTAAGTAGGGAAAGGAGTCTGTAAGAGCCGCACCTCGCGGGGTCCCGGCCCGGCTTAGGGAGTAGAACGATGACAGCTTCTCGGAGCGTGGGTGGCAAAACCCCTGTTTCGAGTGCCTCCGCATACATCTCTATCAAGCGGGGTACCAGCTCCTCTTTGTATTCTTTATAAAAGTCGGCCGAAAAGCCATCAAGCCCCGGTGCCGAGGAGCCCCTCAATGCATCTATAGCCTCAATGACGCAGTCCGGATCGATAGGCATAGCCAGGAAATCCTGCATATACTTTTCCAGGAACACCCTGGAGATCTCGTTGATATAGGGGCCTGGGTCGCGAAGATCCCCTGTCAGAGTGGAGGTGTACAATGTTTTGTAGTAGGATAAAAAGGTTTCGCAGATGGCAGGGGTGGTCTGATGTCGAACGCCCAAGTCACCCACTACTTCAGAGATGTATGAGGCCTGTCGGGGAGGGCGGAGCAATTGAGCCAAGAGCCTGCCAGGTCTGTCTCCTTCTCCGTATTGCCTAGCTGAGTGTTGTGCGCCTAGATATTTCAATTCCCTATCTGCAGTATCCCTGAACTCCTGCAGTAGCTCTAACCTCTTCGCCTCTACCTTACCGTCTGTGTCCGTGAGTGTGTCCCTGTCCAGTTTGGATATTTCTGTCTCGATACGTGTCATGGCGGCCCGAATCTCGCGCAACGCCCGTACGTGTTTAGTGATGCAAACCCCTCTAATAGTGGCTTTGAATCCCTCCCACAGCGTGGCCCAAGTGTCTACAGTGCCCGTGTTGTGCTCAAAATACTCCTCTATCGCTGTACGAATGTCTTCCTTGAAGACAGGGTCAGATAACGCCTTGCCGGGGAAACGCCAGTGTCTCTCGTATCCCCCCAATCTGGGAACCAGTAGTGTCAGTACAATAGAGTGATCCGACAACGTGCGTGGGAGTGTCGAATGATCCTTCACCCAACCGGCCACTCCTGGAGAAAGGAGCCAGTAGTCGATCCTGGTGCTAGTGTTGTGATATCCAGAGTGATGTGTATAAGTGGGCGTGTTAGAGTGCAAACGAGCCTCAATATCAATGAGCGGGTAGTGTGTGTACATGTCTGTCAGTACCGCACGTGAGCGGGGTTTGCAGTCTGGGGAAGAAGACGTGCTATCCCTGGCAGGGTCCATCAACAAATTAAAGTCTCCACCTATCACCAACATATCGGTGTCCAGGCGTAGCAAGGCATCATGGACACTTTGGAATAAGGCAGGGGAGTCTGAGTTGGGAGCATACACTCCAGCAAAGGTGATCCTGAAGCCAAGAAGTACCCCCGTAACAATGACATATCTGCCTCCATCGTCAATTACACTGTCTGAGTGCACAAAGGGGACCCGCCTATGTATCATTATCGCCACACCCCTCGCATATCTGCTGTCGCCGGAGAAGAACCTATAGGCGCCCCAACCCCTGGCAAATGAGGAGGAGTCATTCCGCACTAAGTGGGTCTCTTGTAGAAACAATACATCAACCCCATGTCGCGCTGCGTAGTTTAGGACCTGACGTCGTTTTCTCGTGTTATTTAAACCTCGGACGTTCCAGGACATCAGGGTAAGTCTGGAAGGCCCAGGTTGCTGTCCTACCTTAGCCATTCAAAACCGAAGGAATCACAATGAAACAAGTGTGTGCACAGCAGCCGCCCCCCTCCCGCAAAATAGGCATCATTCATGAATAAAAACAGTGCAATGTCATTAACATTATAACCGAAGAATGAAACAATCCCTCCCACCCTCCCACCACCCAGCCTCTCCTTAAGCCCCAGGAGGCATCTCCCATCCCGAATAAGAACACCAATATCATCCGACAAATGCAATGGTCCAGTAATACAACTGAAAAGTAAAAGCCAACTAAGAGAAAAGCACAATACGGCTCGTGCCATGTGGGGGGTGGCAACGCTCCGCCACGCGGGTACCCCGGCCGGGGCGACATTCAATTCTCAACAAATATAGAAAACACTGCAAAAGTTACATCATCGTTAGGCGCAGAATACTGAAAGGAACGGCCATTCCAAAGAGAAGGGGTACAATTCAGCCTTGACCGCTCTCCGCAAAAAGGTCAGTACTAGCCTGCAAGTCAGTGTGTGGCGGAGATTTTTGTGCTTCGCCTGAGGACCTAGGCGACCCTCTGTTTTTGTAAGCTTGACAAAATTCCTGTGCCTCAGCGGGGGAATCAAAAATACGAAACCTGCCATCCACGTCTACTCTGAGCCTGGCAGGGTACAGCATTCCGTAGCGCAACCCCAACTTGCGCAAAGCGGCTTTGACACCAGTGTATTTTCGGCGCGCGTCCTGGACCATAATTGTGAAGTCTGGGTAAAAGGATAGCACTCCGCCTTGCCATTTCACCTCGCCAGCCTCCCTGGCAGCTTTTAGTGCCGCGTCTCGGTCTCTGAAGTTCATGATTCTGGCTATGATGGGCCAGGGTGGTAACCCCGGATTAGGGCGAGGCCCCAACGATCTGTGTGCGCGCTCCACTATGAAGCCAGCCGTGAATGTGTCCCTGCCAAATAGTTCGATCAAGAGATGTTCCACAAACGTGTCAAAGCGTCCGGTCGCCGTCGTCTCCGCAACACCAATTATGCGAATGTTATTGCGCCTACTGCGTGCTTCTAAATCCTCGTTCTTAATAGCAACATCCTTAAGGATCTTCTCCACGCGTTCTAATCTTTTCAGCGTCGACGCAGCTCCATCTTCTAAGTCGGAAACTCTGGATTCAGTTACATCCAGGCGCCGATCCTGCGATTGAATCTTCGCGCCCATGTCCGCCATTTTTTTTTCGAGAGTGTCGAAGCGGGAGTCCAAGGCCTTAAATCCAGCACGCATTTCGCCCAACATTTCGGCGACCATACCAGCGGTGTCTCCCGGTGTCACTGGGCCTTCAGCGTCCGCAGCATTTGTGGGTGGGTCTTCAACTGTACGGAGGGCAGCCGCTTCGAAGGTAAGTTTCCGCTGGTTAAGTTCTCGTTTACCCATAATAGAAATGGCGGTGGACAAGCACCAGTGCGTCAAGATACAGCGACCAGCAAGAACGTTGAGCACAGTTACAGGGCACCTTGCAGGCGAGGTGTACAGACCAGGACAAATGGATCAGGGGTCGTAAACACCACTCCGCGTTAGGTGCTATCCGCACCGTGGAGATCGCAGGGACGCCAAGGCAGAACCGCGCAGTCCAGGGGGTCCTATGCCAGGGTGACACGGCAGCCTGGAGCCAATCTGGAGGTCGAGCTCTTGCAGTAGGGAGGGCCAGTGGAGGGTCGCGGTGGCAACCGTGAACCAGCAGGTAAGTCTATACCCTAACTGTCACAAGGCATCAAATGGCAGCGCAGTAGGAAGACCAAGCATTTAGTTCAACGAGGCACAGTCAAATGAGTCACCAGGGCCATACAGACTGCTCATGGTATTCCAGCATGCCCACAGGCGTGTAGCGTGGGTGGCCGGTTGCTGCATTAAAGGGCTGGAGAGTGCGCTGTACGTGGGCGTGTTGGGGGACAGGCGCGAGTCGGGGAAGCGTGTTGGTGGTGGGGGCGAAGATGTGGAACCCCCACCAAATGCAGGGATGCGGGCCGCCTGGAAGTCGCCCTAGAGCCCCCCGGTTGCACCTCACGTCACCCCCCAATCACATGCAGGGCCCGCCGCCCGCCTCCCCCGTCCGCCGCCACGCAGCCCAGGCAGCCACCAAAATCGAGGCCCCGGCTCCCAAGGGCGGACTAGGCCGCAAGGGCCGGTCCCGAACCGAGGGTCTGCTCCTCCACTACTGGAGACCACCGGGGGCAAGCAGCGGGCCCGGGAGAGCCCCACAGCAACCCCAATGCCATGGGGGGGGAACCAAAGGGCCACCCAGAGGACTCACCAGGCGCTCCGGCGCAGCAGGGTAACGTCCGGCGAGGCCCGAGAGGCCTCACCACCCCTCCGCAGCTGCACCCGTTCTCGCCGTCCCCGGCCTCCAATCCCGGCCAGTTCCATCAGGCGGTGTCAGGGGTTGGCATCTCGCAGTTTCCGACCCCTGTGCAGTGTCGGATCTCCTGTAAACGGCCCCGTTTGCGGCCTGCTCGGCGGAGCTCTACGTTCAGGCGGCCATTCCGCTCGCCCGCGTAGCCACGCCCCATGTTTTCTATAGTGGTTATCTGATTGTACCTGTTTTGCTTGCCCACGGCAGTTCTCTGCAGTTTTGTAAATATGCCTCCTTTTAGGTCAAACCTTACAGTACTTCAGTGTCTTCATGGTTATGGATGTCACTTTCATTTTTGGTTGTGGTTTTCTTTCTGTCACTCATTCTTCTTTTCTCGTCCTGTTTTCAGTCCTAACACTACACCAGCATTGTTCGTCGCCGTTCTTCAACTTCATATTTCTTATCCTGTTTTATCTTGTCTTTCACTCGCACTCTGTTTTCTTTACACTATCCAGAAAGTAAGCTGACATTTCTCCTTTTTTGCTTTGTTGCACTTCATCTTCTTCACACTATCCAGCATGTCAGCTGTCAGTTTACCCTTCCAGTTCGATTATCATCAATTTCTCTAGTGGATGTCTGTGCGTCTATTACATCTTTTTTAGGGATATCAGTGAGTATCACACACTTACCTTTTTCACATAGCTTTTAGTAGTATTGGTTTCTCCGCTTCAGGTCCCGCTCGCACAGCGGAATTTACTTGGATTTTTCACTTCTACACAGTCTACGTTATCGGGATTCAATACATAACATCCTTGTTATTGAATTCAATACACATCACTCGAACTAGTTGATGACAGCAGCCACTCTCATGGTCACGTTAGCCATCGCTGACTGAAAAAGTTATGATATTTCACTTACCATTGTAAGTTTTTTTACATTAATTACTGATTCAGAGTTTTCAGCTTTTTTCCATACGCTGTTGAGTTTATCAGTAGTGCAATTATCAGCACACGTAAAACGGTTAATGCAGCAGGTTACTTATTCCGCTCGCAGGTTTATTTCATGTGTTTCTAAGTGGAACATGTACTATCAGAGCGCTTACACTAATCAGTAGTCTGCTCCACTGGCACTGCACCACTCTAAGATGTCTGCCGAAGTTAGTCCTACTTCTATTATCCTTTCTTGAATACAGCGCAGTACGCATTATATCAGCTGTTACACGCCGCGGTCTTTTTCACTGCACGTTTTACTTTCGGGAATACACTAGGATCCAGTTCAGTATCTCGGTAAGTTTCGTGAGTGGCAACGCTGGCGTTGTCCGGCGTCAGGCGGCTTGGGTACATTTTGAGCAGCTTATTCCTTCTCTCATGGGAATTTCATTGTTTTCATGTTTTGCAGACTTCTCTGTCTTTCACTTCGAAGCAGTCCCCGCCCGGACATCTTCTTTTCTTGTGCACTATACTGAGCCCTTAGGACCGTTGTCCTTAAGGTATTTTTCGTTTCTTGGCTATGCTACTTAGTTTAGACTTAGAGTACACTTGATTGACTGGTTTATTTTTTTGTGGTATTATAGATCATCTCCATTTCCTATATACCACTCATGTGGCAGCATTGAGGTAGTTGTACAAGTGAGTACACTCTTTTTTAGGTCTCGCGACCTATCGAGCGGAGCGAGAATTCAAGCGGTGAATACATCATGAAACCACCAGCTTTTTGCTGGCGTTTTCATGAAGTTCATGTGAACCACGTGTTCAAACATGAACGCGCATCAGCCTCCCTCCATTAGCCGCAGAGCACATCAAAGGGCTTCGCCCAGCGTGCGCTCTGCGGCTTCTCCTCCCCTAATTACGCCGCACACAGCCTTTCTTTCATTTCTCCTCCCCCTCCCCAGCCAGCTTCCCCCAGGCCGTGTTCCCTCAGATATGCTATTTTATATCGTTTGCTACCTCTTGTATTTTGTTGCTCTTGATACTTGCACAACTGTCACTATTGCCTCATGTAACGTAACGTTTGCTTTTGTAACATGCTCACTTTTTTTCAATTTCAATTATTTCAATTTTTTCACTCAAATTTTTGCTTCATGTATCACTACTGTTGTCCGCGCTATATAAAAACGCCTCCCTCGCTCTTCTGCTGCCGCCATTGCCTTGGGCTCTCGCGCTCCTTTCTCCCTCTCTCCCGCTGCCTAGTCCTCCCACCCCCTCCCTCTCCAGTGCGCGCTCCACTCGCATCTGCCTGCTGCTCCGACCCAGCAATGCCGAGAAGCTTGTTTCCTCTAGTAACATATCGTTTGCTACCTCTTGTTTGTAATTTGCAGGAATTATAACATCTAAGTGAATTATATGGACTTCAACCCATGGGATGTATAAGCATTAGTACAGTTACTGAGTTACAGTATAATACACTGTTTGTGGGACAGCGCTCAATACACATGTAAATAATACTCTCTCGGGGTTCTGAAGTTATATGCAATATATTCGGTTTCGCCTAGAATTATTATTATGCCATTAAAAAAACTATATAATATGCATACCTTTTTTGGGGTTTCTTATTACCAGTTCTTGAGTTGATGTGTGCTTTTTGGCTGAAGAGACCGGATGCGTTCAGCAATACATGCTTATTTTCTGAACTCTTTCTCCCCGCCCCTCCCACCCCCCCCCATCTCCATCGTAGCTCTGTCTGCTCCCCCCAACCATCCACCCTTTCCAGCAGAAGCTTGGTGTTTACATCCACTTCCTGGTGTTTTCTACACAAGGTGATTTGTGGAATTGAGACGACATTGATCTCGACACACACACACCAGCCGTCCGAGATTGGCGGCACGCTTGCTTTCCTTGCAATAACTGCTTACGTGACAACGCGCCTGCATTAATGTCAGATTACCCCAACTACTTCTGTTAATTACAGCCTCACACCCATCCACTCTGACACAACCGCACTGAGCAACATCGCTTTTTTGTTGGCAAAACTGACTACGAAAAGTTGGAAGGAAAGAAGGGTCTTTTAATCTTTGATCGGCCTTAGGTCGACACCTGGTGGTTTTATGTGGCAATTGCATCGTCTTGACATATTTTCCGTATATTGTAACGCCACAAATAACAAGCATTGGCATTGCCAATAGGTCTCGCTTGTGGGACCTTATAAGGATTTAGTTTTGCAGCACAATATCCGATTATGCAACAAGGATATTGTGCTGCAAAACTAAATACTTCTAAGGTCCCACAAGCGAGACCTATTGGCTATGCCAATGCTTGTTTAATACACTTGGTGTAGAAATTCGTTTACTGTTCGTTTGTATTGTGACGTATGGGCTGTTTCATTTATGCAGATTTGGTATCGCCAACTGTTGAGTGTTTATCAGCAAGTTGCGCCTCCTTTTTTTTAATTGGATTTCAGTAAGTGTAATCCAGGTGGCTTGTGTTTATTTACCACACGTTTCAGAAGTCACTAAACTTCATCCTTTTAATCACTAGCAACATTTTCTTTTCTCATGTTTTATTAAACACCACCAAAATATTGCTTTCTTTCTACCAACTTTAATTAAGAAAAACACAGTGAAGGCTTCCTTTGAGCACTGCTCTGGTTTGACCACTAGCAGGTATATCAGCATCTAATTTTCGAACCTTGTTCACTGCTGATCCTTGGCCATTGCATATGTATCGCCTTAATATTATGTTTAATCGTTCATAATTGTTTGTACAGGATGTTGTTCTTATATTATGCTTTTCTTTTCATTACCAGCACCCCTGAAGAAGGGATATAATCCCGAAATGCATTGGGCTTGACCAAGATGATTTATCATATTGAGTGGAATATACAGTATTCACTTTCCTTCACTTGATTAACGTGAAAATAATATAACCTTGCTGTGGTTTCATTGTATTATCATTCTGTAATATAAAAAAAAACATTTTTCAACATTTTTTTCAATAATAAAATGATTACAAATTGATTTGTCAGTTTATTTCTTTGACAAAATGGCTGTTCTAAATGTACTATGTTTAATAATCACTAGTACTACAGTATTATACTTTAATCAAAGCTGTGCATTTGGTATACCAGTGGATTTCCACTAGCGGTTGTTCATGAGCTAGCTAGATCCACACCCATTGCCATCTTCCCTTCCCCTACACACCCATCCACTTCAACCCAGTTTCCTCCGGCGCTGCAGAAGGGGTCATTCGAGGCTGGCTGTCTCATGATCTCTCATCTGTTTGACCGGGGCAAATTGATAACCTTCAGCCCTTGGAAGAGTATCACTACATGCAACTTAAGCATTGGGTTCTACAACCACGGATACGGCAGGCAGCCACTACGGATCTACTTCCAATCGAAAAATGTACGCAGTCAGGAGCCTCCACGAGGGGGACCATATCTTTCCTTTATTCACTCATATGGTCTCTGGGATCGCACTCCACCCCTGGACACCAAGGTTCTGGGATTCAATCTTGGCCACTCCACTGGAAAGGGAACAATGGACCTCACTATATAGGGACATTCCCAAGTATAATCGCATGTTTTTAAAGGAGGCTCATTATAAAATTATGGACGAATGGTACCTGCACCCTCAGAGACTACACACTATCTTTCCTAACTCCTCCGATAGGTGCTGGAGGGGCTGTGGGCTACTGGGGGACTTCAAACATATCTGCCCGCGCATCAAACCCTTCTGGAAGGAGGTACTTTCCCAAATCAAACTGATTCTGAGATTTCTGATTCCGGACACACTAGAACACACTCTCAAGGGGATAAGGGATTCCCAACTTGAAGCGCCAAACACAGGGGATCGTTCTGTGATGTAGCTCTGCCTCCGGCCGCTAATATGGATGTGGCGGCTGCATGGAAGAAAGTGGAAGCACCCTCTCTTACCCAATGGCATGCCAGGATATGGCGCGCACTGGCGATGGAAAGAATGGCAGACATTGTGGAAGATTCAAGGAAAGAGTTTGACTATGTGTGGGCTCCCTGGTGGAATATCTATTGGAGGGGCTGCCCCTGTTTTCATGTGGACCACAGTTGTGAGTTCTCCATCTATTCCACATCTAGAGCTTCCGTTGGCTCCCCCGATTTCCCGAAGAGGGTTCCGGGGGGTGTGGGGACCCCCTCTCTTCCTGGCTCTGCCTTCCCTGCAAAAGCATCTGATACTTTTTTCTTTTTGACTGTGACACTTTCTGTAACTCTTGGCATATTTGATGCATTGGTGTCTCCTTCCGAAGCTTGTTTTTTTTGTGTACTATCTTCTTCGTGAAACCAATAAAAATATTTTTGACAAAACATGTATCATATTGAACACACTGAAATATCATCACAAGGGCAAGATATATTTGTCCTAAATAAAGGAAAAATGTTACTGTTCAAATCTGAGACTACATGGAACAGGAAACTGTAACCCAGATGTTTTGAATCTGGCTGACTTTCTGAAATGAAGTTTGAAGCGAAGATTCAGGATTGACCAGAGGTGTGATGTAATCTGGTCTTGTTGAGATACTCTTTGCCAGTCTGTAGAGCAGAGGAGCCTGGAATATGAATGAGCTTGTCTGTAGGTGAGAGCTTCAAATGCCTAACTTAATGTTGTTCACACCCAGCTAAGTAGCCATGCCTCTGAAATGGGCCATGAGGGCAAGTTTGCCTCCTTGCTGTGAGGCATGGTTGTTCTGACCTTACTCATGTTGCTAGAGCTGCCATAGTAACTGGAGTTGATAAAAGCTTACGTTCTAATGCCTCAAAGTTTTTGAGTTCCAGTGGACGAGTTCACCGGTGTATATGCAATTCCAGGGCTTCATAGAATAGTTGCTTATAATGCAAGTCAGCAGTAACAAAAAACTCAAAGGACGCAGATTTAAAAAAAAAAATATATATATATATATATATATATATATATATATATATATATATATATTTTATTGTTACCTCTGTATGTACATGCACATTATTTGAGGTGAATTGCAGACACACATGCGAACATCTACAGTGGAAGGGTTCCATGTGTAGCCTCTGTTGGGACAAACTGAAGCACATGATGCAATTTGAAAAGGAGTGATTATCTTCAGTTTCCAGTGTGTATTTTGTTGTTTTAAAGTTTCTTTATTGAGAGTTTTATCGTTTTGTTTTTATTACATGGTACATCATTGCATATTTGCCAGTTGGACTTTCTCACGTTTGCTCAAGTTTTCAAACATCATAAACACATTGTGGAGCATCCAACACAGTAAACATTGTACAGTCCAGGCAAGAACAACATTCTGTGAGTGGATAGTACCCTTCTGATGGTCTGGCATAAGGTGTGAGTGACTGACCAATGTTAGGTACACCTATATGTGGGATTCCGTAGGGGTACTGATGGACGTGATTCCCCCATTCTACTCTGATGTACCTCCGTGTGTAATGTCATTGTAGGTGCTCCTGGGGTACAGGAGCCCGCTCTCTGGTACTCGGGGGTAACTATGAATTGATAAACTGCAGGGAAGGGGTTGAGTTTTTTTTTAGTGGGGGGTGGGGTCCCGGGGGTCCGCTAAAGGTAAGTATGATGTGGTGGTGACCATTTAATCTGGGAGATGTTAGTAGTTTCTGCGTCGGGGGAGAGACTTCTTTAGAGGGAGGCAGCATTTCTTGCCGCCAGTCGGTGCTCCAATTGGGCGAAGCTCTAGTATATGCACGGTCTTCCGTTCGACACAGTTATTGCGATGTGGTGTTTGTTTGCGTTGATGGGGACGGGTGGGGGCTGGGACTGGGATGGTGGTCCCGGGTGAGATGTCATGCGTTGTCTCCCGTGTGAATTGGACAGTAACTGTGCCCATTCCATCGATAAGGGGTGTTTTCGAGTCCCCGTCACCTCCTCCTCCCTCAGTATTGCCTCCTCCGCTGTTCCCCACTTTTTAACTGCACCTGTCCAGGCTTCCTCAGGGGGTCCCGCTGGTGCTCTCCAGTACATGGCTATTCCCCGTTTTGCCAGGAGTAGGGTTAAGGATGCGAACCTGCACTGCATCTTTTTTGTCTTCCACCTACGGAAGATCCCCAAGGCGCTCGCCTCCCATGTGTCACTGTGTTAAAGGTGGACTGTCGCCTCCAGAGCTCGATGTACCTCACTCCAGTATATTTGGATTACGGGACAGCCCCAAAACATGTGCTTCAAGTTTGCTGCGGGTATTTGGCACCTGGGACACGTAAAGGCTGTGACAGGGTAGAAACGGTGGAGTTTGTGAGGCGTTAGATATGTGCGGTGTAATATGTTGAATTGGATATTTTTGAACCGTGCATTCCGTGACACCTTCTTTGTGTTTTCTAAGGCCTTCTCCCATTCCTGATCATTAAGCACGCGTCCTATCATCTTCCCATCGTTGGCGGAAGTTTAATAATGGGGTAGAAATCAGTTCTCTTATCGCTTTATAATGCCACGTGACTAAATGCCTGCCCCTGCACATACGTAGGATTGTGTGGAGCACTGGGTGCGTCAGTGGTTATCCGTCGGCTAGATCCCAGCATTGTCTTACACTGTCTATCAACCGTCTGTGCACTAGGAATTGTCCTGGGGGGAGGCCATATTCATTTTGCAGTTGGTCATATGTCTTCAACTGCCCCTCCTCGAACAGCGCCTCCACCTCTGTCACCTTGCTTTCTGTCCATATCCATAGGGTTCCGGATGTGAAATAATTCTTTCTGTGGAAATCCCACTAGCGGGAGTAGTGGGGAGTAAAACGGCTGGGATTTTGACATACGGTGTGTGCGCATCATGCATTTGTGGGCGATCACCACCTGTACAGGGAATGTACTCTTTGGCCTGGTACCCGGCATCCATAGCCGCCGAATTGCCGTGAGGGGTACCTGACCATCATCGGTGTATGTCTCCTCCATGTGGCGTTCCGCTATCCAATGGACAACCACTGGATCTGCGCCGCTAGGAAATACGCTTCGAAGGAGGGAGCCCCCCAATCCCCTTTGTGTTGTGGGTAAGTACAGGATCCGTAGGGCCACTTGGTGTTTACCACCTCCCCATATCAATGTCGTGAGTAGTGTGTCAAGTTCCTGGAAAAAGGAACGAGGGGTTATCACTGGGAGATTTGTAAAGGAGTAGAGTAGTCTGTGCACCATTATCATTTTGGCCAGGGCTACACGTCCTATGGGGGCCAAGGGT
Organism: Lissotriton helveticus; assembly: GCF_964261635.1. Classification (NCBI taxonomy): domain Eukaryota; kingdom Metazoa; phylum Chordata; class Amphibia; order Caudata; family Salamandridae; genus Lissotriton; species Lissotriton helveticus. The sequence continues at coordinate 909,969,311 of NC_136071.1, read as the reverse complement.
AGCGTCTTCTAAAAGGTAACTGCTGCTCGAAGCCCTGCCAATATTTTACGATGGTTCCCCTCGTCGAGGTCTTCAGGGGAGTGATAGTCTCACTCCCAGATAGCTAGGTGCCACAGCACTCCAAGCGTCTGAGGTCCTATGCGGATCTCCAAGGGAGCCAGGTGAGGGCTGAGAGAAAAAATCGTTGACTTTTCCCAATTGACTGAGTCCGGAGACCTCTGCAAAGTTCTGTAGTATTGTCCATATTGGTGAGAGATCTCTTGTAATGTCTTGTATATAGATTAGGAGATCATCAGCGTACAATGATACGCAGTGGACTGTGCCCGCTATCGGAATACCCCAGTCGTCTCCCTCCTGTCTTAATCGAATGGCCAGGGGTTCCACTGCTAATACGAAAACCAGGGGGGTGGCATGTTCGTGTCTTGCTTTGCCAGCCAGGCGTGTACCCGCCCTGTTTCCCTCTCGATGTACTCTAGCAGTATATGCTCTAAAGTTGTATTTACGGAGGTCCCCCATAGTTTCCGCATAAACCGTTTTTGCTGTCGCTACCTGTTCATGAGTTGTCCCCTCTGTCCAGCTGTTTCGTGAGGTCTGCTAGGTTTGTTTCTGCTGTTTGTAGTGATCGTTCCAGTACCTGCCTCACCCCTAGTATGTGTTGTATACAATGACCCCTTGCTTCGACTTTAAATGCAGCCCATTCTATGGATCTGGAAGATGCTGTATGTGCGTTTAATGTAAAATAATCTTGGAGGTGTTCGCCATGTGTGTGACAGAATGCCTGGTCCGTGAGGCATTCAATCGGCAACTTCCATGTGGCTATCTGGGGATGCGGTGGGCGCCATCTGAGGGTCACGGTATGTGCATCGTGGTCTGACAGTACTCTGCCTAGGTAATCGGTGTGCTGTATTTGGGGGAGTAAGGTTGCGGTGCAGAGGAATCTTATCGAGACGTACCCTGAGGTTATGTGGGACTGTGTAAAATGAGTATAGCCTAGTGTTTGGGTTCTTCTCTCTCCATGCATCTGCCAATGTCCATTGGGTAACCCATTGTTTAAAATGCTCTATCTGTTTCGGTGCAGGCTAATGTGGCGGCGGGGGGTGGGACCTGTCTAAGTTGATGTCGAGGGTGCAATTGTAGTCCCCTCCCAGTAACCACAGCAGTGTTGTGTATTGTGCTAATACCCTTTTAAGGCTGGCCCAGTACTGTTCCTGTTCTACGTTGGGGGCATAAATGGTTCCCATCAATATTTCTTTACCCTCGAGGTGTCCCGCTAGCAAAGAGTATCGACCCTCTTTATCTATCAACCTGAATTGCTCTTTAAAGGGGATCCCAGGCATGATCCAAATTAGGGTTCCCCTAGCAAATGCAGAGTATGTTGTAGCGCAGATGATACCTCACCACTTCTTCCGTAGGCGCTCCACCTCTAACCCTGTCCGGTGAGTCTCCTAGAGTAGCACTACCTGGCCTTGCTGTAGTCTCATATATGCATATATCGCTTAAAGTTTGCCTGCAGTGTGAATGAATGAATGAATGAATGAATGATGTAGGTCTTATCATGCGCATACTTAGCCCAATGGGCGTCAAGGCGCCTAAAACAAATGACACAGCTAGCAGATCAACCCAACAGTCCATCACTGATAAGCTTTGATAAAGTACCAGGTCTTCAGGGCTTTTTTAAAGAGATCAATTGAGGGAAGTACTTTGACCTCAGTTGGAAGAGAGTTCCAAAGCTTAGGGGCCACTACAGAAAAGGCTCTTGCCCCCCATGTGGCTAGCCGTATACGCGGCACTACCAATTGGGACAGACCAGCAGATCGTAGAGATCTAGTTGGGGTATAATGTGAGAGCAGAGACCCAAGAGAATCATCCGGACCTGCCCTGAGCGCTCTGTATGTGAGACATAGAATCTTAAAGAAGACTCTATACTGGACAGGAAGCCAGTGAAGGTCTCTCCTGGCAGTCGTAGCAGAGGATGCTAAGGGAAGGGCCAGCACAAAACGTGCTGCCGCGTTCTGCACTATTTGCAGTTGATGAATAAGACCCTTGTTAGACTCTGCATACAAAGAGTTGCAGTAATCAAGCCTTGATCCTACAAGAGCGACTGCAATCTGCTTGCGGGCCTGGAGAGAGAGATAGTGACGGATCCTATTCAGGATCCTGATCACACCCCAGCATGTGGCCACCGTCCTATTTACTTGGAGCTTCATGGAGAGTGAGGTGTCAAAAACCACACCGAGATTTCTGGCTGATTGGGAGGGAGTGGGGCAGATACCAAGAGACAGAGGCCACCACTCATTCGACCAAGCATCTTGGTCCTTCCCAAAACCCAAAACCTCTGTCTTATCGCCATTTAGCTTTAGGGAGTTGATGACCATCCAATCTGCTACATGCTGCATGCATGATCTAAAGCTAATGGCAGACAAACGATCAGAGGAATGGGCCAGAGACACCATGATCTGGGTGTCATCGGCGTAGGATACCACCTCCATCCCCTGCGATCTTACTAGTCTAGCAAGGGGGGCCACATAGATGTTGAACAGGGTCGGACTAAGGGCCGACCCCTGTGGCACCCCACATTGCAACGACTTAGCAGGGGAAAGAAAGTCTCCAAGCTTTACTCTGTTCTCTACCCGTGAGAAAGGAGTTAAGAAGATTCAGAGCCGACCCAGAGACCCCTGCCTCCCTAAGCCGAGATGTTAAAATGGCGGGAGACAGGGTGTCAAATGCGGCTGTGAGATCTAATAGGACCAGTATGGTAGTTTGGCCACTGTCCACTTTTCGACGGATGTTATCTGCAACCACAGTGAGAGCGGATTCAGTACTGTGACATTTTCTGAATCCGTGCTGGGTGTAGTCCAAGTACTCATTGGTTTCTAGAAAAGTGGAGAGATGTAGGTTAAGGTGTGACTCCAGTATTTTCGCAGGCGCCGGAAGCAGAGAGATGGGCCTAAAGTGCCAGGGTCCAGGTGCATGCCTCTGATGTTTAATGTTACCACTTTCAGGTCTGTGTTATGGGGCATGTCTATCCTGGTGTTTGCTGTCTGGGTGGCGTCCTACTGAGCATGTCATCCCTTGTCCCTCTCGTGTCCTCTCCCCGCCCAAGTGCCTGCTTCTGTTGGTCAGCCCACCGTTCTGTGGATTAAGTGTTCGTTTCCCTGGGAATGTGACCGGGATATATAACTGGGGAGGAGTAAGGTAACTTAACGGGAAACCATCCCAACTATGAGGACCTACCCCTCGGAGCGGTTTTCAGTGTGTATTGAAATAAAAGAAAAATTCTAGCTGACTGAGCATTGGTCAACTACGTTTTGAGTAGAGCACAGGCTTAATTTTTCTCAGTGGATTTCCAGTTGCCAAACCACACCAACTAACAAACCTACTTATCCAATTCCTATTTTATAGGACTGGTGCCACACTGATAGGTTACCCCCGATCACAAGAGGTTCACCTAAAATCAAGAGGGACACCTAAAATTAAGAGGGACACCCTAGCCCTTCATATGGGGCCACGTGATCAATCAATCATGGCATTTGTATAGCGCACTACTCACCCGGAAGGGTCTCAAGGCGCTGGGGGAGGGGGGGCCGTCACTGCTCGAAGAGCCAGATCTTGAGTTGCTTCCTGAAGGAGAGATGGTCCTGGGTTAGCCGGAGGTGGATGGGGAGGGAGTTCCATGTCTTGGCTGCCAGGTAGGAGAAGGATCTTCTGCCGGCGGTGGCTCGGCGGATGCGTGGAACGGCGGCGAGGGCGTGGTTGGTCGACCGTAGCTGGCGGGTGGGCGTGTAGAAGGTCAGGCGGTCGTTGAGGTACTTGGGGCCCAGGTCGTGAAAGGCCTTGTGTGCGTGGGTGAGGAGTCTGAACGTGATCCTCTTGCTGACGGGGAGCCAGTGCAGGTCTCAGGTGGCCGGAGATGTCGCTGTATCGGGGGATGTCCAGGATGAGTCGGGCGGAGGCGTTCTGGATGTGTTGGAGTCTTTTTTGCAGTTTGGCTGTGGTGCCGGCGTAGAGGGTGTTCCGGTAGTCGAGCCGGCTGGTGACGAGTGCCTGGGTGACCGTCTTCCTGGTTTCAGTGGGGATCCATCGGAAGATCTTTCGGAGCATGCGCAGGGTGTTGAAGCATGATGACGATACAGTGTTAACTTGTCTGGTCATCGAGAGGGAGGAGTCCAGGATGAAGCCCAGGTTACGTGCATGGTCCGTTGGCTTGGGATTGGAGCCCAGTGCTGGGGGCCACCAGGAGTCGTCCCAGGCGGAGGGAGATGGTCCCAGGATGAGGACTTCCGTCTTATGAGTTCAGTTTCAGGCGGCTGTTCTTTATCCACTCGGCAACGTCTTTCATCCCTTCGTGTAGGCTGGTTCTGGCGGAGGCTGGGTCGTTGGTGAGGGAGAGGATGAGCTGGGTGTCGTCGGCGTAGGAGATGATGTTGAGGTTGTGTTGGCGTGCGATGGCTGCGAGGGGGCTCATGTATACGTTGAAGAGGGTGGGGCTGAGGGAGGATCCTTGTGGTACGTCGCAGATGACTTCGGTGGCCTCGGATCTGAACGGGGGGAGGCGGACTATCTGGGTTCTTCCGGCGAGGAACGAGATGATCCACTCCAGAGCCTTCTCTTAGATACCGGTGTTGCTGAGGCGCTGCACTAGGGTGCGGTGGCAGACGATGTCGAATGCCGCGGAGAGGTCCAGGAGGATGAGGGCCGCTTTTTCTCCGCTGTCGAGCAGGGATGTGATGTCGTCAGTGGCTGCGATGAGGGCGGTCTCGGTGCTGTGGTTGGCTCGGAAGCCGGACTGCGAGTGGTCGAGGGATCCGTTCGTCTCGAGGAAGGCGGCAAGCTGTCTGTTGACTATCTTCTCGATGACTTTGGCAGGAAAAGGGAGGAGCGAGATGGGGCGGAAGTTCTTGAGGTCGGTGGGGTCCGCTGTCGGTTTCTTCAGGAGGGCGCTGAGCTCTGCGTGCTTCCAGCTTTCCGGGAAGGTGGCGGTTTTGAAGGAGGCGTTGATGATGTCTCTGAGTTGGGGTGCGATGATGGAGTCGGCCTTGTTGAAGACGTGGTGGGGGCAGGGGTCGGTTGGCGATCCGGAGTGGATGCTGTTCATCGTGCGGGTGGTGTCTTCGGTGCTGACCGGGGTCCAGGCGCTGAGGGTGGTCGTGGGGGCGATGGTATGGTGGTGGGGTACGTGGTTGGAGCGCCGAAGCTGTTGTGTATTTCGGCGATCTTGCGGTGGAAGAATGAAGCGAGTGAGTCGCAGAGGTCTTGCGAGGGAGTGATGTCGTTGTTTCCGGCGCTGGGGTTGGAGAGCTCTTTGAGGATGCTGAAGAGTTCCTTGCTGTTGTGGGCGTTGTTGTCGAGTCGTTCTTTGAATGCGGTCTTCTTGGTGGTGTGGATCAGCTGGTGGTGTTTGCGGGTGGCGTGCTTGAGGGCGATCCAGTTGTCTGTGGTCTGGTCGCTGCGCCATGCTTTCTCAAGGGTGCGTCAGTTCTTCTTGGAGTTCTTTAGTTTGTCGGTGAACCAGGGGGCTTTCTTGCTGCCGTGTCTGCTGGGGGGGGTCTTCAGTGGTGCGAGATCGTTTGCGGAAGTTGGTGATCCATTGCGTGAGGTTGATGGCTGCTTCGCTGGGGTCCGTGGTACTGGCGGGCGGGTTCTAGCTGAGGGAGGTGGTGAGCTGGTCGGCGGTGATCTTGTTCCAGTTCCTGCGAGGGATCTGTTGTGGGCGGTGGTGGGTCGCGGTTCTTTTGAAGCTGAAGTGGACGCAGCTGTGGTCAGTCCAGTGAAGTCCGGTGGAGTGGCTGAAGGAGATGTGCTTGCTGGAAAAGAAGACTGGGTCGAGCGTGTGTCCGGCGTAGTGGGTGGGGGTGTTCACCAGTTGTTTGAGGCCGAGGTTTGCGAGGTTGTCCAGCAGGGTGGTGGTGTTGCTGTCCTTGTTGTTCTCCAGGTGGAAGTTGAGGTCCCCTAGGAGGATGTAGTCAGCGGAGGAGAGGGCGTGCGGGCTGATGAAGTCTGTGATGTCTTCGCTGAATCGTGTGCGTGGTCCCGGGGGTCTGTAGATGAGGGTGCCTCGGAGTGTGGTCTTGGGGTCGGTGTGTATCTGGAAGTGGAGATGTTCGGCGGCGGTGAAGGTGTCGTCGGAGCCGGTCGTGATGCGGATGGTTATCTTGTGTACGATGGCGATGCCTCCTCCAGTCTGGTTGACGTGGTCCTTCCGGGTGATCTTGTATCCCTCCGGGATGGCGATGGCGATGTCTGGAGCAGAGGAGGCGTTCATCCAGGTTTCCGTGAGGAAGGAGACGTCTGGTGATGCTGTGTCGAGCAGGTTCCAGAGTTCGACGGCGTGTCTGTGGACGGAGCGGGTGTTGAGCAGGATGCATTTGAGGTGGTTGCTGTTGGTGTTCGGCTTGGCGGGTGAGGTGCAGGTCCGGAGGCAGCTGAATTTGCAGGCTTGGCAGGTGAAGGGTCCGTGGGTGCGTTTCGGGGTAGCACAGTAGCATGCTGGTGAACGGCCGGTGTTGAGTGCGTTGAGGGTGGCGGCGTTGTAGGTCCGTCGTGAGGTCTGGCGATGGTGGGGGCCAGGGGTCCAGGCGCTGGGCGTGGGCCAGGCGCGGACGGGCTTGCCTTTGGCGCTCCATTGCCGCACCCGCTGCGTGGACTCTGCCATAAATGGAGAGTGGGGGGCGGAGCGAGGCGGGAGCGGGGTGGCGAGTGGGGAGGGGAGCGGAATGGTGATGCTGGAGGGAGCGGGGGTGGGGCCGTGGGGGAGCAGCGGCAGGGAGCGGGGTAGAGGGGCACAACAGTTGGCGAGAACACAACAAAATACAAATTACTGGCACAACATGCAAAAACGGGCAAAACGAGATCAGGGGCACAACAGGGCAGATACAATACGGTTTAAGGCGAGATCAGGGGCACAGCAGAGGCACACCGGGCAGCAGCGGCGGAAGTGGAGACCGGGCACACCAAGGATGGGCCACGCTGCGGGTAGAGCGACCGGCTCTGGTCAGGTCAGGTCACAGCTCCCTGCCTCGCGGACACAACTCTGTTTCCAGTGGGAGGGAGGAGCAGCTGGGAGGCGGGAGCAACTTGGATTCCTGATGTGCTCCCCTCTCTCTGTTCAGGCCCATTAATTGAAAAGTGAGGCTCTGTTTTCTGAAATCAACCCTGAAAAAGCATACTTATTTTTTTTATAAAAACTGCATCTTAAGTCCGTCCCACCTGACTGGGCAGAAGATTATTAGACCAGATAGGATCTGGTTTGATTGGCAAACACCAGGAAGGATTGGTGAAGTCTAGTTGTATAGTGATTGCCAAAGATGTGAAATATCCTTTTTATAGGTAGAATGAAAAATTTCCTAGCTATCGTAACAAAGTTTCAATTATATAAAGGATTCGGACGCGAGGATTATGCCTTCTTTCTTCACTTTATTTATACAGCAGCCATTCAAAACAACAAGACTACATTTTCCGTCAACTCTTGGGAAATCTGTAGTCAAACAAAATTGTCCAATCGGGGACCTCCAGCCTCAACATAGTCTGCCCTCACTGGCCCTTCCTCCTCTTTCTTTGCGCAAAGTCAGCCAGAAATGAATCCTCTGGCGTCTTTTCTATTCGCATCTGAACATACGAGGACAAAAGGAGCGATCATTCACGAAAGGAATCTGATGCAACCAGAGAAATACAACATGGCAGACATACAGAAAACCTTGAAATCATTCAAAGCAGAGAACTGAGTTTGAAGTATGAACCACAAATCTGGTATGCATGTCAGCATTGTCATAAGGCCAAAAAGCGTCAACCACCCTTACAAAGAACAAAAATCCAAATTCAATTACTTACTGAAATACTGGGTGGACCTCCTCTAGCGAGCCCTAGGGTGGCATAATCCTCGCCTCTGAGTCCTTAATAGAATTGAAACTTTCCGTTACGATAGCTAGGAAATTTTTCATTCTATGTCTGGACCAGAAGCGAGGATTATGCTAGTTCAAAGCTAGCTCACCACGAGGTGAGCCATATCCAGCACCGGCTTGAAGTAGAACCTCTTAAATGTAGAGTCCGAAAACCAATCCGCCGTGTTATGGCTATCCTCCAAGCGGGCACCCAAGCCAAATGCTTTCGAGGCCATTCCTCCTTGCGCTGAGTGGGCTCCAAAGTCCCGGAGGCTAATGCATAACCCACCGAGCTATGGTAGGGGAAGAGACCGCCTTAAAGAAGTTGGCGCTCACCTGGCGGCCTAAACTCTTCTGTCATATCCTTGTAAGCTTTCAAACAGCGAACTACACACAACTTGGGGGAATCCGGGAACTCCGGATAAGAGATCACTCTGGTGTGGCACTTAGTTCATCTATGTAAAATTCACCCCTTTGGAGTAAACATCCGGGAAGTTTTGTCCAAAGCTCCAACTTCTGACACGTCTGCATGAAATCAAACAAAGCAACATTGCTGTTTTGGCTGAAAGCTCTTTCCTTTATAAAAACTTGTTAGGTTGCAGGGACAAAAACAAGTTATGTACCTGGTTCACATCCCAAAGAGCCTAATAACGAGGCTCAGGGGGAAGGAAAGCTGAATGCTCCAGAGAAGCTTGCAGACAAGAGGATGCTCTCACAATAGGGGAATTAATGGGCACATGCCCAGCAGAGATGGCGGAACAAAAGGTGTTGATAGATCTGTATACCAGGCCACTAGAGGCCAAATGGGCCAAGAAATTCAGGACGTACACTATATCTGCGTCCAAGGAATTTGGTACCCCGTCGCAGACACCAACGGGACAGTCTGCCCCAAGTGGATCTATAGCATTTGACAGTACTGTCTGCCCACACCGTTAGACACGAGTTCCTCCGCTTTAGCTGAAAAGCCATGGACTTCCCATTGTCTCCGGTAATCCTCCATGCCACAAGTCTGAAAGAGTTCTTCAAATCTAGAGGATGGGGAACCCGGTTGGGGTTGAGAAGAAGATGCGGCAGAAGGGGGTAGTAGGATTGGAGAAGCCACACTGGAGATCTCCACAAGGGGGAGAGAATTACCAATTTCGCTCCCTGCCTCCGGACCTGCGCTGTGACTCTTGTGAGCATCTCAAAGGGAGGTAACTTGTACCCCATCTCTAGGTTCCAGTCCTGGAGGAAGGCATCTGTGGACCCTGCTAAGGGCTCCTGCCTCAAGCTGCAAAACCGGGGCAGTTGGTGGTCGAGCCTCGAGGCAAACAGGTCGATTGGAAAGGACCCTCAAAGGTCGATCAACCGATGAAAGACACCCGTGTACAATTTCCACAGGCTGGAATCCCTGAAGTTGCGGGACTGAAACTCCGCCACCAAATTTTCCCTATCCAGAAGATACTCCGCTGTCAGACACGTGGTGATCCAGGCAGTACTGCCAGAAGCTGGTGCAGCAGGTTTATCTGGGCAAGATTTGCTTTGTCTGTTTTGTTATGGAAAGAATTCCAATCACGCACTGGTTTTGTTCGTAGGGTGTTTATAATAATGTTGACACTCTATTCATAAGAGTGTCAGTACTGCCAGAAGCTGGTGGCCAAATCGAAGAGGGCTTTGGACGTCGTTCCCCCTAAATCATTGATGTAGCGGACCACCAAGATGTTGTCCATCTTGAGAAGAACCGAGGACTGGATGGACTCCCTGGTCCAACAAAGCACTGCAAAGGAACCTGCCAGGAGTTCTAGACAGTTTATATGTAATCTGTGTTCGTCTGGAGACCACAACCCTCCAGTAGAAAAATCGCTGCACCAGGCTCCCCAAACCAGAGTGCTGGCGTCTGACTCGATAACTAAGTCTGGATCTGAACCAAAGATCTCGACTGTTCCAGGCTTCCATGTGTTGGAGCCACCATGGATCTCTTCCCATGCTTCCTCTGACAGGGACACCTTGTGGGAGTAAGGGCACCCCTTCCGCAGGTAAAGCACTTTGAGTCTTTGTAAAGCACGAAAGTGTAGGGGACCTGGGAAAATCGCCTTGATAGAGGCAGAAAGCAGTCCCACTAACCGAGCTAGATCGCTGAGGGATACTTGACTCTTGACCAGGGTCTGTCGCAACTCGTGGCGGATCTTTGTGACCTTCCGAGTTGGAAGACTGAGTAGAGGACCTTGAGTCGATCACAAAACCCAGGAATGTTAGACATTGTGAGGGAGAAAGCATAGATTTCGCTTGGTTGATGACAAACCCCAGGCTCTGGAGGAATTACTGTCATCTGGAGATGATGATGATGATGAAGCTGACGAGGGCAAGCATCCATAAGAAGATTGTCGAGATAGACAATCATTTGAATGCCCTGAGCTCTAAACCACTACCCCTACTGGCTTTCTAACCTTGGTAAAACACCAAGGGGTGGAAGACAGGCCAAACGGGAGGGTGGTGAACTCAAACGTTTGACCTCGCCCAGTGAACTGAAGGAAGAGTCTGTGGGGTGGAAAGATCGGAATTATCAGGTAGGCGTCCGTTAAGTCTAGGCAAACCAACCAGTCGGCAGGGTTGATCACAGGCTGTTGACACCCATCGGTCTTGTCCACTAGAAACCGGTTGCTGACAAAACCCCGTGGATGAGGCACCGAGGGGACTACTGCTCCTTTGGAAAGGAGGGAGGAAACTTTTTCTTCTACCAAAGTGGAATTCTGTTGGGAAAACTGGTTAGGATGGGGTCTAGTGCGCTGGAAGGGGTCCCCCAGAAACTATGTGGAAGCCCTGATGGTTTGCAAAACCAACAGGTCCCCTGTGACAGAAGTCCATGCATGGAAAAAGTTCCCCTACCCTCCTCCCCCATATTTTTAAGCGCCAAAAAGGGAGGACACACCGGTGGAAGAGGATGCAGCTCCTCGATAGCCTCATCCCTTACCGAGTCTCCCTCTTGTGGGATAATAGTTGCCAAAGCGGGTCTGGTCTTGATACTGGCCATTGTCTGAGGGATGTGAATGTGTTGACAAATGTTCCCAATTGTTTGACAAATGGATCGCCAAAAAGACCTCCTTAAGCACCGGTGGGAATCTGCAAGATCCCCCAGCTTGAGATCCACTTTAATGAGCAGAGAGCAGCGACGCTCTGTAGATATAGCACAGTTCGCATTGCCGAGGAACACAATCGCTCTCCGAGCTCATCCGGAAAGGGAGTCAGGGGAGATGAGTGAACCTGATGATTTGGCTTCCTCAGCCATGTCGAGAATTTTTGTTGGTGGGCCCAGCACATCTAGGAGCTTATCCTGACCAGCTCGCCAGGATCTGTCAATCCCCTTCTTGGGGTCATGCATGAACTTCTGGAAGAAGGTCACCATGCGGGCGTCTATCTCTGGTGTCGGGCAACTTTTCCGTCTAAGGATGGACGAGGGCACTCCGCCCGAAGGCAGTTACGTGCTACTTTCTCCAGTGGCTTCCTGATGCGCATAGCCACGTACTCCGCCACCTTATCTGCTGGAGCCCAGTCAGAAGAGCGTGTGTATGATCTCGTCCGGATCAAACATGTCCGATACATCCGCCGAAGGTGTGGTATGTAGTGGCCCGTGCGCGTTTGGCTGGTGGGGGGAGGAGTTCACAACTGCCATGGAGGAAGTAGGAGCCACTGGAGGCGGGGGACCACAGGTAGGCTTGCAAGGAGCGCCAGCGCTTGGTATATTTTTTGCATGAGCCTTTCTTCAAGTGGGGTCCTAGCCTCCACCACTGCTCTGTAAATTGAAGCGTCCACCGCTTCATAAAACTCATTGTCCTATTTGAGGTCGGTCAGGGCATTAACCCCTCCCTGGGAGTCATCGTATTAAAATTCGATGACTGGCAGAAAAAACTCAGCGGCCCAGATGAGTTGAGAAATGAGCAAGGTCTGGTTGTCAGACTTGACCGGGGAAGCGCCAGTCTATGAAGGGCTGGGTGTCACCCTGAGTGAATGGGTGAAAAACTTGCAATTTTTAAACTAAGGGCGAACCCTGGGCACGTGTGTGTCTGGTGGCTGCAGAAGATACAACTAGCAGAAAGAAAACTGACCTTGGATCAAAGTGCCCACTAAGCGTTGGATACGCTATATACAGGACCCAAAAGGGCGTAGGAGATTGGAAATACTAACTCTAGCACACAGTGCCAAGTGGAGCGTGGAATTAAACCGCAGATCAGTTTTAAAATGCTGGCAGTCCGATCGCAGTAAATACGCCGTTCTCCTCAAGCCAGAACCTGCATCTACGGCGCGTCGCACAAGCCCTTCAGGGATTGAATGCACGCTCTGTAGCAAATACCTCACACGCCCCAAGACGGCGGGAGGAATGTGGGTGCACAAGACGAGCCACGTGGGGCCAAGAATGCTCCCGCGGTCCCAAATCGGGACGCAGCTCTCGTCCCACAGCCAAAACCAACAATGCGGTGCAGGGGCGGATTGGCGGACCCTCACCTGTTGAAAGCAGGGAGACCAGCGTCGCACCGCCTCAGGAAATGCAACGGAAAGGGGCAGTAAAGCCCCGTTGTAGTGACTGTAGCAATCACAGCTCACGATCCAGTCAAAATAAACACAGTAAAAGCGTATTATCCGCGCAAACAGCGCACAATGTGGCTATAGCGATTAAATGTGACAGGAATAACACCATAAAGAGTGGTGAGGGGGGAAAAACACTTAACTCTGCTGCACAGCAACGAAGAAAGAGGAGGAAGGGTGAGGGCAGACTATGATGCTGGAGGACCCTGATTCGTCTATCCAGGACTGTTCTGACTGGACAGTTTTGTTTGACTACAGATTTCCCAAGGATTGACGGGAAATGTAGTCTTGTTGTTTTGAATGGCTGCTGTATAAATAAAGTGAAGAAAGAAGGCGCAATCCTCTCCTCCGTTCCGGACATAGAATTGACCAAAATGCACAAAGTGTGGCAAAATGTTTAAAATAAAGTCCTCCAAAATGTTAATTTGCTTCTTTCACTTACTTGTCAATAACAAATGAACTATTTGTTACATTTATTCCTGCCAAAATAGATGGGAACTTGTAATGTTTAGGGTTATCCATAGATGGCTTTTAACTCTTGATATACCTTTTGTTGCAGATTTTATAAATATATACATAAAATGGCTCATGCTCCTCTCTGTAAAATATATCTCTCACTGCATGCTATTTGAGTTTTCTTTGCATCATTTCTTCTATTTAAGTAGTTGCATTACAATGCTTGAGGAACTATTTTACGTGTGAGCAGTGTCCTCTAATCTCATGTTCCATTCTTGGTCATACATGCATTCTCGATCTACAATATCCTCATTCTAAAAGTTAAGACAAAACTGTAATTGCTTTCACTGCCTAAAAGTACTTATAGTCCTTGGATATTTTTTGTTTTTGGGGGCAGAGAAAGTTTGTTAAACATTTTGTTCTTTCTTCATTATTGTGGGACAGTAACAAACTGACAATCTGAGCCCTCCTCATTGTTGAGAATGTTAGGCGTGTTTGTTCACACCATGCACTTGAAAAGAAGGCTGCATTTAGAAAACTAAGACTGCTACATAAATAATTCCTTTTAAAATGCTATTCTGGTCAATGGTGTTATTATGTGCACAGTTGTTTAGACTTGTGCAGGGCCACTGTAATTCTGTAATTCTAGTGTTTCCCGCCTAACTATTGATCTGCCACATAATCCATTACCTGCTGCATTGTTTGCAGAATTTAACAAAATAAATCTCAACTGCGCGTTTTGCAGTGCTGTGCAAGGTCCCTTGCAAAAGTTGACTGGTTACCTCAGTTTGTTGTTGTAGTAGTTGGGTTTTGAAATGGTATATTTAAAAAAAAAAATCTTTTTTTTTTTTTCATACAGAGAATTTGTCATACAATAGACGTTAATTAATGCTCTAGAAAATAGGAGTACCCCCTGGCTATCTGGCGATTTGCAGCCTCAAAAGCAATATAATTTGCAATACCTGAGTGTGGGAAAGCAACTAAGTTTAGACACTGATATAAATTTCAAATTACTCTCCGCTGAGATCACATATTAACCTACGACAGGCTACTCTACACAATACTTTCTGCATGTAAAAAAAAAAATCATAAAATGAGCACATAATTAAAACAAACAAAAATAAGACCACACCTAAAAACGACTCGTGCCTATAAGGCTCTCAAAATGAAACTTACACATACAACTAAAAAACCCAACAACTGCCAGGGGTCCACGTGCTCCTATGGGAAAGAGAAAATATGCATCAATTCTCTAGGCAGGGATGGGGGGAGAAACCAGTGGGGTGGTGGAGCGTGGGGGTGGCGCAGCGCCCACCCTAAGTGCGAGGGGGGTCGGGAAATTGGAGCTCTCAGTTTCAAGCACTCCGGTCACTCTAGTCTGCAAATTCTGCCGAGACGGTTCCCTCTGTATGGCCTGATAAATGTTGGGCCTCCCATGCTCGAAGAATATCTCCCCACGGTTCCGCATACGGTCAACATCGTTTGGTAATCCTGTCTTCCGCAATCAGGGCCCTTTCCTCTGCTCTAGCCCAATATGAGACATCCGCCCCCATAAGGTCACCAGTAGTGGGTGTGCGGACTGCCAACCAAGCGCTATTCGTCTTTTAACTAAGAGGATGCCCAGGTCAATAAACCTATGTCCCAGCTTCGGGCTTTAGGGCGCGGGAAAAGGCCCAACAGGCAGACCTCAGGAGCACACAACAGAGTACGGGACATCACCTTATTAACCATTTCCACGATCCCAACCCAGCAAGCAGAGATACGCGGGCAGGACCAAATCATGTGTTCGAAGTCCACATCTTCTATCAGGCACCTAGCGCAGGAGACATCCACTCTATTATAGACCACATTCAGTCTGTGCGGGGTAAGATATGTTCGATGGAGTACTTTAAATTCTAGGACTTTAAAGGCCGAATTCCTCGAGACTTTCTTGTGGCCTTTCAGGACTTTCTGCCACTACTTGTCTGACAGACTTTTATGTAAAGTCCCCTCCCATCACTCTCGCAGGCTTGATAAGGGACCCGGGCTCAACTCCAATATTGCAAGATAGAGTCAGCGCACCAAGTGCCCCGTCGAACCTAACGTCACCACCGCATTCAAAGCCGGGTGTTCCGTACTCTTCCCCCACAGTTCTCGCATTGCTCCTCTTATTTTCTGGTAATTCAAGAATTGCCCTGCTGGGAGTTCATGATATTAAAAAAAATTATCCAGAGCGAGCAGTTCCCTATCCCAATAACAATCTCCAATTGTCAGCACACCAGCTTCCTCCCAACCTGCCAGTTGGTGCCTTGAGAGCGGGGGGCCCATCCCTGTCTGAGGGATACATAGAAGCGGGAGACCAGGAGTGTATAGCAATTTACTTCTGGAATGCGTCGTGCACCCATCCCAACATCGCACCGCCACGGAAAGCAACATTTATTTTATTTGATAAAGTATTTATAGCGCGAACAAGATCCCGAGTGATAACAGAGCGCTTTACAATATGATGGGAGGAAGGACAAAAACAATATCAGTAAGCAATATCCAAAAGAGTAAGGGGGAGAAAGAAATGACATTACAAAATACAGCTAGGAGGGTAATATAACAAGCATTTGTAATGCAATAGGTCTCGCATTAGGAAAGTGTGAGCTATTGGTATTGTAAATGACAATTTTTTTTAATGTATTGTCTTTGAAAATATATAAATTAATAGTATTGTTATTCACAAAGCCAATAGCTTACACTTTCCTAATGCGAGTCCTATTAGCTATGGCAATGCTTGTTGGTAGCAAGCAAGGACAGTGCTGTTGTGGTTGGGCTGAGTGATGCTGTTGTGGTTGGGCTGAGTGATGCTGTTGTGGTTGGGCTGAGTGATGCTGTTGTGGTTGGGCTGAGTGATGCTGTTGTGGTTGGGCTGAGTGATGCTGTTGTGGTTGGGCTGAGTGATGCTGTTGTGGTTGGGCTGAGTGATGCTGTGTTGTATTAGTGAAGTGGTGGTGTTCCCCGAGTGAAGTGGTGGTGTTCCCCGAGTGAAGTGGTGGTGTTCCCCGAGTGAAGTGGTGGTGTTCCCCGAGTGATGTGGTGGCGTGCAGCAGTGTGTGGCGTGCAGCAGTGTGTGGCGTGAAGAATAATGCGGGCTAACAAATGCGGGGAAGCTAGACTATAACGAAACCCAAAACATTGCCTCACGCCGAAAGCAAATCTGTTACTGGGGCGGTGGGGGGGGGGGGGGGGGGGGAAGGGGGCTGTAGCTGAAAAAATTAAATAAAGGTGACTATGTGGCCACAGTTAATGTGTGGTGCAGAGTGGCAGCACGTCGTGGAGCATCAGAGCAGAGTCAGCTCTCGCAAATAGAAATTACTCGGTCTCTGTGTTTATTTTGGTTGTAGTGCAAGGAAAACCAAGTTTAAGATGGAAGGACTAGCACATTGTCGCATGTAGATATGTGGGCACTAATCCGGAAATACGATAAAAAAATGTAAGTGGTCTGGTGTGAAAGATGAAACGGGTGGCCGTGAAGAGGCGCTGCGCTGATTAAGGGAAAGGAAACACAAACACTTGCATGCAGAGCTTATAATGGGAGAAGTTTGTATGCCACAAGTAATCATGGTGATCCATGGGGGTGAACAAACAACAAGCTCCTGGCATTGCTGTAGCGGAGCGGGAGCACATTCCTTTGAAGTCTGATGCGGTGGCAGGGGAGCAGATCCTTTGAAGTCTGATGCGAGGCACAGACAAATGGTGGTGTGACGTGGCTGGTTTGTGCACGCACATAGCTCACATGAACTGTGCGTGATCCGCAAGTTTGGTAGAGTTTTTGAAGCGCTTACTATAATTCTCGCCTATCTATCCCTGCAGGATAGAGTAGTCGAGACCTAATAAAACAAGTGTAGGCGGGTAACAAGAGTGAAACCATGTTCAAGGGGCAGCTGTAACAAAAGTAAGAACAAAGTCAGCAGGTGCAATGTCAACGGGCCTGTGCGACTAACCCTATTAGGGTATGAATTTGTTCATTAGGAATCTTTTGGCTTCGACTTTGAACGCCGTCAATGAGGGGATTCTGCGAACTTCCGGTGGGAGAGTTTCAAATCTTAGGGGCGGCTCCGGAGAAAGCTCAGTGGCAACTTCTCTTTTTCTTAAGGATACGTGGTTTCAGGAGGAGGGAAGAGGCACTTCTTGAGGTCCACAGGATAAAGTAAGTTTTTTTGCAAGGTACGTAGGAGTATTTAGATGAAGGACTTTGTGTGTGAGAACCGATATCTTTAATTTAATTCGTGCTTCGAAGGGTGGCCAATTGAGGGATTTTAGGACTGGTGATATGATCTTTGTGCTTGGAATCCGTAACCAGTCTAGCAGAGTTAAGTGTAGCCCTTAGTGGAGCCAGAACGTATTTGGGAAGGCCACAGAGGGTAGCACTGCCGTAGTCTAACCTCAGCAAGACAAGCGCTTGAACCACTTGCTTGAAATCATTTGGGGAGGGAAAGGTTTGATATTTCTTAGAGTTCTCATCAAGTGGTTGGCTCCTTTGCATACATTGCTGATGTGAACTTTCATGTTCAGGTGCTTGTCCACAGTGATACAGAGAGACTTGGCTGCGTCTACGATAAGAGGCGTACAGTTGAAAGCAGTGAGGTGGCTCAGCCAGAGGTCTAACTTGGGTATGAGATTTGGGGGGAGATGAGCAGGAATTCAGTTTTAGAGGTGTTGAGCAGTAGATGATTCTCCGTTAACCAGTTTTGAGTAAACATTAAGGTAGTGTTAAGTGAGATGTTTTCAGAGGATGAGATTTTCAAATATATTTGCGTGTCGTCCGCATACATGTAGAAGAGAATGTTCATGGAATTTAGAGAGTGAGCAAGAGGTTCCAAGAAAAGATTGAAGAGGATAGGAGATAGAGCGGATCCTTGGGGGACCCCAATGAGTACGGGAGAGGGCTGGGAGAGGGTGGTTTGCCTTGAGTTCTGTGCTGAAGGAAGGATGAGAACAATAGTAACACCTGAACAGAAAACCCCATTCTATTTTGCAGTATGGATAGCAGGTTGTTATCATTAACCGTGTCAAATGCAAAGGAAAGGTCAAGGAGAATCAGGAGGGAGGATTCATTTTGGTCGAGCATAATTAATATGTCATCCAAAACAAAAGTCAGAGAGCCGATTCGGTGCTGTGCCACTTCCTAAAGCCTGATTGGTGCTGGTCTAGGAGTTGGTGGTTCTCTGTGGGCACAGAGTTGAGATTGCACACATTTTTCTAGTAGTTTCGCTAAGGTGGGGATGTTAGAAATGGGGCGGAAGTTATTGAGATCAAATTTGTCAGCGTTAGTTTTTTTTAGTATGGGTGTTACCTGAGCTGCTTTTAGGAATTCTGGAAGCATGCCTTGTGCTAGGGGAGCATTAGCAATCCTAGTCCATGTGGGGATCAGAGCATTCTTGATTTCTCTGAAAATAGAAGGGGGCAACTGGTCGCTGAAATGGTTGATATTCTGAAGAATCTTGAAGATATCATAATCGCTAAAGGTGGTAAAGGTGCACCATGATGCATTGTTCTTGGGATTCGTGGAGGTCGATTTAAACCTCACAGAGGAGTCAATGGGAGCGGTAGTAATGGGAGAAGGAAGTAAAGCCGCCTTAGCGGCAAGGTCAATGGAGATGGTTCGAGATTTCTCCGTGAAGAAAGTGGCAAGATCATCGCAAGAAGGTGGGTTGCCACCAAGATCAGATTGGTTAGACCCAACAAATGATTGTTGTTTGACCAATTCGAAGAGTTTCTTGGGGCGGTTTGCTGCTTGATCTAATTGGTGTCTGAAGTAAGTCGCCTTAGCTCTCTTGATTTGTTTGTTGTATCGGCTACTGGCATCGCTAAGGAGTTTTAGTTGGTCCAAGGAGGGATTGACTCGCCAGGACCGTTCAAATACCCTAAGGTTGCGGCGTTCTGAGTTTAGGTATTCATTATACCAAGGTTTGGATATTTTTGTTGAGGCATTTTTTAGTTGGAGTGGAGCAATATTCTCCATGATGTTGGAGATGGTTGAATTGTAGGCGTCGGTGAGTGATTGTACCTCAAATATAGCAGCTTGAGAGGTGAGGGCAGATTTACAGTGGGCAGATAGTTCGTCAGAGTTTATAGCTCTTAAGTCCCTTTTCCAGATCTTAGATTTTAGAAGTTGAACCTTTCTCCTCAATACTTCCCTGTTGATATAAAAGAGGATTCAGTGGTGGTCGGACCATTCACAAGGGGTGATGGACTCAATGGAGATAGACTGCTCTTTAGAAATAATGAGGTCTAACGTTTCTCCTTTGTTATGAGTTGGTTGGATACAGTGCTGAGTAAGATCTTGATCAGTTAAAGATTTAATGTAAGATACAGTGGGGTTGCTGGTGTTAGACCAATGAAGGTTGAAATCACCAAAGGAAGATTTGTGTTGAAGATTCCGGCGCCTGCTGAGAAGCTTAGTCTGCACAGCACCCGCGGTAAGCGGCAGTGTGACCAGGTCTCTGCCATCTGGCTAGCCAATGCAATTGCCCCGTAAGATAGTAGGCTTCAAAGTCTGGGGGGCCAAACCTCCATCCAGAAGCGGGAGCCGCAGAGTCCGTAAAGATACCCTATTGCGACCACCATTCCATATCAGGTCTCTCAAGAGTCCGTCCAGTAGTTTAAACCATGATCGAGGTATCAGCACTGGGAGATTGACAAAATAATATAATAGGCAGGGCAGGACCACCATTTTAGAAAGCGGCATTCTCTCCATAATTGGCAACTTAGTGCGGCAGAAGGCCACGTGCCCCCGAAGCACCCTCCGGGCCCCCCAAGATTCCCTTCGAATAAATCGGCCTGTGTATGATAGACCTGTATTCCCAAATATTTAAACAATACCGGCGCCCTTTCTATAGTGGTCGGCAAGGTCAAGGGTCTGTCCATAGTGGGCTGCAGCGGGAATAGAAACGTTTTCTTCCCATTGACTCGCAGGCCCAAATAAGTGGCACATTTGTCCAAGATGGTTAAGATAGGGCTGACCCCCTGCGTGCCATGTCGAAGATTAACCCAAACATCCGCATGCAGCGATATAATGTGATGGGCCCCGCCCAGGGATATCCCCAGTGCTGCTTCGTCCCTCTGGATCCTCGCCGCCAGGGGCTCCATTGCCTAAGCAAAGAGCAATGGTGACAGTGGGCATCCCTGCCTGGTCCCTCTATAAATAGGGTAGGAAGTCGATACCGTTGTTCCTGTGCGCACACTGGCAGAGGGCTCCCCATAAAGGAGACGGGCCCCACTGCAGCCAGTTCTCGCCCAATGGCATCCCACCCATGACCGCCTATAAAACGTACCAGCGGAGGGTGTCAAACGCTTTTTTGAAATCAATTGCCACCACCACTGCCTCCGGATAGTCTTGCAGGTCCGAGTGAAACATGACCTTGTACAACCTCCTGAGGTTATTTGACGTTGAGCAGGAGGGATTAAAACCATTTTGGTCTATGTGGACCAGGCAACGCATGTGGGGGAGGAGCATCAGGGCCAGTACCTTGCTCAATATTTTAAAATATATGTTTAACATGGAGAGAAGACGGAACTCAGTTAAGGGAGCGTGCACAGTCTTAGGAACAACTAATTCCTCACGTAGCGTGGGTGGTAACTGTTTGGCCTGGAAGGCAGAGGCATAGACGCGGTCAAGCAGCGGGGCCAGTATGTCTATATAGGTGCTGTGGAATTCGGCCGGCAGGCCGTCTGGCCCAGGCGTTTTCCCCCGGGCCATATCCTGGACCACTGCTCGAATCTCGCCTGCGCGAATTGGAAGGCCTAGCTGGTCTCTGGAGGCTCTGGAGGCTCTGTCCAGTTGCGTCACGGCTTGGGCAGCCAGGTACATTCGCAATGCTTCCTCCTGGGGCGGCCCTGGGGTGTCATAAAGCTTTTTGTAATACTCCCTAAATGCGTCATTGATGGCCCTCTGGGAGGAGAGCGTGTGACCATGAAGATCCTTAACTCTCAGAATTGGCGTGCCTCTGCTATCGGATTTGATTAACCAAGCCAAGAGTCTCCCAGCTCTCCCTCCCTCTGCATGCTTAGTGGCCTGATACGTGTTAAGATCTACTATCCATAGTCTAGCCCAGGCGGTGCTATACAGGCTTTTAACTTCAGCCAGCTGCCCGTGGACCCCAACTCCCTCTGCGAGCTCACTGTCTAGGGCCAGAATTCGGGATTCCAACTACTCCTGTTCCTGGGTCACCAAGCGCCGGGTGCCCACAGTCTGACCTAGGCAGTGTCCCCTAGTCACCACCTTAAACGCCTCCCATTCCACTAGAGGCGAACTGGCGGTGACCTGATTATTCAAGAAATAATCACCGACAGCTGCAGAAAGCACCTGATGGAACCCATCATCTTCTAACAGAGAAGGGTCTAGTCTCCACCTTGGTATCGCGGGTGTCTCGGGGATCGGTGTAAAACTCAGGAGTCGGGGACTGTGGTCAGAAAGGGCCCTGCCAAGATATTCCGCTCCTGACAACAAGGGGGACAGAGTGGGTGGAGAAAAAAACATGTCATTGCGTGTGTGTAGGTCGTAGAGGAGAATAAGAATACTCCCTACTGTCTGCATGATGAAGGCGCCAAACATCATTAATTACCCCAACCAGAGGCCCATTCCCGAAACCCTCGAGCCATGGAGGCAGCTGTGGTACCCCGCAGCGGAGGTGTGGACCTATTCTGCACATCTACACGCAGTTCAAGTTACCTCCTAAGATTAAATTCTCATGGGGAGGCTCTCCAGGACACTGGAGAGCTGGTTCAAAAAGGATAACTGGTACCGGTTCGGGGCGTAAATACTACCTTTTGTAACCTCTTTGCCCTTCAAAACACCATTAATGATCACATATCTCCCCTCCTTGTCAATCACCTTCCTGGTGAGCTGGAAGGGTACCCCTGCTCTGACCCACACCAAAGCTCCCCGGGAGAAGACCGAGTATTCGGTTGCAAAGAACTGACCCCTCCATCTGCACCTCAAGCGAGCATCCTCCGCCTCATTAAGGTGTGTTTCTTGCAGGAGAACCACATGCACCCTAGTTGCTTAATGTAATTCAGTATATTATCTCTTAGAAGAAGATCCCATCCCCCTGATATTCTACGTCATAAGTTTATACTCCTCAAGGCGACCATCCGGACCCGCCATGATAAGTCGGAGTGTGTTTTTCCCTCCCCTCCCCATCCCAGACCAAATTCGGAGCTGCCCTGGCTCCTCTGGCATACAACAACCCCAACAAACAAACTCCCTATCCCGAGAGCCGTCTTTAACAGTCCGCTGCCTAAACTTATACACTATGGCAATAACCACGTGCCTGGTGGTATCCTAGAGTAAATCGGAAAGGTCTAAGGTAAGCATCTCTAGGACCTACAGAGGGGGCGCAGCACACACAAAAGGAAAGCGGGTGTACCAGAGATCTACTCTTCTACCATTGCAGCTTCAAAAGGCTGCACCAGCTCTCCCCCTGCTGCCTCTACTCAGAAGCCCTCCGCAAAAAACATCATAAACAATATAGCCCAGAGACCCCAAGAAGACTTAGCTTGGTAGCAAGGAGGATGGAAGCGAGGGAGAAGGATTGCAAAAGTGGGGCCAATGTTTCCCCATCCCCCCCCCAGTTACTTTAGTCCTTCGGCAGACCACCATTCGTGGCCCGCGTCGCATCAGTCAGTTTCCTCTTCCCCGTACTTGGCTCCGAGTCCTTCTCAGAGGATGAGTCCCTGCCCCGCAGCAGGTGTGCCACAGCTGCCAATGTCTCTGCCCTCTCCATCTCCGTCCGAAACGGATTCAGCTGTTTGGACACCTTTGAGCCTTCCGGCGTCTCGTCTCGTCTCTTCTCTTCTCCGGGCGGTCCGATCTGGTAACCTGTCGCACAGTATTCGACCTGTGGGCACCTTCAGAATTTTAAGAATCAATACAGTCCCAGTGTGCGGGTCCACACAAAAGAACGTTTTCCCGTCCAACATGATCTTAAGCCGGGCAGGAAACCGCAATGAGTACTGGATGCCTTCCTTGCGCAGTGACTTTATAACTGCCAAAAACGAAGAGCGACGACGCTGCACCTCCTGCGTATAGTCAGGAAAGAGGGAGACTTTACCAATCTCCACTGTAAAGGGACTGTCTGAGCGGGCTTTCCTCAATAAGTCCTGATCCCCGAAATGGAGCAGCCTAGCCCCCATCGCACGTGGGGGACGGCTGGGTGCCGGCGGGCGGGCAGGCACTCTGTGGGTCCTCTGCAAGGTGTAAAATGGAGAGAGGCCCTCGGGCACCATGACATCCCTCCCCCTAGGTAGGTAACCAGATCTTGCCCCTCCACGCCCTCCTGCAGGCCCACCACCAGCACATTGTTCCGCATCTTCAGCTCTTTTCCAGGGTAGAACCCTTACCCGCTAACTTGGGCCAAGACATTGTGGTGCGCGGGGGCCAGCACAGCCAGGTCTACCTTATACTGCTTCACCCTGTCAGCAAGTTTGGCGTGCTCCGTGCGCAGCAGGCCCAGACCCACCGCCACAGTGCTAATATCCTGGTGCAGCGTCGCCTTAGTGTCTGCAATGGCCTCTAGGATTTTGGCCAGATGCTTCTGGACTGGGACCTCCACAGGATTAGCCCCATCTCCCTCGCAGCTGTCTCCGGTAGAAGCGACTCCAAGTCTGGTGGGGGCCCAACCGGTTTCCCCGAGGTTTACTCGTGACGGGGGGCCCAGAGTCTGCCACCTTCAAACGGGACCTCCTCTCCTTGTGCGGGCACGACACCCCTGCCAGCGTTGCCAGTACCCACCACTCCAGAGTCCAACAGGCCTCCACTGACGAGAGTCGCTCACTGACTCCTTGGCACCAGAGTTGGACCCGGCCGCTCTGGCTACCCCAGACCCGGCAGAAACTCCACAGGGGTCACCCCAACGCCGTTCCAACAGTGATCGATACCAGCGCTCACTCAGCGGTGCACGGCTGCGGAAGGTCTCCAAGGCCGCTCCCGTGGGCATCTCACCAGTGCTCCTGGGTGCCAGGGAAGAACCAGCTGGCCCCGGACCCCTTGTTTCAGCCCCCAAGCTTTTCCACTCTACTCCTGCAATCGTCACAGGAGGCTCTCGGCTCTCGGCCGGCCAATAGGGTCACCAGGCAACATGGTGGACGAGCTCCAGAGTCCCCGGCCGTCGTGCTCCCCCCAACGCCCGCCAGGTGCTGTAGCCGCCCCTTGGCCAGGCCGCACTCAAACCACCCTTCTTACAGCCTCACATGTAGTCCGCCAATGTCACCATGCAGCAGGTTCTACCTGCCCGAGCCGGCTCCACACAGTCAGTGCTCCCTCTTGCCTGAATCAGCGCCGTCTCCACTCTGCCTGGAAACTGGATGCACAGCCGCCCACCGGGGAGCAGCCGCTGCACCGCTACTCATCCTGCAGTCACCGCCATGGAGTTACGCTCCCGTACCGGTCGCCATCTTGAGGCCATTGCGGCCGGCGTGCCGTGTCTGCCAGAGCCTCCGGACAGCGAGCACACGAGGCGAGCTGGAGGGGGGGGGGAAACTAAGCCCCCAGTGCTCTCGGGGACCAGCCCCTCTCACTGGCACCAGGGTCCGGACCCGATCGCCGGTTTCAAATGGATAATTAGCGCAGCTAGCGTGGAGCTCCGGGCTCACGCGTCCGCCATCGTTTGCTCTCAAGCCACGCCCCTTGAAATAGTATTATTGATGTGAAACTTTTGACAAATGCTTTTCCTGCTGCCTGATTTATTCAACTCTCCCACATAAACTGGTCCACCTCTATTTCATAATTCTAGTGGCCTGGGACATACGCATCAGTTAGTATGAAAGGAGAAATATGTAGGCTTTAATTTAGGATTGCCTATTGTGAGTCAAGCATGTTAAAAATAACGTCCATTTCTGAAATTTGGTATGGGTCTGTGCCACAATTCTGCATGGGTCTGTGCACTGTGATTTTTCAAACAATTTGTTTTTTAAAAATTCGCACAATATACCAATTAAGTATGTATTTGTGGCTAACTTGTACAGTACAACATTTAGAAACCGATCTATAAACGTGAAAAGGATAAATATTAAAGAAAATCGCAATTGATGCATAATGATTGTATTAAAAAATAACCATTTAAAAATTCTAATATATTTAAAATCACAAGTTATCGATAACTGACTTTAAAAATGTAGATACGTTTAAAGTTGTAATTTATTAGTAAAAACGGGAATTTTTCAACTTTTTCTAGCAATCGCTGCTTCTTTAAATTGAGCCACATGCAGCATAAACTCAGTCTAACCATTCTTAACATTTCATTTATTACATTCATTTTGCTTATCTTTTTAATCCAGCAAAACCTGTGTTTTAGCATAGATTGCCATCTGGTGTTGGGTCCAGATGTTTGCCCTTTGTTTTTGTTCAAAGAAGTCATGTAGTCACGGCGTATGTGACTCCTACTTTAGGGGATAGTGCGCATGGGCATCGACTCCATCCTCAGATTGTTTTTTTCCGCCATCGTGTTCGGATGTGTATTGCTGCGGTTCAGTACCGTTTTCGGACCCCTTTGACGCCCAATCCACTACCCTCAACGGTGTTATCGATCGCACATAGTCTCACTTCGAAAAACTTTCTATCGGAAAACTCGAGGCAGGCCATCGGGCTTACCCGTGCCGATGGCGCTAGTAGTCGATAGAACGGACTCCATTCAAGCTATGTCCCGGATGTCATGCTAAATTTCCACTCATCGACTTGCACGAAATGTGCAACCTCTGCTTGTCCCTGGAACACGACGAGAAGGACTGCAAAGTGTCTATCATTCCAATCAAAAAAGACACTTCGTGATCGTCTCGCTCAACGCCACGAGATGCAACATCAGAGCGACTTTGTTCCGGACATCTTTGGCAAAGAATTCGATACCCAACACCCAGCTCAAGGGCCAGAGGAAGAGCAGATCTCTGCGTCTGAGGCTGACTGACATGGAAAAAGACATCACTGAGGATCAGTGTACCGTGAGGCCAGATTCCCCCCCCCCCCCCCCCCCCCCCTCCCCCCCTTGTGCCCATTTCACATGAGCCACCGGCTCCAGTCCCTCCTTCGCCCTCTGGTTCAGGTCGGCACCTACAAAAAGTTTCCAATGCCCTGCCCTCCGGCCCAGCTCCGAAACAAAAAGAGAAGCCTTCTGGCACGAGGCAGCCCCACTCTGATGCCAAACAGACACCTTCAGCATCAAGACATAAGACAAAGCATCCATCGGTCAACATACCTTTGGAACCGAAGATTCCACCTTCCACACCGAAAGACTCTGAGCCGAAACCCTCTGACGCCCAAAGGCTCGGAGCCGAAACCCTCTGACGCCCAAAGGCACTCTTCCAAAGAGCACCCGTTCAATGAGCCAACTTTGGACCCGAAAAAAGAAAAAGCTGGTGATAAACCCTAAAACAAAACCTATTCAGGCAACCTTTCCAAATAAAACGGGAAATTAACCTACCAGAGGACTATCCTATCCCTCTTAAGAAGAATGTGGGTACTAACCCTTTTCCTTATTATATTAAGCCTCCTTCTCCTCCTTTTAATCCTAACTTGATTATTGCACCCTTAAATTCAACACCAACACCAATTATACCCGACCCACAGGATGAAGGGGATGAGTATCAGGATTCACCAAGACACTGACCCTTGGGAGGATTACCACACAGATCCAAATACAGATAATGACCCTGATTTGTATCCCTCCAGACCCTCCCCACCTGATGACAACATTGGCTATGTCGAGCTCCTTAACAGGGCTGCTCATTATCATGGAGTAGAACTTCGTAAAGAGCCTCTAAAAGAGGATTTCTTCTTTGATACTCACTTAATCACAAAGAACTACTCATACCTTGCCAATACTAAAAGGCATGTTGAAACACACAGACTAGGTCTTTAAAGATCCTGTAAAGGCAAGAATAATCACTCCTACAGTGGATAAAAAATGTGAATCCTCTCCTACCGATCCTATTTATATTAAAGGTCAGCTGCCCTTAGACTCTCTTGTAGTCTCCAATGCATGCAAGAGGGTTAACTCACAAGCCACAGGAGAAGACCCCCTCCTTCTGACAAGGAGTCCAAACTTATTGATGCCTTGGGCAAAATAGTGGCTTCACAGGCAGCAAAAAACTGGCGCGTTGCCAACGCCCAGGCGCTGCTAGCTTGTTATGACAGGGCTCATTACGATGAGCTAGAAAAAAATAATGCATCATTTGCCTGACGAATATAAATCTAAGGCTCAATACCTTATTCAGGTAGGTAAACTTCTTACCAATACCTCCATTAGATGTTCACTAGACTCAGCAGACACAGCAGCTCGTGCAATTAACACCAGTGTACTATTACGCAGACATTCTTGGCTCAGAATTTCTGGATTTAAGCCGGAGGTGCAAATCTCCATACTTAATCAACCCTTTGGCAAAGAGCATCTTTTCGTCCCAGCTGTAGATACCTTGCTGGAAAAGATTAAAAAAAGACAGAGGTCGCAAAGTCCATGGGGGCTTTACAGTTACCTGCCAGTAGGGGTTCTTTTCGCCGCTCATTTTACAGGGGTGGCTCAAAAACATTGTCCCCTGAGAATCCCTCCTCCTCTTACAAGGGCAACAACCAATCCCCCTCGTCCAGAGGATATTCTAGAGGAGGTTTTAGAGGAAACCATGGTAGGGGAAGAGGTAGAGGTAATTCCACACACACTTTCCCCACAGACAAACAGTCACTTCCCTCTGCTATCCCCCGATCATTCCACTCCTGTCTAGGGACGTCTCTCCCAATTTCTACCTGTCTGGAATTCAATCACCTCAGACAAGTGGGTGCTACTAATGATCGAATATGGTTACTGCCTAGAGCTTACGAGCACTCCCCCAAATATTCTTCCAAGAGCACATGCAATGTCACTGGAACATCTCACCCTCTTAAAGCAAGAGGTTATATCTCTCTTAGGAAAACATCTTATAGAGCCAGTCCCATTATAATATCAAGAGACTGGGGTATACTCCCTGTATTTCTTAATTCCCTAAAAGGACGGCTCTCTCAGGCCTATACTAGACCTCAGACAGCTGAATCTGTACATAGTTGGATCACTTTCACATGGTCACATTCCAACAGGTGCTCCCACTACTTCAGCAAGGCGACTTTCTGTCCACTTTAGACTTGGACGCCTATTTTCATATTCCCATTCACCCTGCTCAATGAAAATATCTCAAGTTTGTGATAGACTGACAAATTATCAGTTCAAAGTTCTCCCATTCAGAGTAACTACAGCACCCAGGGCTTTCACCAAGTGCCTGTTAGTAGGCACAGCTCATCTAAGAAGACAGCACATTCATGTCACCCCTTACCTATCGAGGGAGAGATGGATCTATCAAGGGAGAGATGGATCTATCAAGGGAGAGATGGATCTATCGAGGGAGAGCTGGATCTATCGAGGGAGAGACCTATATAGTATGTATACATACATATATCTCTGAAAAAAATGGTTAAAAATGTTTTTGATACTGACATTTTCACCTACCTAGAATGTCAATTTGATTTCTTTTATGTTGAGAAATTGCACAATATTACACAAATCCCACAGGTGGCCAATCCCACGCCGTGTATGGGCAGTAGGATAGGCTACAAATCCTGGTCATCAAAAGTAAGATATACATAGTAGCTTTATCAAAGGTTTAAAACATAATATATAAAATCAGGCTTTTGGGCTTTGTCAGGACTTCAGTATATATAAATCGGACCTATTGGGATTGTCAAAGGTTCACCACAATGTTAAGTTAAACGCATTTCCTAATTACCGTTAACCAGTGGAATCAAGGACCATAACCAATTGCATTCATTTTTAAATCACGGATAGAAACTTTCACGAGTAGTAGTTGTCATTGAAACATTTTAAATGAAGCACTCCATCAAAACAACAAACTTATGTTTCAGTCTTAAACACTCTTCAGGACACTACTTGCAGCCATAAGAACAACCACAAAAAGTCCCCACACTCCAGCTGCAGAGTATACAGTTCGAACTCGAAGTGATTCGGAAATTATGGTAAACTCTCCTGCTCATGCATTTAATGACCCAGGAGACTTAGTTATTTTTTCAAAAGTCCACCAGAACAATTACATTAATAGTTGGTGGTGCCCCAGTGTAGAAGTATATTTGTGTGTGTGTATTGTGTTGGGTTTTCGGCTGGGAATCTGAAATAAAATATCCCCTGCACTAGATGGACTGAGCCTTTTAATTGCGGAAGGAGTGTGTGTACTGTGGCGTTGTTGTGTGGTGGACCGGAAAGTATTCAGGGCGTCCTCATACCCTGATGCTCACCGTAGCTGTTGTGACCCGGCCCGACGAGTTTTGTACATGTGTGGGTGTGTATGTATATCTATCTTATCTATCTATCTATCAATCTATCATCTCGTAGATAAAAATAGCATAGAATTTTTAGATGTCAAAATGTACATTAAAAATGAAAAATTGAGACTACTTTGTTTAGATAGCTTACTGCTGGGAATGTGACACTCCACGCCTCTAGTGCTCACCCGAAACACCTCATTGCCAGTATCCCTTATGGGGAAATTCTACGACTGAAAATAATTTGCAGTGTAGAGACAGACTTTGAGAGATGTGCGAAAGAATTACTGGTAAGACTGAAAGCACGAGGGTATTCAGAAAAGGTGCTCATTGCTGCGAAGAATGAAGGCAACCAGAGATCAAGAGAACGTTTGTTGCCTAGTAGCACCATTGAAAACATAGAGCCTATAGAACAGTTGGTTCCGGAAGAAGTGCCAGCAGAAAAGCAAGGGCCCAGACTGATCACTGCATACAGTGACGAAGAACGTAAAATCAGATCTATAGTTAAAAAGAATTGGGCTATAGTGCTTACTGACCCGGTATTGTGAACAAGCTTACCATCATCCCCCACATTACATTCAGTAGAGCTAGAAATATGGGTGCCATTTTAGACCAAAGTAGTCCGGAAATCAGACAAAACTCTACATGGCTAAAGCCTACTCCAGGCTTTCGTAAATGCTCGTCATGTCGAGCGTGTAAATTTGGCGTCAATATGACCCATTCTCAAACCCCTTTCAGCACTAGTCGAACTGCCATAGCTGGAAGTTTCAATTGTAGGACAGAAT
Source organism: Lissotriton helveticus (assembly GCF_964261635.1). Taxonomy (NCBI): domain Eukaryota; kingdom Metazoa; phylum Chordata; class Amphibia; order Caudata; family Salamandridae; genus Lissotriton; species Lissotriton helveticus. Next base: position 909,939,318 of record NC_136071.1, on the reverse strand, counting down.
TTGCTGTGTACGTCCTCACGTGCACCTTTGGCTTGAATTACATCGGCAGCACCAAGTTGCAGGTACACGTGAGGATGCTGTAGGATCCTCACGTGTACCTGCAACTTGGTACACAACAACAATGTTAACTGCCTTAAATATTTTGTGGTAGCACCTGTACCTAAGCATCGAAGGGGAGGAAATAGGGAGCTTATATAAAGACAACTAGAAACAGAAATAATACTGGAATTCGATAGCAAATGCCCGAATGGGCTCAATAACACCGAAGATGTGTACAATTTTCTCTAGATTTGTATTGCCTCCTTAAAGTAAAGAGTTCTGGTCGAGCCACAGTATAGTTTTATGTATTCTGCATTAAATTGGTCTTATATCTGTGAGCCCTGTAGAACGTAAAAGCATTAATTATGTTGTCTATTAGGGTAGAGTATCAAAGTTTTGAATCTTGTTTGCTATTGTATAGTTTACGTGCTTGGAACTGGAATCCAATATATAAATATATTTGCAAGAAATCGAAAACAATACCTTGTATGTTTTATATAATCAAAACAATGTTTTTAGAACACTATTGCACTGCTTATTTAGTAGGTATGAATGTTATAAGATTTTAGCTATATGCATTTTTGCATTTCTCATTTTTTTTATTTATACATTCATTTTTAGCATACTGATGCACTTTATTCTCATTTTGAGATCATATTAGCATGGTTTTGCACAATTATATCTCACTTGCTGCTACGCATTCTTTTGCATACCTTAGGAGCCCGATACATAACATCTACGTTGCTAACTATCATATGAGATGGAATCTAAAGAGCAGTTATGCATATGGATTAAGAAATCAGGAGTTCTTTATCAATGGATTTATCCAGCAATAGATGCTTGTTAGCACAAAGTGTTCAGGAATAGGTTAGGGGCCTCAAATATGAAAGGAGTACTGAGTAATTGACACAGTCACCATATATAGTAAATGATGAGATAAATTTGTGTTGTAGGAAACCTAACATACCTCAACACCCATATATATTTGTTCTCGTGTCCCTTTCTTTTATTGAATGGAATCTCTTTGGTTTCAGATGATCGAAATGTATTTAAACAGTAATTTAATTTTTACAGAAACCAGCTATCATGCATTTGCTATTCACTGTATTACATCACAACAAAAGACATGAAAAGACTCATATGCAATCGCAAGATGTGAGTAATAAGTCATTACGAAGTCTGTTTAGTTCCATTACCATGTGACCCAATCTTGTGATGAGGGCGGGTTTTTAGCAGTATTTAAAAATAACCAGCGGATATACAGTCTTTATGTGAACAAGGGCTTGCAAGCCCGAAACGCGCTATGTGATCATGCTGGTTTAGCTTGGTTCAAATAGACATCTTGCCTGAATGCAGTGGTCCGTCTCTCCTCCTTCGCCACTCGGAAGTAGCAGGAGTTTTTTTGTATGTGTGTATATGTATATATGTGTGTATATATGTGTGTGTGTATATATATATATATATATATATATATATATATATATATATATATATATATATATATATATATAGTTCCGTGGATTAGTAAACAGTGGTACAGCGAGGTCCATACACCAGTTCTTTATTGAAACAAAGAACAACACGTTTCAGCTGCCAACGTAGCCTTTGTCAAGTTCAAGTGAACTGCTCAACGGGTGGGGCACAAAAACTAATCACAATTTATAAAAAAATAAACATACTTTCACATTCAAGTGATGTTATCCTCTAACTGATTCTGAATCTCATACGTTTATAATGCTCGAGAGGGAGACACATACTCCGACTAAGTAAATGCACAACACATGCCTAAAATTATGTGATGGATTCTTTGGAATGTAACTCTTTCAAATCTTCACTGTCAAATAAGCATAGACATAGGAAACATCTGCTGGTGTTACGGATAGCTCATACAACAATATTTATGTTCCCAAGAAGGATAGTTAATCACAATGATACCGTTCTATAAAGACACATCAAATATAAATAAATACATGATCATTACATTGTAAACATCGGATATTTCGACAGCACATTGTCAGAGCGAACAGGCGATATTAAAAGTGCCTATCAGTGCAAAAAACTCTGGTTCAACTATGAAATGCATTTTTTGTGTTGCTAATCACTTTGGAGCTGTTTGGTGAATCTCCACAAAACTTGCGAAAAAGTGCTACGTTTTGACAAGTTTACGAATGGAAAGTTTCAGGGTGATCCCTCAAGCAGGGGCTGAAAAGAGGAGGTGGGGGTTCCCAACTCACATTTTCCCCATTCATTTTTTCATAAGAGCTTAAGACACTGCTAAACCTAAACATCTGAATGGATGTACACCAAATTTGGCCGAAAGTTAAATCTTGTTCCAGAAAGTGGGCTATTTGTACTTTGGTGTAAATCCGTTCAGTAGTTTTTTTGAGTAAGTAATGCTCAAAAACTAGGGACGTGGAGACTCCACGGATCCCGACCGATCTCAAGCGGAAATATAAATGCCCCCCCCCCCCCCCTTCACCCACCCCCAATATGCCGGGGAAATAAGTCTGTGGAGCATTTGTCATTTAGCGAAGAGGGCCGTACGCATGCCGCCTCCCAAAATTTTGTATAAATTGCGTTGAAACCACCTAACCTGGGGGGTGAGAAATTAATAGAAAAAAGGCATCTCTCCTTTATTATTATTATTATTTTTTAATTCCAGAGATTGTACTGTCCAATAAAATATAATTTTGCCCTGGAGGGGGTCTCTACACTGCCCCTTAAGTTTTTTTTTCTTCCTTTTTTTCCCCCCTTTCTCTTTTTTATAAACGTTTTAGGACACTGATATCTTTGACAGCAGTCATGCACATCATATTTTGCTCCGTCAGCCACAGGAGTCCCCTGGCCACAGATAAACATTTTGGATTCTTATTTTCTCAAAAATATAGATATGGATTTACACCAAATCACAAAAAGCATGGTTTCTGGGTAAAGTTAACCTTCTGCCAAACTTGGTGTAATTCTCAAGCTTTTTTTTTTTTTTGGCATTGTCTAAGGCATTTTGGGATTCCCCATTTTCCCTGCCACCCCACTTGACGGATCACAGTTTAAATATTTCACAATTCCTTTACTGTTCAGTTATGCATACCAAGATGTGGTCATGCTAAGAGCTTTGCAGTGGGTATTGTTACAACGTAGTCAATCAGCGGCGTGATAGTAAACTTGTAGATTTCTTGGCACAATAAGTTGCTGGTCATTCGCATGGATTTCTAAGATAACATTTATTATACTTCTTATTCGGTGAAAGTGTTTTTCTTAATCACTTCTTAGTCATATCGGTCTTTCAGATTTTCTTTTTAACTATGCTGTCATTTATTTACAGGAGCCGAAAACTACAGATTAGGAACATTCCCCCGCATTTGCAGTGGGAGGTAAGAAATATAACATGATTTTAAATGTATGTTAGCATTGTTTGACCATTTGCTGAAATACTTATTTTTGCCCTAAATGCAGGGCCGGTTTTAGCGCTGGTGGAGCCCGGTGGTACAAATACTTTTTGGCGCCCACAGCCCCATGATCTATCTACTCCTCAGATTCTCTCACTGCAACGGGATGCAGTGCCCCTCATCTCTCCAATCATAAGTTATTGTTAAACACATCACAAGCACACCTAAGGTCAGTGCCCCCTCAAAGGTCAGCGCCCTGTGCGGCCGCACCGGTTGCACTGCCCTAAAGCCGGCCCTACCTAAATGCATTAACTGCACTGTCAATCACAGGGTGAAATATATCATCGGTTGAAAAGTTTTAAAAGCCAAATTTATTAAATCCTTCACAAAGACTGAATTTGCATTTTAAGAAGTTCTTAGCATTGCTGTTTAATCCAGATTGGGTTGTTGCACTGGCTATATTCTGGAATATGCAAATATGTGCCGGGTTGCGCTTTGTTCTTGATGAGCCGTTGATCTGCTGCGACCAGGGTAGCTCTACTAATTAAAGTTCATTACATCCTCAACTGTCTTACCTAGTCTTTACTATTGGTGAAAGGTGTCTTGATCCACCACATTCCCTACTAACTGTTCAACCTGGTTCTGCCTTTGCTATGTTCTGTTTCATGCTTCTGAGTTCTGGCTTTCCCCAAATTGGGAGTTCGCTGCTATTGTGATCTCCCGTCGCATTTCTTAAAGCGCTGTATGCTGTTCTGCACTCAATGAAAAAAAATCATTCCTGAATGCTACCCTTTTGGGTTTTGTCTCCATTTCGCATGACAACTGTTACCGGCACAAGGCTCGGAATGCCAAAATGCATGCTGCCTTTGTGTTCCAGCAGCCATATTTAGTGTTTGAGTTCAGCACCCAGTTGAGAGAGAATGCATCAATTCGATACACCATATTGTTTTCAAGTGGATACAGGACTCTAGGAAGATGATTCACGCCCTGATTATTAAAAGGCAAGGCTGTTTACACCCTGGACTTGGGGTTGTCGGAATCCCCGATTGGTCACCAGGTAGTCCAGAATGCCGCTGCTTGTCTTATTTTGAGACTTCCTGGCCTGCTTCGCTTTACCATCCAGCAAAATGATTTTCATTGGCTGCCTGTTAAGAAGCTGGTCTTTTTTAAATCCTTGGTGTTGGTTCATCGTGCACTCTTCCTTTCTAGCCCTCTTTATCTTGCGGAAAGATTATTGCCTTATCGCCCATCAAGATTGTTGTTCCCAAAAAGGCCTCGCTGATGTTGGTCAGGAGTATGAGAAAGGGAGGGTTGCTTTTCCTTTCTGGTTGCTACGGCTTGGACCAAGCCCCTTTCTAGCTTTGGACACCTTGGGCTCTGATTCTGTATTCTGTAGGCGATTTAAAACGTGGTGGTTCTCTTCTCGCTAGTTTGGTGTTAAGTTTTTTTCCCCACCTGAATTTCCTAGCATTGGAACACTCAAAGGAGTAACTGTGCTCTCTACAAAACACCGCCAGTCATTCATTCAGGAAGGCTACATAGCTGCCCATGCAGCAGTTGGAACTCTTCATTTGGCTTTACAGCACAGTGACAAAGTACAAAAAAGAAGTAATATGATTAATTCTCATCTGTGCAGCTTGGTTATGGATTCTAAATATGAGGGACTGGTTTCGCGGACTCAACAATAGCCAACATGTTTTTACCCTAGCAAATGAGGGGTACTTTAAGTAGAGGATTAAGAACCTCTATTTGTGTATTCTCTTTAAGCATTAACACAGTTTTGCTTCTCACCGTTCTTGCATGAGGTGAATTTGAAAAGAATAGCTGGTATTATCTGATTGGGAATAAACAAAGGGGTTTGTGTTAGTTGAGAAACTTAAGTCTTAGATCGTTTATTGAAGATTAAACATTTAAGGAGTGACTACAAGAATCTGGTGTGGCAGGTAAAAAAGGACGAATGCAGAATCTTGGTAGCTAATTATTTGACATTGGCAAAATAAAATAGCAAAATGGATATTGGCCATTAATCTGATTGATAGACTAATAGTGCTGACACAAGTGTTGAACAATCGAAATGGGTCTGTTGAGATGGAAAAGTCCTCTGCATAGTAAAGGATGTGTACCCCTGCCATGAGTGCCCAACTGTACTGTAGTCGGTATCCATATTAATGATTTATTTTAGTTTTTGTTTTGTCATAGCTAAACACGGATCATGCTTGTGCGCCATGATGTTGCATCGCTGTCCATACACTGAGCCAATGTGCCTGCAATGTAATTTTTTTTAAGTGTTTATTTCTACATTTCACAATTGTTTGTTATATCTATAATGTTGTACATTGCAATGTTTATGGAAGACGAACATTGTAGCCATCCCACCACTTCCCACACTGTTGTCAAGAAAAGCCACTCAAGGCCTGCTGGGTAAGGGAATATCCCCCCAGAAAAACACAGGCCACTGGTCCTGCAGCAGCAGAACTTGCCTGTGAGGAAGTGGAAAGGTTTGGAGGGAGCAAGATGCAGTGGGAAGTCTTGCCGAGAGCACTCTGTGAGAGGAGACTGCTGTGCACTGAATGGTAGTTGCCAGGGTGCAGGATCGTATCTGTTACCCAACCCGGTATGTCGGGAGAGGACTGCTGTTGACTTGCTCGTGAATAGAGTACCGTGGCGGGGGCTTGAAGCCTTTACCAAATTGTTGTGGTTACCCCGTATGCCAGGAGGGGCCACCACCGCAGTAATTGTTGCTGAGAGTAGTACCAAGACCTGTACTGGACTTAGTGGTGACCCTGTGTGCCAGGAGAGGCCACCGTGGTATAGGTGGCTATGTAGTAAAGACCGAATCCTTGTCAGTGGGTACTGCAGCAACCCTGTATGCAAGAGGGGCTCCTGGGACAGAGTATTGCAAAGATCAGGCTGTTGCTTGGGAAAACTGAAGCTGCAACCCACACGTTGGGCAATAAAGTACCCTTTGAGAAGACTTTCGTCTGTTGCTGAGACCCATTCAAGAGGATCCACCCTCGCCATCTGGGGATAAGCTGAACTTACTGGGCCAACGGAAGCAGGTGCACCTTCGATAGCCATGGAAGCCTGCGGAGCGCTCAGAAGTGAGCCTTTGCCTGCCAGGTGCTGCTGCACACACCGCATGCAGATTGACTCGATTGATTCGATTGATTTGGATTTGAGCATTGCAAGTGCCTGCAATCGGGTCACATGCTGAACGCTGCCTTGCTCCTGGAGTCGTTAAGACTTGATATTGACTTGTCTGGCTTCTGGGGAATGCTGCTAAAGGTGCTACGGCACCATAGGCCCCTTTGACTGTTTCCTAAGAGTCATAGTAGATTCTTGAGTAATGCCTACTTGTCAGCATTCCCTGGATGTGGCCACCAGTGAATAGGGAAATAATCCTCACCACATTACAAAAAGAGGGTGGGATAGTAATTTGCCAGTGAAACACTAGAACCCCCCCAACCTGAAAGTGTTATTGCTTACGAATGTTGTAATACTTATTTGAATGCATAGATCTAAAATATAATGCTACTTTTTAATGTAAAAACAAGTATTTGAGTGAACATGTATTAATTGACATTTCTGAGTGCTCTTTGACTTACAAGTTCTTTTCACTAACCTGTGTCTACACTTCCTGCCACCCCTCCCCGTAGCCCCCAAGGTAGCCTTTGACTGCTCGGCCACTGCTTCCACTGAGTTAAGTGCCAAAGGGATATTTGGCAGAGTTGCACAGGATCCATAGTAGCTCGGGCCTTGGAATTCAGGAGTGAATGGATTCAACCACCATGGGCGGGCCCAGTGCCACTGTGTGCCCTATTGCCCTCTGAAAGGGGTCTGACAGGGTCATGCGTATTAAATTTCTTCATGTTGACCTGGTTATTCATAGTAATTTTGCTATTTCATTTACCATCCCTGCACATGTTTTTTTTTTAAACTTCTTTTTATTACATTCGTCAGTATCAATCTATAGCATTACACTAGGCAATGTTTGCTAATACATACTTGTCTTCTTACTTTGGATTTCTGTAACATATGGACATTTGTAGAGTAATCCACAGTTCTAGCAGTTCACCCCCCCCCATTCACCCCCCATTCAATACTCCTTATCCCCCACCCCCTCCATTTTTAGCAATCGGGTATCCCTCCTCTACGCCTGAACACTTCCCAGTGCTGCCATACATTTCCCCATTTCTTGGGGCAGCCCCTGCTTTCATATATTGTCTTTTCAGCAGTGCAGCACCAGTTCATATCCATCTTCCATTGTGTCACTGTGGGCGGTTGAGTGGTCCCCCCTGGCCCCGGTAATATTTATTTTGGCCACCATTGCTGCCACTAGCAGCCAAACTTTTTTCTATTTAGGCATGTCTGTTCCCCAGATACACGTAACACATGTCACCTGGCATCCATAGGAACTTCATGCACCACAACCTCCGATATTATCCTCGTCCCCTTCCTCCAATACTGCTGTATGATCGGGCATTCCCATATAATATGAAAGAAGGTACCCCTCTGATTACATCCCCTCTGACAATTCTCCGTTGGTATGCGCCCCAGCTTGAACATGAGCATGCTGCTGTAGTAAGACCTATGTAAGATTCTCCGTTGGACGAGCCTGAACCTTGCCCTAATCACCACTTCTCTAGGGCTTTGCACCACCTCCGCCCAGTCATCCTCCTCCAGCAAGCCCACGTCAGACTCCCAGGACTCCCTTAGCTGTAAAAGGAGATCAAGGGCGTTATTGATAATCTTATATGTGCAGGACAGTGCTTTACCCGGAATTGTATCAAATACTAATCTGTCCTCTAGCGGGCTATATTCAGGGATCTGGTCCCCCCTCCTTGAGATGACTGCCCAGCGCATGTTTCATCTGCAAGTACCTATAGTGGTCTGTATCCGCTAATTGATATTTTTTTTGTAATTCGGGGAGCGTGCACATGGCCTGTCTCCGCCACACATCTCCCAGGCACGCTATATCTATCCGTTTCCATTTACTGAAACCCCTTAGTCTGCCCACGTCCTGAAGCATATCGCTGTCCCATATAGAGGTCTGTTCCGTCAGTCTGTTAGCCCAGCCAAGAAATCAATTGGCCCTCGCCCACACATTTACTACTATCTGTGTATGTGGTGGCATGCTTTCTTTCTTCCCTCGACCATACAGTGCACCTAGGTATCCTCTGCCCCCCGTCACCCAGTGGTCCACCCTGTACGCTGGGTCGTTTCTGTCCGTGAATACCCAGTCATTGAATACCATTAGGTGTGAGGCCCAGTAATAAATTTAAAGGTCTGGAATGGCTAATCCGCCTTCATATACTCCCTTTTGTAAAATGGCCAATGCGATATGTGCGCTCCCACTGTCCCATAATAGTGTTCTCAGTTCACTATCCACGTCCTTAAAGAATTTGTAGGGTATTGGACAGGGGGTGTTTTGTATGACATACAATATTCGTGGTAACAACATCATTTTGAAGAGAACTGCACTCCCAGTAAGGGATATTGGCAGATTCCTCCAGTGGCGACGTCTCTCTTTAAGCGGTCGAGCTGTGGTTGTAAATTCCCCCCAGAAATCCTGCGTCTTTTCTGGCTATCTGTATACCCAGATATTTAAAGCTATTCTTAACATGCAGCTTGGTTTCTGCACCGAGCATTGGAGGTGGTCCGTTTGATATATGAAGTAACAAATACCCCCTGACATATGAAATCTTCTAGGACAGGGCAAAACACAATGTAAGTATCTTCCTAGACAGTAATAAATCACCATAAACAAATGCAAAATGTGTCTCATAAATCATGTACAAAAAATGTCAAACGAATAAAATTGGAACTATTTTACAGGAAGACAAATGATCAGATTTTATTCAGTATTTGGAGTATAAAAACAACATAAACATTCAACATATAATATTCACTATTAAAAAAGGTTTAAAAATACAAACATGTATAGGACAATTATATTTGAAAAGAATATGATCCAATAATGTTCTGTGGCTGAGCTGTATATTATTCGACACGCGTTTCGGCGTTTAGAGACCCCTTCGTCAGTAAGTAAGGCCACAAAATCCTAAAATTCATAAAAACATTACTTAAGTCAATAGGCCTATAAATGTTTGACATAGTAATACAATTAATAAGGTCTGAGTTTTAATTACAGAACAGAATCATGAAATTGGACACATTTAAAAAGACGGTATATAGATTTTATAAGTTATACTCCCTGTATGGCTATGATGACCGAGGGGTATATAATGCTTTATCAGTTACAGATGGCAAAGTACAGCATCGTAGTGTAAATAGAATCAGAGAATATGGTAAAGCGATAGATATAAAGATAGCTGGGATAAAGTAAAATGTATTTATACAGAAATAGATTTCTTAGTGAATCAATGATATGCTGATCTTAGTAAATATATCCACAATACTTCTCTCATGAATATCAAGTAATCGGCCATATATACACAACTAAAAGAGCTTAGGTGTAGATCAATAAATGAAAAAAGATAAGTCCCAAATGACCCAGAGTAAACGGTGTCATGCAGAGTGTGTATAAATATAGGTGGCTATTATATGTAGTACCTGTATAACTAATACAGGAAGCCTGGATATATGTTAAAAGATTAATGCTTCTGTATAAAATAACACCTAATGATATTGGGTAATAAATAGATGTAAGCGTTAGTTTATATAGAGAAACTCCGATTTCCATGAAATAAGCAGACTATATTTTATACATATGGTAACAAACCTTGTTATGTCATATAGATAAGGGTGGTTCAGGACCATTTTTAATGTCGAATCACTCGATGTATAATTTGGTCCTCCAGCAATGGTAGGATCAAATAGTCCTTTGTGTGAGACGGGTATCAGAAGGTATAGAATAAAATCTATAAATAAGAAAATAACGATAATGAATACTATTTCAAGAGGGATATTCCCAAAAATGTATTCTAAGGGTTGCTAAGGATGCATATGCTTTATCTTATTATGGAAATGGACAATCCTGCAACAAAAGCATCATTTGAAGATATATAAAATCAATGGGCTGGCAGAGGCGACGCATATATAGGGATGAATGCCCTGAAAAAGTGACAGAACATCCAATGTCAGGCTAGTTATTACTGTATCTTTAGGAGGTCTAACAGCTATATGTTAACTGTTGGTATACGTTGTGCCAGAAGAATCTTAAAGGCATAATCTCATTGATGCAGAGGCAGAAGGGTAAACTCTGTATATATTAACAAAGGGTATAATATAGAGCTCTACAGGATATGAGCTTGTTACATAGGGCATAAAAACATCAACTGTCCTGTCTATTGTTACGGTACTATGTATCCTTCAACACGCTCTGTCTAGGGGGCTAGTACAGTCATCTAGGATACAGGACTGAAGTTTTATGGCCCAATTTGAGATGCAGACCTATTGGCGCTTACCTTGTTTTCGTGATGTTGGTGCCCGCTGTGGACTGTCCTAAAATAGCGGCAGTCTGGTGTTCAAGGGGATAAAGGATGACGAAGCGAAAATATCGCTGTTTTAAATGCCGTGAGGCTGCGGTGACGCCAATGATAGGCGTATTACGTAATGAGAGCTGCCGGCGCGGCTTCAGTGTCATGGGACTGGCGTCATCATAGACATGGAAGAGTGCTGCGAAAAGAACATTAAAAATGGGCAGCAATGATGAAATATAAGATATGTGGAATCTATATCAATAAAGAGAAAACTAATTGTGGTGTCAAAAAAAAATGAGTAATTCCTAAATGGAAGACCAGAAGAAACAAAAAGGAAAAATGGACAAGGGCGGTTCACTATGTGTACTACTGTAGGGGGTTAGTGGGACATCTATGAATAAGGTTTTTAGGTTTAAATCAAGATGAATCCTGAAACTGTGTAGGGCAATCCTGTATATTTATAATAAGGTCTAGAGTGATATTTATGATATCTTCTATTGGGACATTATTCAGTTATTTTCGACAATCTAATATATTAAAAGAAATACCAAAAATGACATAAAATGATTAACTAAGGGAGCTACATCACTGATATATCTTTATTTAAAGGGACATATTTAGATGGTTATGTATTTACTCTTATGAACTCAGGTGGTACTTTAGACCTTGACAGATTATTGGGCTAAATTGTGGTATTTTCCCAGGGTAGGTCGTTGTTAAGACCATTTTTGAAGGTGTTTAAAGTAAATATCCAGAAAACCTCACATTTTTTTCTTATATTGCTGCCATTATTGGAGTCAGGTGTATTGATTTTTTCTAGAATGCGCCAACGCAGGGGGCGTGGTTTGGACGCCGAGAGGAATGGCGGCTTAGGGCTTTCTCCTCCCGTGACGAGTTTTGGCTGACGAAATTGGAACCTATTCCGCTGATCTAAAATCGGTCCCATTCCCAGATTCGGAGACTGGAATGTGAGAGTCGCAAAATGAGCTGATTTTCAGGTGCAGAAGTGTTCGAGGAGCACCACATTTTGTCAAAGCCCGGAGCGCCTGACGCCAGAGGAAGTGCGAACATACGGCGGCTTCCGCAGCTATCAGACGGAGGTCGAGCGTTCTACCGACGTACAAGAGCCTCATGCATTCAGGCCCATCAGTTGCAGTGACGAGCGACGGACTCCCATGACCCGCGTGTGAGTACCCTACACCACTCTCTCTCCCACCATTAGCCCGGTCTGACCCACACACAGCTTTCCCAAGATGGCGGGTGCTCGTACTGACAACCGCGGATCGGTCTTGTCTAAGTGACCGCGCACATGCACTGGCGCTAGATCTGCAACACAGAGGCAATTGCGACAGAGGGTGTTCAATATACTGACACAAGCCTGACATCGAGTAATGCAGTGGTCAATCTAGAGCGGTGATCTAGAGGGGCGATCTAGAGACACTCGTTTTTGAACATAAACAACAGGATTCACCGCTGCCTATGCCGCATCACCAAAGTCATATGCCCTGAATCGCATGTTCAATCTGCAGTTTACATACGCTATGCGCCACTGCTGGTTTGTCACGACTGAAGGAAGCGCTTACAAAATGGCGGACGTGCCATTTTCATAACAAGAGGAACGATCGAATTGCACAGTAACCCAGCCAGCTCCAGAAATGAGAGGAATGAATCCCCAGAGGAATGAATACATTGCGTTGTGGCTTGCTCGACCTATATGAGGTATACATATACACCAGTCCAGACAAGCTGAGGACGGGTGCGCAGTTACCGACAGCGACCATGGACGTACATCTCTGGTGGGGATTCCACGTGCTATCTGCGCTGCTGTACTTGCCGACGCTGTGGAGAGGAGACCTATATAACCAGAGTTGATCTAAGCGAAGGTAGCCCAGTGTCACTGTTAATTACTGCACACACTTACCTGAGGGCAACACCCTTTGTGTCATTCATACGACACTCTGTCCTGCTACCATTTCTTATGAATGTGTCGAGCTAGCCTTCATTCTAGTGGTCAATTACACCCTGTGATCTTGCCTCTCAAACGTTGACGGCTAGTTAGCCACGCCATAATATATCTACGCGCTGACTAGAGAGAAACTCATAGGTCCTATGATCGTGCAGTTGCTGACCCCATAAGTATTCCAAGATCCGGCGGTTACGGTCCAGATCCGGGGTAATGGAGAGCAAGGAGCAAAAAACCCTGAAAAGGGTCCAATCTGACCACTCAACCCAAGCTCACCTGTTAAAGGCAAGAAGGACACTAATGAAGCGATAGAAATGATCCTAAGCAGACTGGATGAGGTGAAAGAATTGGCCAAATCAACTAAGGAAGAGGTAGTGGCAATAAGACAGGACATACGAGATACCAATGCAAGGCTCACAGAGACGGAATCAAGGATTAGCCGGTTGGAGGATATTGAAGTCAAAACATGCGGAGCTATCTAGTGTCTGAACAAAGCCTCGGAGCAAACAACAAAGAAGCTTGCGGAATTGGAGGACAGGAATCGGAGGGGGAACCTTCGTATTTTCGGCGTACCAGAAGGGTCCGAGGATTCACAGGGCTCCTGCGTGCAGTTTCTGGAATCCTGGTTCACACAAGCCACCAACTTGACCTTCCACCATCCTCTAGAATTTGATAGGGTGCATAGAGTACCGGGCAGGATTACTAAAACCCAAAAAGTCCCAGACCCATTGTGTGCAAGCCATTACGATATCAGCATGTGGAACAGCTCCTTGCCTTTGTTCGGAAACACAACCACATCTTCTGGAAGAACACCAAAATATACATCTCGCAGGATTACAGCAAAGACACAGTGGATGTGAGGAAGGCATTTCTGGCGCTTCGTCCACAGCTTAAATCAAAAGGATACCAGTATGGTTTCACAGGGCCAGCGAAATACAGAGTGGTCATACATGGATCTCCTTATATCTTTTCAGACCCTCTGAAACTCAAACAGATGCTAGATGGCCCCGAAGACCAAGATATGGACACTAACAGCTCAGGCGCTATGGCGGCCTCCGCTTCCGGCTACAAATGAGTATCCTTTGTTTGCAATCTAACTATGTGAAGATGCTCTTTCTGATATTTTCTTATGCTGTGATCACTGGTGAGACTTTTCATAGATATGGCGTTGGCAGGATTATTGTCCTTTATGTGAGATAATGGTGTAATGGTGCTACTGACACTTGGATGAATAACTGTGGTGCCTTACTGGCTTCTCTTTACAATTCAAAACGGTGTAGGTTATGTTCATGTCACTGCCTATTTCGTTATGTGTCATGGAAGACTCAACGCACCTTGCTGTACTGCCCTATTGCTGTGCTACGCACTACACACAGTTGCTTTTGATATCTAATGGTCCACAAAGAGATGATGAGGTGGGATTTGGCCTTCAGACATAGTTATAATCTGTTTTTTGGAATTTTGTCCTTGTTGCAGTTGGTAGGATGTGTCGGGAAGCCTCATTCTATACTCTACCTTTTAGGCCTAGAACTACACTGATTTCTAATTGGGGTGTAGAATACAAGTCTGTCCACTGAGTTACCCTAAACACAAGACGGTTCCCATATTTGTTACATGGTGGGGCCCTTGCCCCTATTTTTGTGTCTCTGGGACTATGACTCTAGAATACATAACTTGTTATAATTAGCAAAGTTTCTTGTTTGATGAAACAGTTCCAATGTTATTATGATGTTGTGTAATCAAGGGAGGAAAACACTGCGATTTTTCTCAAGTCACCATGCCTACTGCTCACTGTTGGGGAGGGTGGGGTGGGGGGGATGGGGGGCTAAAGGGGGGTATGTGTGGTATGTTTCTTTTTCTTATCTTATTATTTGTACTGATCTCATCTGACAGTTGCATGTCATTTTCATAAGCTTATGACTATTTGCCATCTAGGTTGGTCTATTGCTGTACTTAGCAAGGCTCTCAGGTGCATCAATATCTGTATACGAGGTGTATCATATATAACAAGCCAAGCTAGGGGACAGGTGGATTATGTAATGTCTGTAATGTTTCCAGATGGTGCACTCTACAATTAATACGCCGCTTGGCGTGGCAGCTATGGACAAATTGAAAATACTGTCCCTGAATGTGAAAGGTTTGAACCAACCGATCAAGAGACAAAAGATACTAGACTACTTGCGCAGACAGAGAGGGGATATTGTCCTGCTGCAGGAGACAAAAATTGACGCTAAACAATTTTACATGTTAAGGAATAAATATTATTCCGAGGTCGTGGGGGCTGAAGCGGTGGGGGAAGAGGAACGGAGTTCTGGTGTTGATAGCGAAAAAAATCAAAGGTTGAACTTCTTTCATCCACAGCAGATGAAAAAGGGAGGTGGGTTACAGCTAGGCTTAGCAGAGACAACGCAGAATTCTATGTCACAAACATTTATGCCCATAACACTAGCGACCTAAAATTCTGGGGGGACCTAGCTAAACAACTTGAGACCATCCCGGACTCGGCAGTACACATACTGGCTGGGGATTTTAATCTTCCCATGGACCCTACCCTAGGTAGAGACTCACGGTGCACCTTTAGGCCGAATAAATCCCACAGGGCCTTAACATATGCAGCCGCTTCCACTTTGTTGATGCGTGGAGACTAAAAAACCCCACAGGCAGGGACTATACATTCTATTCCTCCCCGCATGACTCTTATTCTCGTATCGACTACATTCTTATAACACAGAATGGGGTCCCGAGGATAGAAGATACGTCAATAGAGCTAAGAGTTATGTCCGATCACTCATGCATTTCCCTATCCATCAGTAACGTGAAACCCTCTTCCCGACAAACGTCGTGGCGTTTGAACGATGAAATACTAAACAAAGAGCAGCACCGGATCACTATCCAGTCTGCCATTAAATCATATTTGGACCTTAATAAGAGGGGAGACACTTCAGATCTCGTCCGTTGGGAAGCCCTGAAAAGCACTATTAGGGGTGTGTGCATTAAAATTCGATCAGCAATGAAGAAAGACCATAATATGAAATTAGAAACCCTAGAACGTGAAATATTGGACCTAGAAAATATATACCAGATAAATAGGGGGGGCACGACACTGAATGCATTAGCCAACAAGAAATACGAATATGATAAAATAGTGAGCGAGAGGGCTGGAGTATGGTTGGACAGGAGAGAGGTTTCAACTATGTGAATCAAATAAAGCGGGTAAGAGCCTGGCTGCGTATTTGAAATTTAAAGTACAAAAGAACACAATCAATGTCATTAAGGACGCTTCAGGGTTCGCTCACTCAGAACCAGACAAGATAGCAGAGGTATTTAAAGACTTTTATGAGGCTTTATATGCCAAAAATATATCTGTGGAAGAGAACAAGATTCAGGACTACTTAAACGAATGTGACCTCCCAATGCTCTCTTCTGAAGAGCAACTGCACCTCAATGAACCGATCACATCTACTGAAATAGAGCAAGCGATTTAATCATTGAAGTGCGGAAAGGCCCCCGGCCCAGATGGCTTCACAGCTAAATATTATAAAACCTTTCCTTCTCTACTGGTGGAACCTCTTCACCTGTTTCGGGAGATAAATGACACAGGCGAAGTTAAGGGTACATTGGCTGAGGCTATAATTGCAGTTCTCCCAAAGGAGGGTAAAGATCCCCCTCTCCCGAAAAATTATAGGCCCATTTCCCTAATTAATCTGGACTGCAAACTTCTAGCCATGATCCTCTCTGCTCGCCTCCGTGTACTGCCTCAACTAATCCATCCTTCTCAAGCAGGGTTCCTAAAAAACAGATTGTCCAGTGACAACACTAGGGTGCTAGCGCACGTTCTAGAGAAAGCGAAACTCCTGGACACACCCACTGCGGCAATAACACTAGACGCCGAAAAGGCCTTCGACAAGGTCGATTGGTCTTTCCTGGAAGCAGTTTTAAATAAGTTCAACCTGGGGGCAACATTCACGAAATTAGTAATGTCCCTCTACTATTGCCCTACGGCAAAGGTTAGGGCTGGCGGCTCCTTCTCCTCTTCTCAACGGTTACAACAGGGAACAAGACAAGGGTGCCCCCTATCTCCCTCTTTGTTCCTGTTGGCGATCGAGCCATTTCTTTACCACATAAGAAACAATGACGCGATTGCCGGTATTCCGTTTCAGGATTGTACTATAACACTCACCGCGTATGCGGATGATGTGCTTATTATGTCGGAGAAAGCAGAAGAGGCCATCCCCGCACTTATGGCAACCATCGATGAGTTTTCCCGGGTCTCGGGATATAAACTGAACAAGGACAAAACGGAGGTCAAACTCCTTAATAACATTGGTAATAGGGAAATCCTTGGAAGCTCCGGTCTTACTTGGCAGCCACATTGTTTTAAGTACCTAGGACTTGATTTTAGTAAGGATCTAATCTCCACTCTAAAAGTTAATGAGGAACTAACCCTAAAGAAGATCTCCTCATTACTTGACGGGTGGTCACCTAAGTTCCTCTCTTGGTGGGGCAGGGCTGAAACCCTTAAAATGATGTCCACCCCGCTGGTGAATTACTTGGCCAGCATGCTCCCTATGTCATTCACTGATGACTTCATCAATAAGGTGGATAAACTGTCTGGCGGATTCCTGTGGCAGGGCAAGAAAGTCAGGGTATCACTGAAAAAGCTGCAACTAGCGAAAGAAAAAGGTGGCCTGGGTCTTCCCTCGTTCAGAAATTACCAAACAGCATTTCTATGCAAACAGGGGGCGCAATGGCTGGTGGACTCCCCATCTTATGTTCCAATGTGGTTAAACATTGAGAAATCTATCATCGCTCATGCGCCTTTACCGTCCCTGCTTACCATGGATCTGTCCCACTTGCCTCACTCCAAATATATTATGCTGAATACTAGACGAGCTCTCTTAAGGCTCGACCAGACATACAACTAATTTAACAATCAAAAAGTCCATGTATATGGCCCTATGGAGAAACCCTTTTCTTAAATCTGATGGCAAAACTCTTTATTGGGAATCCTGGTCCAAGAAAGGCATCAACATGGTGTCGGACCTCTATGAGGGGACTCAGCCCCTTCCTTTCTCGACTTTACAGGCAACATATGACCTAACGCCCATGGACTTTTACGGGTTCTTGAAATTGAAATCCATCATATCAAACCGTGGCCTTGCCCCTCACACACCTTGGCTTGTGACCCATTTGCCTTGTCTCATATACGCTGGCCACTTCGTTTCTAAAGTGTATAAGCTCCTACTCCCTCTGTCCAGGAAATCCTACAGACAGGTTGAAATCAAATGGGAATCGGAACCCAACTCTACTGGGGTGGGGTTTGACTGGGATACGATCCATAGAACCGCCTTATGTAGCAAGGTGTCCCCAATCCTTTCCCAGACTAAATACATGTTGTTGAATAGGACGTTCTGGACCCCGGATAGACTTTTTAGGTGCCACTTGAGAGAAACCCCTACTTGTTGGAATTGTCAGTCAGGGATCGGCGATCTCGCCCATGTGCTCTTTCACTGCCCCTTCCTGCAGACCTACTGGGGGAAGATCTTTGACTGCATACACCATGTTTTCAATATAAATCCTGTGAGGGAATTTGTATATATTGGGAGCTCTTGATCCACAATTACCGAACACACAAGATCGCCAACTCTTGGATTTGATGCCAACACTGGCGTGTAAGGTGATTTTGTGTAAATGGAAAAACACAGCAGAAGTTCACTTTAAAATCTGGCAGGACTGGCTTTCCTTCCTGAGAGGAGCAGATAATTCGGCGCTGCAATCTGCCACCTGGCGACCTTCCAACAAGAGACTCTGGAAATCACTTGATATGTCTTCCTTTCATTTTGATCCTCCGTGATGTAATACTTCATGCTGTATACTTTCGTGATAGGCCTGGTCACAGCAGGAGTCCTATACCTGATCTCATTATTGATAGCTTGGATTGTCATGTAACTATACTTTTTGGATTGTCATGTAATTGCACTTGTTTCTATTTCCTTATTTTGTTTATGTAATTATCCTCATGTAGTCCTGTTTACAGGCAGTGCCAGACGAGCGTGATTTGATTTCCTTTCAGTTTTGTGTATTGTTGTCGAGCAACGCATCTGATTCAATCTACACACTCAAAGCCTTATTGTATTGTACTCTTTTTGTTTTCACTTTTCTCTTCAATAAAAATGATTTGAGTAAATAAAAAATAAAAAATAGAATGCGGCAACGCAGATCGTCTGATTTATGGTGGAATTCATGAAAGTGTTTAGAGGGGCCATCATTTTTAAGGGTTTAATTGATGATCTGTGTTCTGCAATGCGATTGTGTATGGCTCTAGCTGTTTCCCCTACATAGCCTAGATTGCAAGGACACAAGATGAGGTATACCACGTTCAGTGTCTTACAGTTCCACATGTTGGACGCCTGGGTTTTAATGCCATTATGGATAAATGTTTCTCCTGGAATGATAGAATTGCACGGTTTGCATTGGGCACACTTAACGGTGCCTTTGATGGGGAGCTGATTGTCTATTGATTTCTGTATGAAGGGTTGTCTGGAATTCTGTTGTTCAAATTTCGAATGAACCATGATATCTTTTAACTTTTTATTTCTGCGGTGGGCATATAGAGGCTTCTCCAATCTGGTTGTAGCATTAGCGTCCCAATTCAAGATATGCCAATTTTTGTTGATAACATGTTTCATCACAGAATTTAGAGTAGAATGTCTGGTTATGCACACCAATTGATCTTTTTTGTGTCTAGATTCTTGTCTTAGTAGGCTGTCTCTATCAAAGAATCTAGCTCTTTTGTATGATTCTCTGATGAGCCTATGTGGATACCCTCTCTCTTGAAATTTAAGTTTCATTGCGATAGATTGTCTGTCAAAATGAGCAAGGGAGGAGCAATTGCGTCTAACGCGCAGGAACTGGGAAAAAGGGATAGTCTCTTTCTGATTACGGGGATTAAAGCTTTTAAAATGGAAGAGCGTGTTGCGTGCAGTGGGTTGGATATGTAGGTCCACCTCCAATTGTCCTGATCGATTGAACATGTTGATGTCAAGAAATTCCACTCGTGAGCTGCTACTGTTAAAGGTGAAATTTAAATTAGAGTCTGTGAGATTGAGCCATTGAATATAGTCAGCTAAGGTATCTTCCCCACCGCTCCAGATAAAAAAGATGTCATCAATGTATCTGGACCAGTGGGTGACACTCATAAAAGGGGGCAATTTCATTAAATATGAACTTGGATTCCCACATAGCCATGTAAATGTTGGCTATTGACGGTGCTACAGACGCACCCATGCTTACGCCTTTGTTTTGGCGATAAAGATGGCTGCCAAAGGAGAAAAGTTTTCAGTGAGTATGATTTGAAGTCACTTAATGATGAAAGGTTTGGAGCAAGCTATATTGAAAGTATCAATAAACAAACTAGTGGCTTCTATGGCTCCGGACTGCGGTATATTACTGTACAGTGACTCAATATCTAGAGTCACTAGTACTTCATTATGGTGATTGAAAGGTAGGTATTCAACTTTGTTGATGATATCCCTGGTGTCTTGTACGTAAGATTTAGTCTGAGGGATTGAAGGTCTTCATAAATTATCAATGAATTTGGACAGTGGTTCAGTTGTGGTACCTATTGTAGCCGAGGCCGGAGGCGCGCCAGAGGCAAGCCCGTCTGCGCCCGTCCGCGCCGGGACCGGGCCCAGGGCCATAACCCCTGCTCGTCCCTTACCTTATCAGCGGAGCACCTTGCTGCACCTTCGCCCCTCGCCCGCCTCCTGCTGCACCATCATTGACCCGGCACTCACGCCCACAGGTATTAACCTTATTTGTCCTCACTGCAATACCCTTATTCACTTTATTAATAGTACCATCACTACTCCTGCCACTAAGAGCATTAAGGAAAACCATATTACCATGGCCCTTATCAATGCGCGATCCTTGCCTAAACATTGCCAAGAGATCGCCGACCTTATCACCGATAACAATCTCGATGCATTGTACGTAACCGAAACATGGACTGACGAAGCATCGGCCCCAGACCTGGCTACGGCAGTTCCACCTGGTTACACTGTCCATAGGCAGGACAGGGTGAAAAACAGAGGTGGAGGACTGGCCATCATAATCAAAGATCATTTTGAAATTCGTACCTCCCCTATTCTGGCCTTGTCATGTGAAGCCCTACATTTTATAATAAAATTCTCTCCGTCCTTCAGTTTCAAGGGAATACTCTTATACCGTCCTCCGGGGTCCAGAGCTGCGTTCCTGACCAACCTGGGGACGATAACTGAATCTATAGCCACAGATGAGTCCACCACGGTTATGGGCGATTTTAATTTCTATCTCGAGAAACACTATGACAATGATACTATCTCTCTCACGTCAGACCTAGAATTAATAGGTCTCAGGCAATTGGTCAACGCCCCGACCCATCAAGCAGGACACACGCTAGATGGCATCTTTACTAATATCGAAAAGCTACATGTGACCGACATTCTCCCAATGGCATGGACAGACCACGCGGCCATATTCTTTAGCATGACCATCAAAGACTCGCTGAGCAAAAAGACCCCTCACCTCAAGCCTGGTCCTTTCAAAGCTTGGAAGGACTTAAATTACGATAACTTAAACATACTACTAACTAAACTTAAACCAGATCTATCCAACGATCCCAGTGTTGCCACACATCAATTCCATGAATGGCTGAGGGTTGCCACCTCAGAACTAGTACCAACTAAATCCCACTCTAAGAATAGGAATACTCCAACTGCCCAATGGTACACCAAAGATTTAAAAACACAAAAACAACTAACAAGGAACAAGGAAAGACACTGGCGACGAGATTATGATAGTGAAAGTAAGGATGTATACAAACAGTCTCTAGCCACCTATAAATCCATGATAACAGCAGCAAAAAAGCTCTTTTTCTCTAAACATATAGAACTAGCCAAAAACTCCAGTAAACAGCTATACAATATAGCTAAAACATTATCAGGTAACACACCAGACCTAACACCACCACCCTCGCAATTACTATGCGATGCTCTATCTGAGTTTTTCTTTGAGAAGGTAAATAACATCTACCAAACTTTCACTTCAGAATCAAGCACCACTAGTACCCCCCTCCTTCGATTACTCTGAGCAATCCTCTAACGAGCTTTACTCCCTTAACCACTGACCAAACTAGGATCATACTGAACTCAGTTAAATCAGGATCAGCCTTAGACCCTTGCCCCACCTCTGTGTTAACCTCGGTTGCAGACACCATTATTCCTGTCATCACCCATGTCTGCAACTCAATACTGAGCTCCGGGTTCTACCCGGTTGCCCTGAAAAACACATTACTCAAGCCTCTACTAAAAAAGGTTAATCTGGACAAACAAGAGCTGAAAAATTATCGGCCTATAGCCAGTCTCCCTTTTTTAGCTAAAATCACGGAGAAAGCTATGAACCAACAGCTATCGGACCACATAGAGAGAAATAACCTGCTTGATGACACCCAGTTTGGGTTCCGCAAATACCATGGGACGGAAACCGCTCTCATTAAGGCAGCAGATGATATTAGAACCATCCGGGACCAGGGAGGGACAGCCTTGCTGGTGCTCCTGGATCTTTCTGCAGCATTCGACACGGTTGACCACAAGATCTTGGTCAACCGTGTCGAAAGGATGGGCATCCAGTCCACCGCGAAAGATCTACTGACCTCCTTCCTGGCTAATAGAACCCAGGCGGTCACTCTCGGCCCATTCCAATCTGCCAGTCAGTCGTTGCCGTGTGGGGTTCCCCAAGGCTCATCCCTAAGTCCGACACTTTTTAATATCTATGTGTCGGACCTTGCTAGTGTCATCAAAGCACATGGGATGAGCCTAACCTCATACGCCGACGACACGCAGCTGGTTCTGGCCATCAAGGGTGATGGTCTGGAGGTGGCCGAACGGTTCCAAGCTGGTATGACGGCGATAGGTGAATGGATGGCAGGTAACTGCCTAAAGCTAAACTCCGACAAAACGGAGGTGGTCATCTTTGGCAAGCTTTTACCATCTTGGCCCACAGCTTGGTGGCCATCAACTTTTGGCACTCCACCTTGTCCCGCCTCCAAGATCAGAAATCTGGGAGTCTTGTTTGACGACCAACTCAACTTTATGGCACATGCCAACAAGGTAGCCTCCACGGCACATTATAAACTCAGGATGATAAGAAAAATCTTGCCTTTTTTACCTGACACGGCCGCCAAGACCCTGGTCACATCACTGGTACTTACCTCCCTTGATTACTGCAATGGCCTCCTTTTAAATGCACAAAAAAGAGTCACCAAAAAATTACAGATTGTACAAAACGCGGCTGCACGCCTGTTATCCAAAAAACCCAAATTCACTCCCATCTCAGATACTCTGAGAACCTATCACTGGCTGTCTATCCAAAACAGGATAAAGTTTAAAGCCATGTGTATAGTGTATAAGGTAATGCAGGACCAGGGGCCTCGCTTCCTCAAAGATCAACTAAAACCCTACAATCCAGCTAGAACACTCCGCTCCTCCACACTCAATCAACTAATCACTCCACGCAGCAGAACAGCTACTTGGGGCGACCGTCGCTTCCCTGCTGCAGCTTCTAAGATCTGGAATTCCCTACCCTACTATGTCAAAGCCAGCTCATCACTCCTACAGTTCAGGAAACAACTAAAAACCTGGTTGTTTGACCAGTAATTTCACATCCTCAGCCCACCGTACCTACTTCTTAGGATTGACATTACTGCAGTCTAGCGCCGAGACGCCCACGGGTATTTGGTTGCGCTCTAAAAATGCCAGTAAATAAATAAATAAATAAATAAATAGAAACTATTGGTCTATATGGAGGATTTTCTGTATTTTTATGGATTTTGGGCACCCCGTATATGCATGCTGTTTTACCTTTCGAATGATGGAGATAGTCATATTCTTTAGTAGTTATGTAACCTTCTCTTAGCGCCAGATCTGTTAAATTTAAGATCCTTCTTTGAATTTTTAACGTTGGGTTAGTTTTGATACTTGATTAGAAACTAATATCATGAAGCATATTGAGCATTTTATATTCATAATCATTAGTATTTAAAATCACAATTCCTCCGCCCTTGTCACAACATTTTATAGTGAGTGATTTATAGGATGTTAAATCTTTCATGGCTAAAATTTCATTTTTGTTGAGGTTGTACAGGGGCTTAGGGATACATCTAAGTTGCTGTTCTAATTGTTTTAGAACAACATTTTCAAAGGTAGATACTTCTGGTCCTATTTGTTCAAGGGTAGGAGTGAAAGTAGAAGGTAATAGACTTTTGGTGGTATTTTGTGAATTTTCTATTGATTCATGTGATTCAAAAAAATGTTTTAGTCTAAACTTTCGGAAGAAAGAAAAGATGTCCTGAAAGACATCCATCCCTATAATGTCGCCTCCGCCAACCCATTGATTTTATATATCTACAAATTATGCTTTGCTGCATGATTGTCCATTTCCATAATAAGGTAAAGCATATACATCCTTAGCAACACTTATAGTAAACTTTTTGAAATATCCCTCTTGAAATAATATTCATTATCGATATTATTTTCTTATTTATAGATTTTATTCTATACCTTCTGATACTTGTCACACTAAGGACTATTTGATCCTACCATTGCTTCAGGACCAAATTATACATAGAGTAATTTGACATTAAAAATCTTGCTGAACCACCCTTCTCTATATGACATAACAAGGTTTGTTACCATATGTATGAAATATAGTCTGCTTATTTCATTGAAATCTGAGTTTCTCTATGTTTGAGGCATGTGGGCTGCTGAATTCATATGTGTACATAGATCGCCGACTAGTGTTGGGTCCGGATGATTGCACATTGTTGTCCTGGAAGAGTCTTTGAAGTATCACAAGATAGGTGGCTCCTCCTTCGGACTACAGTGCGCATGGGCATCCTCTCCATCCCCAGATTGTTTTTTTCCGCCATTGGGTTCGGATGTACTTTCCAGCACTCCAAGTTCGGAATCATCAAAAACTTTTCTAAAGGCCAAAAGGCCTTCGGATCCGTCTGTATTGTTAAGCGCTCGGTACCGATACACTTCTTTAACATCTGTTGCACTCCGGTCGTCGAATCGGGCCGTTAGGCCTTCTCGATGCCACGTGGACCAGCCGTCGAAGAAACGAAGTCCATTTAAATACTGCCCGCAGTGCAACTTGAAGTTTCTGCACACAGATAAGCATCCAGTGTGCAACAAATGTCTATCTCCAGATCACAATGAAGATAGTTGCCTAGCTTGTGCCCAGTTCCAGTCCAAAAAGACGATCCGGAATCGACGGGCGGCGAGGCAAGAAATGCAGAGGTCGGCACCAGACCCCGAGAATATCTTAGACGATGAGGTGGACCTAGGTAGCGCCGAAGACTGATCAAGAAGAACAAAACTCGGAGCACGACTCCGAATATTACCTTGACGAGGAAGAACAGATAGTCTATCTCTAGGAATACGATCAAGACATCGTAGCTGTCGAAGACGACTCAGACGACGAGGGGCGAACCGGGAGTACACCGCCCCATATAGACACTAAACCGATATCAGAGACTCAGGTCGAGGCACTGGTTCTATAGCCCCGCCATATCGCCTGGCTAAGAACATACAAAAAGAGCCTTCTGAGGCACGACAGACAACACCGGTTCCATCGAAACCGAAACTCATCGACAATACAGTCTTCGGACCGAACTTTGTCGAACCGAAGGTGACCAAGCCGAAGGGCGCCGACCCGAAGGCCACAGTTGCAATAAAACCTTCGAAGCCAAAGGCTGTCGAGTCGAGCTCGAAGCCAAAACCCGTTGAGTCGACCTCAAAGCCAAAAGCCGTCTAGCTCAAAGCCAAAGCCCGGCGGGTCGACTCCCAAACAAAAGAACGTCGAGTCGACTTCCAAACGAAGGCACGTCGAATCGAGCAAATCAGGCTCAACTATCGACAAGGGAGAAAAACTGGTCGACGACCGCAAAAGGCCTACGCCCAAGACAAGCGTCGAACCAAAAGTGAAACCTAAGGTGGACCAAAGCAAATCGGACGAGCCGAAGGCAATCAATCCGAAAAGGGGCTTCGAGCCAAAGCCGCAGGCTCAGAAGACACCCCTACCACCTAAAACGCTGCTGAACCGACAAACGCTCGGCCCGAAGATGGTGAAGCCTGTAAAAGAAGTCAGACCGACAAAACCGGTCAAAAAACATCAAAAACCAATCCAACCACCAAAAACGGTCGAACCCTTTAAAGGCATTGAACCGAATAAGGTCAAACCAAAACCTACGACACCAAGGCCAAAGACTGTGGAAGAAGAGATTATCCATCCAGACCCCTCCACAGAAGACCAGTCAAAACTATATGTTGACCCAAACACTGGGAAAGTGACTGTTTACACAAAAAAGAAAAGACCTCTACCTACTGAAGACTTTTCTACAATCCCACTCAAGAAAAAGAGACTGTGCTACATCTCCTGTTCTTTTCCAACCTATCTCTCCCGCTATGCCTACTACTCCATATGCCCCATACTCACCTGCACGCTCTGACTACAACCCAGATGAAGATCAGGATGCAGATATGGGGTTTGGATATCCACAAAACCCATATGAACTCACAGCCATGGGGTGGGGGAGGTAAACCAGGCACTGAGGGAGCTCTACCCATTATAGACCCTACAGTATACCCAGCTAAACCATCACCCACTGAAGAGACAGTGGGTTTTAACTCTCTAATAGATAGTGCAGCAAGCTACCATAATGTAGATAAGCACTCTAATGCAATAGAAGAGGACTTTCTATTTGATACCCTGACCACATCAGACAGAAGTGTTAAAACACTCCCCATGTTGAAAGGCGTCTTAAAACACGCAAATGACATTTTTAAGGACACTGCTAGGGCACGTGTCATAACCCCTAGAATAGAAAAAAGTATAGGGCTGCACCAATAGACCCTACATACATAAAAGGCCAACTCCCTCTAGACTCCTTAGTGGTATCCAATGCACGGAAGCGTGCTAATTCACAAACTACTGGAGAGGCTGCTCCTCCTGATAAGGAGTCAAAGATCAAGCAGCTAACTCCTGGAGAATAGCCAAAACACAGGCCTTGCTGGCCAGGTATGACAGGGCCCACTATGACAGCCTGGAGGGACTTCTCCAACACTTACCTGAGCCTTACAAAGACCAGGCAGAACTTATACAAGAGGGGAAGCTCATCACCAATGCCTCAATTAAGTGTGCTCTAGACGTGGCAGATACAGCTGCCAGATCTATAAACACAAGCGTACTACTTAGGAGGCACGCATGGCTTCGCATATCTGGCTTTAAGAATGAAGTACAAACAACAACAATTCTTAACCAGCCCATAAACCCAGATTTTTTGTTTGGTCCAGCAGTTGACACAATTCTGGACAAAATGAAAAAGGACACAAACTGCGAAGTCCATGGGAGCTCTGCAATCACAACAACACAGAAGCTCCTTTAGTCGCTCCAATTATAGAGGAGGAGCGCGAGGCCACATATCGCAGCAATCCTCCACCTACAAAACAAATACGCAAAACACATACAATAAAAACGCAAATAGGGGTGGATACAAAGGAAATAATACCAAGGGCTGAGGTCGTGGAGGCAATGCCAACAGATCCTCCACTAATACCAAACAGTGACTTCTTGGCACTACCTCAGACCATATAACACCGGTCGGGGGAAGACTTCAAGATTTTCTGCCAGTCTGGTTAAACATCACTACAGACAAATGGGTCAGGCAAATTATCCAACATGGCTATTGCCTAGAACTCACGTCAACACCTCCCAACATACCACCCGTGCACCGTCCAATGTCGCAGGAACATATAACATTACTCCAGCAGGAGGTCATCAGTATGCTACAAAAGGGGGCCATAGGACCAGTCCCACTCCAACATCAAGCAACAGGAGTATACTCCCTATACTTCCTTATTCCAAAAAAGGACGGGTCTCTCAGGCCAATACTGGACCTCAGGCCCCTCAACCTATACATTTTATCAGAGAGCATTTTCATATGATTACTCTCCAACAAGTCCTACCACTGCTTCGCCAGGGAGACTTCTTAGCAACTCTAGACCTCAAAGACGCATACTTTCATATACCAATACATCCTGCTCACAGAAAGTATCTCCGGTTTACTATTCAAGGACAACACTAACAGTTCAAGGTCCTGCCATTCGGTGTAACAGCTCCACGGGTGTTCACCAAATGCCTAGTGTGAGAAGTTGGCCTGATAGGTGATGTTTCCAATTCTGGAACCACCTATTATCAGACCAAACAATCCCTTTGGTGTCTGGTTGTAAGTCAACCTTATTAGACAAGCTATCCTAGGGGTAGCATGGACTAAGCAGCCTAAAGGCTTAACTTAAGAGGTCGTGTTAAGCGAGCTGTTTTACCACATACAATCCTGTAATATCAAATGAAAGGACACCACACAAGTATATATTATAAAAATATATGTGTTTATTACTAAAAACAATCCCCAGTATTCTTTATGAATAAAGGGGCACAAGCGTTAAATCAAAAGCACTGTTTAAACATACAAGTTGCACAATTATGGATGAGTGCGGGTGGCCACTCAAACCATCTACTAAACAAGTGGTATAAGAGATGCCACTCGAGCAGTGGTTAGGCCTAGGGCCTAGGGAATCGCTGGGAGCAGTCAGGACAAGCAATGCTGAAGTCGGGAATGGCCCTCGGGATTCGGGAGATGTGCGGAAAGCGCACGCATGCACCAATGTTAACCAATGGTGCGTAAAAGTCATAAAGTTAAAGTTTAAGGACACTTCCGCTGGACCTAGAGGAACAAAACTTAACACACAGACCCTAGAGATGTGCACCAGTGTGGGGACACCGGCGGAGCAAAGTTACCTCACCCACAGGAAGTGGGTGCACAGGGTCGAAGTGGCGTCGGGTTTTGACACGCAGGCTCTTGGTGCTTGAAGCTGAAAGGGCTGCAGGCAGGTTGAAGATGAAGTGTCCGGTGGAGTCCAAGGGTGGACTCAAGTCGAAGGGTACCTGAAAGCAGAGGGGACAGAGTCTGGGTCACTCAACAGTGACCAGGGTGGAACCAGGACGGAACCAGGCAATGTCGGGCGCAATCAGGTGGTCGTCGAGGAGCTTCTCTCCGCTGTCACGTGGGCTCTGGGGCATCTGCGACGTCCAGGAGCAGGTCACGATCTGTCCCACGCAGGCTCTCACCGTCGGTGCAGTCGGCTTCAAGTTTGGAGCAAACAACACTTGGCAAGAGCAATCCACGCGGGATCGGAAGATTGCTTCTCACTCGGACCAGGAAGGTCAGAGTCGGGGCTCGTTTTCAGGGGAGCTGGTGTGGATCTGGAGCAACCAGATTCACGAGTCTTCTTTGTAGTTTCGTCGGCACAGGGACCACTAGCCGGCTGGCAAGTGACCGGGCCAACGCGTTGAGCCAAATGGAGCAGAAGGGCCCCACGCAGCACTCGTCGAGTGTGGAGGGCTGAACTTCGGCTCAGGAGTAGCTCAGGGTGGGGGCCTCTCAAACCCCGGTGCACAGCTTCGAGGGTCACTCGTGGGCTGCACGGTCAGCGTCTCGTGGTCAATTCAAGATGGCGTGCCCCACGCTGCCGGTCGCCTCCACGGGTCTCAGCTCTGCAGGGACTGTGGATCGGGCTGTTGGAAGGCAGGCAAGCTTGATCTCGTCGATCTCAGTCGCTCGAGTTCCGGCGGGAACTGCAACTAAGTAGACGTCGAGGGCTGGATGGTGCCTGCTGCTGCAGGGTGGTCACTCCTTGACCACAAGGGAGATTCTTCGGGCTTCCACGTTGAGATGGAGGTCCAAGGGTCCAGAGTTTCGTTTCTAATGTTTCTTCCAGGAAATCTGATGTGCATTGGCACTGCTCCCACTCTTATTCCAATCTGGGGGGCGTGATTACCTGCTAGGTCCCCCCCTATGGGTGGGACCCAGGAAGGGGGTGGATACACCCCTTTCCTTTGATCCAGGCCGCCCTGGCACGAGGGCTGGAGTGCCCCAGAACCGGTTTGGCCGGATTATGCAAGGGGCAGCCTTGTGCGCCCCAGGCAGTGTCTGGTTTCTTTCAGACCTCCCTGCTACAATCCACTATCTCCTGTCTGGAGGGCGGTGACACCCTCCTGTGACAGGAAACCCTTTGTCTTGGACCCATTTGGCCGAGTTTCGGTCAGCTGCAGGGGTCCAGACATTTGTCTGTGGCAGAGGCATCCATTTTGTGGATCTAAGGTCTTTGGAGAAATTAACCGCATTACAGTAAAGGAACATGTCTTACCCCTCTAGAGGGGTGGAATGCTATCCCCGTCGCCAGAACTGGCGAGGGGATAGTATTCCAAATCGTATGACACCTTACACGACATGTTTTGATAAAGCCAAACCAAAGTTGCTATTTAACCGCGAGGATTATAGGGCACTTAAGAGTATATGGTATGGCATTATCCTGAAACAGCTTAGGGAGTTGTTCCCGACAGCTGCAGACAGGCTCAGCTCATGCTAGAGCTCCATCTCACATAAAACCACGCACTCTGCCTCCAGGATTGATGAGGCCTTCCATAGGAGTGGCTCACAGGTTTACATGTGTCCAGATATAAGTTTAGATATAGGTATACTATATCTAAGCAAGGGGTGCTTACACCACCTTACCCCAGCTGAGTGATCAGCCAGTTGTGTCAATTTAAGAACCAGCCAGGGGTGGCAAAAGATATGCTGCAGCCCCTGGTAGGCCTTGGTGGCCCCTATGCCCTGGGCACCTATAGTGCATTATACAGGGGCTGACAAGGAGTCCATTTCCAATTGGTATGTGCCTATAGCACATGTGTCAGTAATTTAGTGAGAGAACAGCAGGCTGGGGGTCTGATCAGCAGGCCCACAGCCTCAGTAGTCGAAAACCAGTGAAGCAAAAAGCAAAAATTTGGGTGACCATAGGATAGCAGACCCTACTCTCCTACACCTAGCGACAGTGGCGGCGCATCTCAGGAGACAACACATTCATGTGTATCCATATCTGGACGATTGGCTAATACAAGCGCCATCAGCCCAGCAATGTGCCA
This sequence comes from Lissotriton helveticus, assembly GCF_964261635.1. Lineage (NCBI taxonomy): Eukaryota > Metazoa > Chordata > Amphibia > Caudata > Salamandridae > Lissotriton > Lissotriton helveticus. The sequence goes on along the minus strand of NC_136071.1, from coordinate 909,908,407 downwards.
GCCACACGTCACAAACCATTCATCTCCTGCACAGTCTCGGTTTCTCGCTAAATTACACAGTCCCACCTGCAACCCTCCCACGTCCAGCAATACCTGGGACCGACAGTAGATACACTGGCAGCAAAAGCATATCCGAACGCAGCACGAGTCAACGGAATGCAAACACTAATACAAAGGTTCACACCACAACACTCATTACCGGCTCGAGTGTTTATGCAACTGATAGGCATGATGGCCTCGTGCATCTTCATAGTCCCTCATGCCAGGCTACACATGCGTCCGCTCCAAGAATGCCTAGCAAGGCAGTGGAACCAGGCTCAAGGACAATTAAAAGACCTAGTGTTGGTGACCAGTCGCGCATACAACTCTCTGCATTGGTGGTATCCACAAAACCTTTGCAAAGGACGACTGTTCCAGAAGCCTGTTCCACAAATAGTGTTAACAGCGGACGTATCCCTGTTAGGCTGGGGAGCCCACGTCCTACATTACACAGTCCAGGGACTCTGGACTGCACAACAAAAGAAGATGCATATCAACCTTCTTGCGTTGATGACAATTTTTCTAGCCCTAAAAGCATTCAAGACACACTTATGCAACAAAGCGTTGTTGATCCGGACGGACAACGTGACAGCTATGTATTATATTCAAAAACAGGGAGGAACACACTCCCCACAGCTGTCGCACCTAGCTCAGACAGTGTGGAGGTGGGCCATTCAGAGGAACATGTTTCTCATGGCAGAACACCTCCCAGGCAAGGACTATCAAGTAGCCGACTTGCTCAGCAGGCACAGTCAACAGATGCACGAATGGGAGATCCACCCCAAAGTGCTCCAACCATTCTTCCGGAAGTGGGGACAACCGGAGATAGATCTGTTTGCCACAAACGAAAACGCAAAATGCCAGTACTTTGCCGCTAGGTTCCCACATCCGCAGTCGCAGGGCAATGCGATATGGATGAACTGGTCAGGCAAATTTGCGTACCCTTTTCCCCCAGCTCTACTAATACCGCTGGTGGCACGCAAAATGCGCCAACATTCGCCGACGCTAATCCTAGTTGCTCCCACATGGGCGAGGCAACCCTGGTACACAACGTTCCTAGAACTGTCAGTGGTGCCTCATCAAAGACTGCAACTCACACCCAGTCTTTTAACTCAGAGCCATGGCGAAATCCAACACCCAGACCCGCAACATCTGAACCTGGCGATCTGGCTCCTGAAATCCTAGAGTTTGGATATCTCAACTTGCCTCCAGACTGCATGAATATTATCAAAGAGGCAAGAAAACCCACTACCAGGGCATGTTATGCAGCAAAGTGGAAACGTTTTGTCATTTACTGCAGTAACAATGACAGAAACCCACTAGATGCTTCTACACAAAACATAATTTGCTATCTCTTGCACCTACAACGTTGCAATTTAGCCTACTCATCCATCAGAATACATCTAGCTGCGTTAGCAGCATATCTTCAAAACAGGCAACACCTTTCTCTATTTAGAGTGCCAGCAATTAAAGCATTCATGGAGGGACTTAGACGTGTAATTCCACCACGACACCCACCTTCACCAGTCTGGAATCTAAACATAGTTTTAACCAGACTTATGGGACCACCTTTTGAGCCTTATGCGAACTAAAATTTCTTACTTGGAAGGTGGCTTTCCTTATTGCCATTACTTCACTTCGAAGAGTTAGTGAGCTGCAAGCCCTAACTATTCAAGAGCCATTCATACAAGTACATGCAAATAGAGTAGTTCTCAGAAAAAACCCTAAATTCATGCCAAAGGTGGTATCCCATTTCCATATAAACCAAACAACAGAGCTGCCGGTGTTCTTTCAAAACCCACAGACAGTGGCTGAAAGGGCCTTGCATACTCTAGACGTCAAAAGAGCTCTGCTATATTATATAGATAGAACTAAGGCGTTTCGAAACACAAAACAGTTGTTTGTAGCTTTCTCACCACAATACAAAGGCAACCCTATTTCAAAATCGGGTATAGCCAGATGGATTGTTAAGTGCATTCAGATATGTTATTTAAAAGCAAAACGCACCTTAACAGTTCCCCCTAGGGCGTATTCCACACGCAAACTAGGGGCTTCCATGGCTTTCCTGGGAAACATTCCTTTACACGAAATTTGTAGAGCAGCCACATGGTCAACTACACATACATTTACAAAACACTACTGTGTAGATGTACACTCAAAACAGCAAGCTGCTGTAGGACAGGCAGTTCTCAAAACTCTTTTTCAGACTACTGCAGCTGACACAGGCAGCCACCGCTGAGGGGGATACTGCTATACATTCTATGCACAGATATGAATTCAGCAGCGCACATGCCTCGAACGGAATATGCTACTTACCAGTATGCATCTGTTCTTGGCATGTAGGGCTGCTGACATTCATATCGCCCGCCTCCCAGGTGCCTGTCGCAGCTGCAGCATTCACTCTTTTCATGGTCATCTCTTACTGTACTATACTCAATCTCTGCCACAATGGCGAAAAACAATCTGGGGATGGAGAGGATGCCCATGCGCACTGTAGTCCGAAGGAGGAGCCACCTATCTCGTGATACTTCGAAGACTCTTCCAGGACAACAATGTGCAATCATCCGGACCCAACACTACGCGGCGATCTATGCACAGGTATGAATGTCAGCAGCCCTACATGCCAAGAACAGATGCATACTTGGTAAGTAGCATATTCCATAAACTAACGCTTACATCTATTTATTACCCAATATTATTAGGTGTTATTTTATACAGAAGCATTCATCTTTTAACATATATCCAGGCTTCCTGTTTTAGTGATACAGGTACTACATATAATAGCCACCTGTATTTATACACTCTCTGCATGACCCCGTTTACTCTGGGTCATATGTGACTTTTTTCCATTTATTGATCTACACCTAAGCTCTTTTAGTTGTGTATATATGGCCTATTACTTGATATTCATGAGATACGTATTGTTGATATATTTACTAAGATCAGCATATCATTGATTCACTAAGAAATCTATTTCTGTATAAATACATTTTACTTTATCCCAGCTATCTTTAGATCTTTCGCTCTACCATATTCTCTAATTCTATTTACACTAAGATGCTGTATTTTGCCATCTGTAACTGATAGAGCATTATATACCCCTATGGTCATCATAGCCATACAGGGAGTATAAAACTTGTATAAAATATATATACTCTCTTTTTAAATGTGTCCAATTTCATGATTCTGTTCTATAATTAAAACTCATACCTTATTAATTGTATTACCATGTCAAACATTTATAGGACTGTTGACTTAAGTAATGTTTTTATGAATTTTAGGATTTTGTGGCCTTACTTCCTGACAAAGGCGTGTCTAAACGCCGAAACGTGCTTCGAATAATGTACAGCTCAACCACAGCACTAATTATTGGATCATATTCTTTTCAAATATAATTGTCATATACATGTTTTGTATTTTTAAACCTTTTTTAATAGTGAATATTATATGTTGAATGTTTATGTTGTTTTTATACTCCAAATACTGAATAAAATCTGATAATTTGTCTTCCTAAAAAATAGTTCCAATTTTCTTCGTTTGACATTTTTTGTATGTTTATGGTGATTTATTACTGTCTGGAAGATACTTACATGGTGGTCCGTTTGATAGCATGTGCCAGAGTGACTTATCCCAGTTAATCTGGTATCCGGAGTACCCTTCAAAGAGCTTAAAAATCTGCAGTAGCTGGTTAATTGTGAACCTTGGTCTCGTCTAATACGGAAGGACATCGTCAACGTATAGCTATATCCTCTCCTCCTAGTGGTCCCCCCCCCCCCCCCCATAGAAGCCAGATATCACTGGGTTCCCCCCTCACCCATGCAGCAAGCAGCTAGAGTGCCAATGCGAATAGAAGCGGTGAAAGAGGGCACCCCTGCCTTGTACCCTTATGAAGAGCAAAGGAGTGGAACACTGAACCATTCGCTCGAATCCTAGCCAGGGGATGTGTATTCAGCAGCTTAATCCAGGATTGGAATTTCGGGCCGAACCCCAAACTCTTCAGGACCTCAAAGAGATAGTGCCATTCCATACTGTCAAACGCCATGCGGGCGTCAAGGGACAGGAGGGCTGCCTCTACCCCAGGGGGTTGGTCTTTACCAGGTGCATCACCCCATAGAGCTGTCGAAGATTAAGCCTAGTGTTACGGTGGGGCATAAGTGTCTACTATTTCCTCAGCCACTATGTCATTATGTCATTCTTGATACTTTAACTGTCTTCCTCTGACAGCACCGGCAGTCTCATTTCCTCTAGCAGTGCGCAACTGTCTGTGGCTGACCTAACTGGGTTGGGCTCGTATAATTCCTCATAGTAATCTGCAAAGGCCCATGTCCTGTCCTCGCCAGTAGAGTGCGCCTGCCCTATTTTGTCGCCACTCAGCGCCTTTCCCTATCTCTTTTCTAACGAGGTTCTCATTTTGTTGGCTTTGTCTCCCAGGTCATATACTCTTCTCTGCGTTGTGGCATTATTTGCCAGGTCTTGCAGTTCCAGCCTCTTAAGTCTAACCAGTGTGCTAATTCCTTTTCGGTTCTCCCACCCTCCAGATAGCTTGCCTCTAGTCTGTCCCACTGCTGTCTCTTTTGTTATTTCCTCCTATGCAGGCCTGAACATGTCCCCTCATGACTGGTTTAAACGCCTCCCACAAAGTACAGGCCTCCTCAACCGCCCCCTCATTTTCTTGGATGTAGAGTTGTGCCAGTTCCCAGACATTTTGTGTATTTTCTTTATTCTTAAAGAACCATGAGTTCAGCCTGGGTGGTAGAGTATAAGTTCGAGTCTGCCCCCTCACCATTACCTCTACTGGAGAGTGGTCCAGAATACCTCGTGGACCAATTCTTGTGTTAGAAAACCATGCCTCCCCACCTCTGTGTGTCAGTATGTGGGCAAGTCATGAGTAACTTCTGTGGGCGGATGAGTAGAAGGTGTATTGGCGGGTGTTCGGGTTAAGCAATCACCAAAGATCTGTGTGACCCACAGCTTCAACTAATGCGCTAAGTGGTTCCACCCCTCTCTCCTTAGTTGATATGCATTCCCTATCAAGCCCCTGGTCAATGGTAAAGTTCATGTCGGCACCCAGCACTAGTATTGCCTGTGGAAGGTCGACCAGCAAGGTCCCCTGAGCTGCAAACGCTTCGGACAGCTCTGCCGGCGGAATGTAATTTGAGACACTATTAACCGCCTGCCCTTCCCATTTCCCTGTAAGGGCCACAAACCTCCCCAGGGGATCGTGCCAGGTCTTTCCAGTTACCAAGAGAAGACCTGTTTTGACCAGTATTCCCACTCCTCGTGATCCAGTCGTGTAACCAGCATGGTCAATCAGCTTATATCCGTATCAATCTAGTGCGCAATATTAATGGCCTTTGAGATGTTTCCTGTAGTAACACAACACCCGGGGAGTGTCGATGTAGATATTGTAGTACTATGCTGTGTTTAATGCTGCTCCCTAGGCCATTAGCATTCCATGACAAACTCTTAAGGCTGGTAGCCCCTTGCTGTCCCTCTCTTTGCCTCCCTGCTTATGTCTGTCCTGTTCCCTGTGATGTTACTCGCTCATGTGACCCCATTCCTGCGTTAACTACCCCATCATATGACTAGCAAGTAGTATCAACCCATTACCCTGACTGTAATTTAAAAAAAATAACAATAAAACAATAGAAACCTACAATGCATAACATTCCCCAGAATACACTAACCCCCTTCCTGCTGCCCTGCTGGTGGGTGTAGTAACTCTCACCTCCCCAACTCGCAGAGTGCCTGTCACCCCGAACAAGTAAACAAAATGGGGTTGGTTGGTGTCTGGCTGTGATATCCCCTTCTTCAGGGTCCCAGTGTAGTGTAGGTTTTTACAAATTCTCCCTATTCCGGAGTTTATACCTCCTTTCAAAGGGCTCCTTTTGAGGAGACCTACCTCTTAAATGAGAGCGCTTTTATTTGGAAGTTTGTTTGCTATTTTCCCACTTCTTTTTAGAAGGAGTCGGAGTGTTTTTGATAAAGACTTTTAACTGTATAATTCTATTAAATTTTGTATGTTACTAAGTAAGTCCTCGTCAGACATTGATTAAATGTCATGGTCCGGTGTGTAGCCAGCTAGAGCAGACCATGTTGCTCCTGGTCTACTTAGTGGACCGAGCCTGGTAATGTGATTTAAATGTTTTAGGGTGCCGTTAAACCAGAGCTCATGCTCCTGGTAAGTGAGTGGAATTTCAATATCCTCGAACGGAATATATTCCTCTGGTGGATCATCTTCTTTGTGGAAGTGAAACATACGTGTTACTGATTTTGCTTCTGGGAAGACTACACATGAATAGAATACCTCTGTCTAGTCATATTCATGTGCCTCCATTACAAAAACAGCTCTACCACCTCTTGATAGGCCATGGTTTATAAGTTTTATAGTGATGGCTTTCCTTAGGAATTATTACAGCATTTGCATCAGTTTCTTGAAAACCTGTAAAAGCTGCATCGGAGTTCTCGCCTGTAACTGCAATCGAGGCGTTATCCTTGTCGGTCTTTTCCATGAAAGTTGCAGAGCAAGTTTCAAGGGAACAAAGATAAGGTGCACAATATTTTGGAACACTGTATCCTTCAGCGTTGAACAAACCAAAAAGCTAATACATAAGAATTTTCGTCCTACTTAGCTATGGCGGATATTATCCCTTACCCACTCCAGACGTCTATTGGAGTATTACGGGAAAAGTGGTCTCTGGGAAAAGCACGAGCTGGATTCTCGGCAGGAGGATGACCGCGGCTAGTCAGTGCGTCAGCTGGGTAGTTGGATTCCTTCGGTACTTGCTGTGGTGAGCTGAGTCGTGCAAGTAGGTAGCCGAACTGCTTCGAACCACACCGTGCTATGCCATAGCAAGTGAAGTTATGTTTATACCTTGAATGTGTTTTAGGAATGCCAGCTTTGACGTAAAGTCGGGCATATGAACATCATGAATGAACCCCTAAGAAATAGATGTTCATTGTAAAATAACTGAGTTCTTGGAGAAATCAATATCCAAGCAAGGGGAAGTCCCTAACGGCTTAAGAGTCTGGTTTTCCAAGAAGTCGTTGTGACATAGATCAACGGATGGAAGTAGCCATGCCTGTATTTGGGTAGCAAGGGCTATGCCTATAAAATGGCAAATGTGAATTATACCTATATAAGGGCATGAATCTGGAAATGCATACAGAATCTAAATCGGTACACAACGCCGCTCCCTCCGTGCAATAATGTGTTTGAATCCAGTACCAACATTGATATTCCATTATACCGATGGTCTCAATATTAGGGTTCATATTCTTAGTGCCTCCCCTCCACCCCTGTCCTCCTGATAATAAGACCTTATCTTCTCAGTTCTCAACTCGACGTTGCACCGAAGTCTCTTTTTCTAGACCCTCCGTCTCTCTCCTGCCAGGCAGCGTTCCGTTCGTTCGTTCACCTGGATAATGAGATTCCGATGGTTCAAACACCCAGTCACGTCCTCCGTCACAACAACTGTGGTCTCGTTTCACCCTTCCTTTCTAGGATTTCGCATCCAACGCTCGGGGTCCTCTTTAGCGTTTTGCTCTGAGCCGCACTTATCCCTGCACATGTTTGGGAAAGTTACAGCTGCTCACGCTTCACATTTTGTACAAAGATGTGTTGAAGTACTGAAGGCATGTAGATTGTCAGGGGCATTTGACCCCAACATTATTCCAGCATTAATATTCAAGTAGGATTCTCCAAATTTGCCCCCCTGGTGTGTTGTGCCCCCTTCACATGGCTAAAGTACCAGAATCTTAAAAAGGATTCATTTTGTACCATCTGTAAAACAAGGATTTGCTGAGAAGATCTGGGTAATTATCCTCTTTCTTGACATGAAATGCAACGCCTCTGTTAAGAGTTGGAGGGGTGGGTTACAGAGAGTCAGTAGTTGATACACTTCCAGACAGGCATCAGCTCACCAGGCAGCATCATAGACAATAGAATGACCGTCTCAATGTTGATGATAAAATCTGTCCACACCATCAAAGGAACGAATATTTGTGCACTTCGTTGACTTTGATAGTGTGTAGAGGGGGCTATTGAAAAGCTGCAAATATGGCATATGCTAACATCTTTAAGAGCAATCTAGTATTTGTATATGCAAACATGGGTATTGATAAAGCGCTGGCATGTATATTTATTTGGGGAATGAGACCGGACTTGTTGTTGGGACCTCTGCTTTTCAGTCTCTAGGCAGCCGACCTGGCCAAGGCCCGTCGTGTATCTAGGTAATTTCCCTCGAAAAATAAACTGCAGCACTTACAGGTGCTTCAGGACCCTGCAATTTGGCTTGTTACAGAGAAGAGCAAAAGGAGGAATTTTAGTGTAAAAGGTGGGGTGAGTATGGTGAATGGGTTGCATTTTGGTGGTCTATTTCTATCAATGACAATTATGGTGTATGGTTGAGTAATGGAGGATTGCTATTGTATCACAAGGCAACATTGAAAAACAATATTGCTACTCTGTCTGTTTCATGCAGACTTTGTTTAACACTACTAACCAATCAGCTACCCCCATCAGAAGTGGATAATAAACAGCAGTTGCTATCACTGTTCAATGGACAGATGCCTTTCCGGGGAGTGTATCCGCGTTGCAAGTCTTAACCTGCTTCATTGTAGAACATTTTTGGGCTTCCATCTTCTACTATCCAGACCTAAGTAGGGCTGGTTTGTGCAGGCAGGGTTTGGATAATGAAGCTGGCTTTGTAACTCTGTCAACGCATAGGATGCGCAGATCCAGGTTCTATGAAATCATTTTTTTGTCAGTTTATTGTTCGGCAACAAGAGAAATGCCTAAACCAATGGGCTAAACTGAGAATCTGAAAGAAACAGGTTAGTATTAGATTCCTTACCTTAGAATATCCCCAGGTGTCAGACTGGATCCGGAAACTTTTGCGTAGCAGTACCCTTGTGCGTCGGTAGGCGTCGCGGGTTCGGGCGACACCGCCCACGCGGCTCCGCCGGCGTTGCGGCATGCTCCATACCTGCCGGTCCCTGGGCAGAGCACGACGCCGGAGGAGATGGACACCTTCCTCACGGCCATGAGGTCGCTCACTCCTCCGTCTCGTTCCGCGGCGCCTTCGGGCCAAGCGGCCCCGACTGGTAGCCCAAGCGGGCCGGGTGCTTCGGCCCTGTCGGGTTCTTCGGCCCCGGCGCTGTCGGGTGCTTCGGTCCCGCGACTGCGGTCCCGGTGCCGCAGGGCCCCGCTGGATCCGGTTCCGGGTCGTCGCCAGTCGACCGTACGACCTCGCCAGCGCCGGCCCCTAGGGTGTTGCCTCAGCCGCCGTCCACGGACGACGTTCTCCCCGGTCCCTCCCTCGACCCGGTTCCAACGCTGGAGCGCCGCATTAGACGCCGATGGGAGATTTTTTCTTCTATGAACCGGCCCCATCTTTTCTCCCCGAGTACCAGGAGATGGGTGCAAGGCGGATTGGGAGGGGTCTGAGGACCCTCTGGCACGTGAGTGCCAGTCTCATAAGGACTGGGCAGGTGAGCTAGGGGATGCCAGTGGTTTGACACTTCGCCAGACACTGGTTTTGTCTCCCCTCCTACCGTGGCTACGTCTATAGTGTGGTGTTGACGTGGGTGGCCAAGGCCTTATCCCTTGAACTCCCCGTCGTGGCCGTGAGGACTAACCTCCTCACAGAGGTCCTTAAACCGCAAGCAAGCTCTTCGGAGCCTCTGTTGCCGTTTAATGAGGCCTTGTCTGACATTCTTCTGGGCACCTGGTCCAGGCCCGCTACAGGTCCCCCTGTTGATAAGAACGTGGCCAGACGCCACCGCCCGGCTCCGGGCAACCCTTGCTTCCTGTCCACCCACCTAACCCCCGAGAGCCTGGTCATACAGGTCTCGAACTCCCAGACCGCATTCCCGACGGCTCCCCCCGATCGGGAATCCAAGAGGTACGAACAGTATGGCAAAAAAATGTTCTCCTTACTGAGTTTGGGGTTGCGGTCCGTTAACACTGCGTGCCTCTTGGGCCGTTATACCCACTCTCTGTGGGACACGGTCGCGGACGTGCTGCCACAATGTCCGGAGGAGGCCCGGACTAAACTCGCCCAAGCCCTTGCGGAGGGTCGAGATGCGGCACGGTACTCCATCCGATGTGGGCTGGATACAACGGACTCGCTGGGTAGAGCGATGGCAACGACGGTGGTGATTTGTCTACACGCCTGGCTGAGGTCCGCCAACTTTTCGGCTGATGCCCAAAACACCCTTATGGACATGCCGTTTGATGGCCGTCGCCTCTTTGGCGACAAGGCAGACAGTGCGCTTGAGCGCTTTAAGGACTCCAGGGCTACGGTTAAGTCCTTGGGCCTGTTGGCCCGTGCCAGCAATCTGCTGCCTTTCGCCCCTTTTGTGGCCAAGGAAGGGGCGCACCCACACGTCCTGCCAGCCACGGGCCACAGACTAATATCCAGCGCGGTGGCGGATGTGGTAACCGCGGTGGCGGTGCCCGGGAACAACGGCGAGGCCAGTCCACATCTACCCCTGCAGCATCCGCCTCAAAGTCCTCCTTGTCCGAGCTTTCAGGCCCATGTGACGCCAGTGGGGGGCAGGGTTCCCCATCACCGCCTCCACTGGTGCAACATCACATCGGACAGGTGGGTGCTGCAAATCATCCGAAGGGACTACTCCCTTTCCTTCGAGGCGACCCCTCCAGCCATGCCACCGCAGTACCACTGCGTGTCGGGGAATCACTTGAATCTTCTGCGAGAGGAAGTTGCGGCCCTCTTGGCCAAGGGGGCAATCAAGCGCGTTCCTGGACCAGAAGTAGGGTGTGGTGGTTCCCACAACTTTCTGGTTCCCAAGAAGGACAAAGGGGGCCTACGTCCTATCTTGGACCTGCGGAACGTCAACGGCTTCCTCCGGAAGGAGAGGTTCAAGATGCTGACACTGGCTCAGGTCTTAGCTGCCCTGGACCCGGGAGACTGGATGGTAGCGTTGGACTTGCAGGACGCTTATTTCCACATCCCCGTTCTGCCAGCCCACCGGCGCTACCTGATGTTCACGGTAGGCCACGAGCGCTTTCAGTTTACCGTGCTCCCTTTCGTCCTTACCAGCGCCCCACGGGTGTTCACGAAAGTGATGGCGGTGGTTGCAGCTCATCTGCGCAGCTTAGGGGTGTCAGTCTTATCCTACCTTGACGACTGGTTGTTGAAGGCGGGCTCACCCCAGACAGTAGTCAGCCACCTCCAGACTACGGCCGACCTCCTGCACCTGCTGAGGTTCTCTATTAATGTGCCAAAGTTGCACCTGTGTCCCTCTCAGAAGCTCCTCTTTATCGGAGCGGTTCTAGACTCTGCGCAGTTTCGGGTTTATCCTCCCGGACAGCGGGTTCGGGATATTCAGGCTCTGATTCCGATCTTTCAGCCTTTATTCCGAGTCTTGGTCAGGTTGACGCTGCGGCTTCTGGGGCTGATGACCTCCTGCATCCTTCTGGTGCATCACGCCAGGTGGGGGATGCGGGCTCAGCAGTGGGACCTGAAGTTTCAGTGGGCCCAGCATCAGGGGAACTTGTCCGACCATGTCTTGATCTCGGAGGGCACTGCAAGACAGTTGCAGTGGTGGCTCACGGACCGCGATTGGGTCAGCGGCAGATCCCTCTCCCTACCCGAACCGGAGCATGTAGTTGTGACGGACGCGTCCCTCCAGAGCTGGGGGGCCACATGTGAGAGGCGGAGATCAGAGGCTTCTGGTCTCTGGCGGAGTCCCAGGTCTATATCAACCTTTTGGAGCTGCGGGCGATCCGGCTTGCACTGAAGGCATTCCTCCTCTCTGTCCGGGGGAGTGTAGTGCAGGTGTTCACAGACAACACCACCACCAGGTGGTACTGCAACAAACAGGGCGGGGTGGGGTTGTAGACCCTATGCCAGGAGGCTCTGCGCCTCTGGCAGTGGCTGGAACATCAGGGCGTGACCCTGGTGGTTCAACACCTGGCAGGTTCCCTGAACGCCAGGGCCGACTAACTCAGCCGTCTGTGATGATGGATCACGAATGGCGTCTCAACTCGGACATGGCACAAGGCCTCTTTCTGCAGTGGGGAGAGCCTTGGTTAGATCTGTTCGCCACCGAAGAGAACGCACATTGTCATCAGTTCTGCGCGTTGGAATTTCCAAGGCGGCACTGGCTCGGAGACTCATTTCGTCGCGAGTGGAGTTGCGGTCTGTTGTACGCCTTTCCGCCTATACCACTTCTGCCCAGAGTGCTGAAGATCAGGCGCGACCTGGCCCAAGTCATCCTTGTGGCTCCGGACTGGGCACTGAGGTTCTGGTATCCCGAGCTACTCAGCATGTCTGTCGATCCCCCGATTCGTCTGCCCCTTTGGGAGGACCTTCTTTCGAAGCTGCAGGGGACGGTCCCACACGCGAACCTGTCCAGTCTCCACTTACATGCGTGGAGATTGAGCGGCGGGAGTTGAGGCCATTTGACTTGCCTCCTGAAGTCTGTAATGTCATTCTGGCAGCCAGGCGTCCCTCCACAAAATCAGTATATGCCTGCAGGTGGAACAAATTTGTGGCATGGTGCACAGCAAAAGCTATGGATCCCCTTTCTGCCCCTCTTTCAGAGGTTCTCCTCTTTCTTCTTTCTCTTGCCCAGCAGGGCTCTGCTCTGGGCACTCTGAAGGGCTACCTCTCGGCCATTTCCGCCTTCTTAAGGCTACCTGATCAGCCCTCTTTGTTCAATTCCCCGGTTGTAAATAGGTTTTTGAAGGGCATCACTCATATGTTTCCTCCAGTTCCTTTCGTGATGCCTCAGTGGGACTTGAACCTTGTTCTAACCTTTCTGATGTGCGCTCCCTTTGAGCCACTTCATAACTGTCGTCTTCGCCTCCTTACTCTGAAGACCGCTTTCCTGGTTGCCATCACCTCTGCCAGGAGAGTGAGTGAGCTCCAGGCCCTTTCTTCTAAGCCTCCTTTCCTTTCAGTCCATACGGACAAAGTTGTGTGGCGGACGTGACCCTCTTTCCTGCCAAAGGTAGTCACAGCCTTCCACATCGGGCAGACAATCACTTTGCCCACCTTCTTTCAGCCTCCGCATCCCTTGAAAGAGGATGAGAGGCTCCACCGTCTGGACCCAAAGCGTACGCTCTCATTCTATTTGGATCCCACACGCCAGTTCCGGGTGGATGACCAACTCTTTGTTGGTTAAGTAGGCGCTAAGAAGGGACGGGCGGTGCACAAACAAACCATTTCTCGATGGGTCGTCTTTTGCATCAAAACTTGTTACTCTTTGGCTCGAAATGAGCCTCCTGTGGGGCTTCGTGCCCATTCCACACAGGCCACGGCGGCTACTACTGCCCTGGGCCGGGGAGTCCCCTTGCAGGACATCTGTCAGACGGCTGCGTGGGCCTCGCTGCACACGTTTGCAAGACACTACTGCCTGGGCAGCAAAGTCCGGAGGGACGGCTTCTTCAGCCGTTCCGTTCTCCAGGACTTTCTGGTGTGATCATTGGTTCGCAGACCCACCACCGGGGTTGGTATTACTGGGGTATCTATTCTAAAGTAAGGAATCTAATTCTAACCTGTTTCTTTCAGATGCACAAGTTATTTACCTTTGTAACGATATATCTGTAAGAAACAGTAGTTAGTATTAGATTCCTTACCGCTCCACCCATCTTCGCCTGCCTGCGAACCGATATCTAGGGTTAAGGTCATCCCCTTTCAGGCCCCTAGTTTCATGGCACCAGTGTTGGTTCTTATCATGGCTCTGAATTTCTGGTGCGGAAAAGCTGTGTATAAGAACTGACGTCAGTGCGCAAAGGCGGCGTCTAAGTACTCCGGCGACTTCATCCCGGCGCCAATGACGGACGCGGAGCCGCAGACTACTCCTATCGACACGCAAGGGTACTGCTACTCAAGTTTCCAGATCCAGTCTGACACCTGGGGATATTTTAAGGTAAGGAATCTAATCCTAACTACTGTTTCTTGCAGATATATTGTTACCGAAGGTAAGTAACTTGTGCCACAATGTCATTGTGGGTTTTGGGATGGGTGAAGGTCCGGACTGAATTTCTCTGGATGAAAACGTGTCCTGCCCCTGAAACATGTTCCTTAACACTAAAATTCTTGCGAATAACTTTAAAACGTACGGGCATAGAGTCCCTGGAACAATCATCGTCCCTCCCCACCCCTGCATACATTCATGAGAACGTTTCTTTCTATTTTTACCAATGAAATTGTCATGATTCACTTAAGTGACAATAATTTTGCCTAATTCGATCTTCAAGTTAAGACTTATGACCACTTCCCGAAGCTACTTTTCACCACTTTTTGCGTTCTCATCTCTTGCATCGCCTCACCCCCACTTTGCCACATCCTATTTCCACCCTGTGGGGGATGTGCATTGCAGCTCCCTTTGATTCACGGTCTAGAAATATGGAGGTTGCAAGTGAAAATTGGGACGAACTACCGTGGCCCAGTTATTTTGAACTGGTTTTCTCCTCTTCTGTTCATTGGGTATGGGGTGGGGGTGTTACACAGTTCAAGGATTTAGTGTAAGAAAGCGAGTTTATTCTATAAATGAATCATAAATCATAAGGGAGAGTGACACTCGTATTGGCAATTTTGTGAAAGGTACCCTGCCCGGTTTCTCCTGCTTATCGAAGGAATAAATTGGCTTAGGATATTTCTGCGCCTTTTAATATGCTTGGTGGAACTCCTAATTATGCCATAATTTTGATAGATAATAGGACGAAATAGCATGAAATACAATTTAACTATCAATATGCATGTTATTGATTTTCTCTCAACTTTGTAAATAGGGAAAGATTTTCCCGAAATGATAATGGCACTCAATTGGTTTCCACAGAAATGAGGCAGTTTTTAAATGCAGTGTTGCAGGGATTCTGCTCAGTCACAGAACTGTGCACAGAGACTCAGGACCTCAGTGAATTAGGGTGTGCCAAAATTCACCTTAGTATCCAAAATCCCCTACCAGACTAGCATCCGTGTCACATTAGCTCTTCGTCCTATATCAAAGTCACCAATGATTAGACAACCCAGAACATGCGACTTAGGATACCTCAGGTAAGGTGGGAAACATGAGCACTCTTTCGTTATAGTCTCATACCAGTCCAGAACTGGGAGTAAAGGGAGATACGAGCACGTTTAAAGTATTTATTTCAACGCAGTGATCTCAGGTGCAGCATTTTAGCGAATACAAGCAGGCATATGATAAGAAATAAGATTGTCAGCATAGTTACTATTCCATAAAATACAAAGGGAGAAAGCATGTTATAATGCTAAATGGAAACAGGTTAAATATATACCTATATTTCATCCCCCCTTGCTAGTAGGTTATTTTATAACTACAGAAGGTCTCTTAGGCTTGCATAGGCGACCCCATACCTCAGAGTTTAGCAGGAGTGAATCACATCGAGTTCTGCACAAGCTCTCAGCATTCAAAAGTTCTCCAAGTGTGTTCAATCATGCATACACAGTGTATTGTTAAAGGAGCCAGTATCTGAGCTGTCCGCAGCTGCATATATGTTTGGTCTAGAACGTGCGCTGATCAGTTCGAACAAAAGCAACAGTGTTGATAACCTTGAAGGTCCTGGCACTCACTGTTCAGACTATGTTGACGAGGCAAGTCTAGCAATGTGGAAAAACAAGTTATTCTCATGTGAAGCAAAACTCTCCGGCTAACGTGAAACAATAACTAACGTGTGTGTCATGTGCATCAGAAAGCAAAAAGGTAAAATGGGATTTAAGCGTCTAATAAGCTCATGCTAACTTAACACTGTATTAATGCAAGGCTCAGCCCCACTACACCCTCCCTTGATCGGAGCACAAATGAGAAATGTGGGCAAAGCAGGAACGCAGAGTTCAAGTTCGAGAGATAGAATCAAGTTCAAATTTGCCATAATGAAAAAAACGGGAGTAAAACTTTTGAGAAAAAAACCCTCAAATTAGTAATCACTTTCAGGCATAGTAAAGCCAATAGGCCTTAAAAAAATAGCAAAAAATCTGATGTCCAACATGTGACTCTCGTCTTGAAGGAGAGTGTAGGAAATGCACCTCACTCCAATAGTGTATATGCACAGTACGTTGCAACATCCTCCAACAGGAAGTCATTGTTCTCATCTGAAAACATTTCAGCCATACAATTTAACAACGGGAATGAACATACATGATCCTCAATAACCGGAGGCTCTAGCACCATCAGAGGGCAACTCGGATTTACTTCAATATAACTGCGTGCCAAGAAATCATGTGCCGCTGCAAAGACATTCCAACGTCCAAGGACTCCATGCATCGCTGCAAAGGCCATAATCCCGCCGTCAGAACAAAGCAGTTCATGAGCAACTAAGGGGCTCATCAGTTGATCATAATCTGCGTTGGGAGACACCGTACTGCAGAGACACAAATCCAGAGCCCATTTGAAATCGCAGCTCAGGCAATGAAAGACAGGCTGGACGCATGTGAAAAAGGAAAATCGAAACGATAATCCATAAGCCTCACCCAATGTAGCAAGAGGCAGCGCTCCATAGAAATCAAGCATTCAGTTGCGGAGCAGCAACAGCCGGGGCAGATAGTCTTGTGGCACAGGATGTGCATCCATTCTGAAATAAGCAAAGTAGTAGAAGTACTCCGCCAACCAGAGCAAGCTTCATTGGAAATCCACCAAACAGGCTGGAGAAAATCTAATGCAAAAATGCTGGGAACACACCGAATATAGTTTGGAAAGAAGTCACAAGGCCACTACTAACCATTTTAAAAAAAGTGAGCCAGCCCTGTTGTTGAGGAGGCATTAAAGATAGTGTGAATTAACTCCCCAAAATGCAGAGGCAGGTCGGTATTTAATAAGGCATGCACTTCTGTGGGGGTGTTTGCCACGTGAAGGACAAATGTTTTACGGGCCGAAGTAAAGGCAACTTCTTTCTGGGACAAAAGAGCACTTATTCGACACATCTTGTTGAACTCTTCCTTCAAGGGCGGAATCGACGGCCAGATGAAAACATCCAGCTTCCCATGTGGAGGAGGAAATATTACGTTTTTACAACAAACTACACGTTGGGAGACCGTAACGATGTAAGGAATTCCAGCTAGCATCCCACAACAATCTTCATTATTTAAAAGTAAATAACTACTGTTTACTAGTAATGTGGGTGTGATAGCAGGCGTTGGTGTACCTTTTAAAACACAGGCTAAATTAGGCGCATTCTGGTTACATGAGCCATGCAATGGATATTCTTACACACTAACGAGTGATCCGGTGTTGTGCAATCTTCACCATTCAAAGGGGACTTCGAGGTGGTAGAGTTTGTGTCCAGATTTTCCTTTGACACTGTGGCCAAACAGGTTTGCAAATCGGTCTTCGATAAGTCTGTGGGGTACGTATACTCAGTTTCATCAAGTTGAGCATCAGGTGGGGTATTCAATAAAGGACTTGAAATTGCAGGCATCTCAAAGGCAACTTCAGGTCTGTTGTTAGGGGCAGGGGCCAACACAGAATTTCTCAGTATTGATGGACAGGAGACCGCAGGAGTTATACTAAGAAGAATCGGCCACTCTGTGTAATTTGACATTGTCAATGGAGATGTACCTTTTTTCCTTTCGACCTGGAAGTGGTGGTAAAATGACTGTTCGTGTGACCTGCACGCCAAGTACAGGAACTGAAGCTCGATATGAGGGACCTAGTGCCATATGTATCAACATATTTTCCCATAGACCCAGAATGGGCAAAACCCTTTGATACATCTGGCCCCACATTCTTTGTTCTCGATCTTCTCTCGGACCAGTTCTCCAACTCTGGGTAGCCAGCCAACTACCGGAATCTGCAACACAGTATCAGATGTGGAGGGCAAGTGCTTCTTTGCAAGATAGTCTCTTGTAGATTCTGTAAAAAATCACAATGTTCATCTACTCCAAAGGGGGCAGCAGCCGCCGCCTGGTCTAGACCTTCAAGGTCCGGAACAAACATTTTGATACCAAAGAGCATCTCGTATGGGGTCTGCCCAACCAGAGACCTTCTAGGGAGATTATTAAGTGCATGCTGTACGCTATTGAGATTGGCCAGCCAGTTACTGCCGGTACCTATAACCCTAGCTGTCCATGATTGCTTTAAATCACGGTTCCTTCGCACCACAACACTATTACCCGCAGGTCGGTATGGAGACGAAAATTTGACTTGGACCCCCCAGTCAACTCATGGCATCCTTGTACGCCTTAGAGGCGAACGCTGGACCCTGGTCCGACTGGAAGGTGCCACACGCAAAAATTCCCACAAAGACACGCAAATCTGTTATGACAGTATGTGAATCAGCACTCCGGTTGGGCCACACCCATACAAAGCGCATGCAAGAATCAACTGCAACTAAGATGTACTTATACGCAGTATCAGAGGAGAAAGGACCGCAGTGATCCAAATAAACACAACCAAGTGGTTTATTGGAAATGTACAACTGTGCTTGGGGCGGACGCGCAGCAGACAAACGCTTGATCTGCTGACAAATTGCACATTGAAGGACATAATCCTGCGTCTGTTTGTACAGTCCCTACCACCAAAAGCGAAGTTGTAGCGGAGATACAGAATCAGAAACGCCCACATGTGCAGACTCAACACCTTCATGGGCAGCTGTAATCAGTGCCGATCTGCGGTCCGCATTGGGAATCAGTCTGTCACCAACGTTTGGTATTTTCACATAAGGAACTTTATCAGGACTTAAATGATAGGAATACTTAGAAGAAAACCCCTTGGGATATTTACTTCCCTTCTCAGTAGCGGTAATTGCTGCCAAGATATCCTCATCAGTCTCACTTTTGTAACGTGTAACTGCTGCAACCAAATATGTCGAAACTGCTGTCTTCGCGGCCTCATCAGCCAAACTATTGCCAACAGCGTGAACTCCCACTCGCTGGTGACCAAGAGTATGAATTACATACCCAAGTGGCAGGTGCTCTTTAAGTTGAGCCACTGGAACCCAGATCATTTTGTGTTTTATTGTGCTACCTTTGGAGTCACAATAGTCTTTTTGAGTCCAAAAGAACAGATTGTCATTGTAAGACTCAACACAGTAGTAAGAGTCACTCGCAATAGGAGTAGTCACACCAGGGTCTGTGTACTCCAATGCAAACATTTGAGCATGGAGCTCCGGAAACTGGGTGGTACAGTCCCCTAATGTCTGTGTATGCACGACATCGGACTTGAATTCTCCATCCACCATGGTACCAACCACAGTAGCGCAAGCTGAGACGTATGCATGCTTAGACCCATGCGCAACTTGCGCAGAACTAATAGTGTAAATGATACAATTGAAATCTTCCAAAGGGCGCATAGTCAAAGGGGCAGGATCAACAAATTCATACTGCAAATACTCCTGTGAATGTAAGGAGGCATCAAAAATAAACGTGACATCCAGAAAAGTCAATGATGTCGCCCATTGTATCCACCGTGGGTGCAAAGCTTTAGAATTTGGTACACTGGCTTTCGTCACTGCCTCCAAGGCAGGATACGGGTTAACATATATATATATAGGTAAAACATGAAAGGGAGGTTCCCAGAACAAAGAAGAATAAGGAATTATTGAACTCTACAGGAAAAGCCCAAAAGGAACCAAAAGAATCATATCAAATATTTCTTTTTATTAACGTAGAAAAATATATCAGTTCAAGTAAATACATTAATATATAATACATTTCTTTATCATAATTTAGTTTGAAAATATCATAAAAAACACATGTAAACAGCCACAGGACAAAAGAGCATAAAAAATGTTGGCACACAATTCACTCACTCATCCAATCAGACCAAGAATTCATACCCATACCAATACACACATTCACATTCAAACAAACATTCAAGAAAAGCGCCGACGCGCGTTTCGGAACAGTGCCAGTACAGGCTTCCTTCATCAGGGCGCAAGATATAGGTAATATGGATAAACGTGGTCTCTCAAGATCCAACAACCCATTCCTGGGAAGGAGTCCTAGTTATAATTGTGGCTGGCAAAACTTATCCTAAAGTCTGTCTGCCGGGGAGCCCTTAATGAAGATATTGATGGCAAGTGGCAACTGGTATCAGTCCTCTAGAAAATACTCTAGGTTCCGTCAAGGTTCCAATTCAAGTAAAACGAAATGAAACTCAAAAAATAATCCAGAAATCTGTTTCGAAGGTCTCCCGAGTTTACAGCATTAAGTCACGGTAGAAAGAATAGCAGCTTCAATTGAAGTCTATGGGCTCAAAAAAAGTGTAGCACCTCACGCTGGCGATAAAGTCGGCCCTCAGAAAGGTAGTATGGTGGCACAGGCGATGAAGGGAACGGCAAGATGCTCGTGAACAAATATTCACGGCGGCATCGGAGGATAGGCAGCTTAAAAAAAGGCAATGATCTTCCATGGGGGTAGAAAACAGCGGCGGGACCCCTCGGCTTCACAGACCGGATGCGAGTTAACAACCAACATGCGTTTTCCCTGCGACAGTGCGCGTTCCTTTAGAATCGCCATTTGCACTGCTGTCAACTTTTTCTACAGTGGAAAATCGCATTTTAGCCAAAGTGTACAAGTGTGACTTGTAAGTGATAGGTACTGTGTCACCTTCGTTTAAAGTAAGGTACGTGAAACCCACTGCCCCAGGGACGATTCTTATCACCAGGTTGGTGTGGTTATCACGAGTCAGCAAGAATTTAGATTCGAGCAGATCAGCCTGCAAAGATTGCAAAATGGCTGCATGATAAGGACACCATGGTCTTCCTAGACATTACCATAACTAAGGAAGGTAACCGTCTTGAAACTAAGACTTATCATAAACCAAGTGCCAAAAATAATCTGCTCAGGTTCGAAAGCTTTCACCCACGCCCCTTGAGGGGAAACTTACCCTATGGCCAGTTTTTAAGACTCGCCGCAACTGCAGCAAAACCAATGATTACAAAACCCAAGCGGTGGTACTCTCAGAGAAACTAACAACCAGGGGATACCCAAAAAAGATAATCCAGAAGTGTCAAAAAAGAGCACGAAACCAACCGACAGATGCCCTTCTAGAAGACAAAGTTCACACAGACAAGGACATACCCCTCACCTGTGTAACAACCTTTAATGTTGCATCAAACTTGATGACTAGATCAGTCAATAAACATTGGTCGATCTTGAACACTGACAATCTCCACTGGCAAAAACCTTTGTTCTCTTTCAAAAAATCTAGCAGTCTGAAAGACTCGTTGGTGAACACTCTGCCGTGGGTCACCAATCAGAACAAGGTCCAGTCTATCACACGGACCTGGGGACTCCCAGATATAAAGAGCCATTTTCGTTGTGGAGACTGCAGCGTCTGCCACCAAACTAGTAACACTAAAACCCTGTGCTTAGAACCCGGAAAAATCTGGAACCAACTCGCACACGCCAATTGCAATAGCACCAACGTTGTCTGTCTTATCAAATGCACATGCAACAAATCCTTTGTGGGCATGACAAGCAGGAAAATAAAACTTAGGATCTGCGAACATCGCAGCACGATTCGATGCAAGAAAAGTGCGACTAAGCTGACAGACCATTTTCTAGCAATGAATCACACTCCCAATGATATGGAATGGACTGTCATTGAACAGGTGCAAGTAGGGATCAATATACACCAACAGCTCTTTGAAAAAGAACAACGCAGGATTTACAGGCTGTCCACGCACATATCTGGATTAAATGACAATATTCCCTGGGGTTCAGTCCTCCAGAGATGACCACTGACACCTGTAATCTACATTCCTCTCCAGTGCTCACACTTGATGGGTCCACACCAATACGTTCTTGTCAATACATCACACTGACTCATACACCCAATGCTATACATCAATCTATGAATCTATAAAAAACTTACTGAGTACCACCCTGATGAAGATATACATAACTTACATGAGTCCTCGTCTAATAATGTACACTAAGGATGGGGCTCACATATACACTCCCTACCGATCCTATAATAGTCCTCACAACACCTTGGAACTACTTTCCTCCTGAGATTTCTCTCGCAGAGACATGCTTCATTTTATTAACGAAGCAGATCAGATAGAGACAGCGGTCACCCCGCTTCCCTTCCAATCCATACCGCCAATTTCTGAGCCTACTAGGTCTCCGTACTGCTGGCTTCCCGCGTTGCCACAGCAACCAACTCATCACACCAGCCACGTGACCCCAGCCCCGCCCACACCCGGAACAGATTGCCCCTGTTTTAAACTGGAACGCTGGCAGTCCCTCGCTGCTCCGGGGTGCATCGGTAGGCTTTTAGGCACAACGGCCTTACCTTATCTTCTAAACTGTAAGTTTTTACATGGGCCGATTTATTTATTTATATAATCGAGTTGACGGCGCCACCGCTAACCACTGCGGGACACGATCGCGCTTTGCCTCATAGTAATGATGATGCCTCTTTTCCCGGTCCCACCTCTCCTCACGGGTGCCCCTTTTTTTCCAACAGAATTAGTCTCTGAAGAAAAAGCCTCCCCTTTAAAACCCCGTGAAGCACATTAAACGACAATTCTGAGTAAGAGTCCACAGACAGTCCTTGATTTTAACCGCTCCCACAGCTATGATTTAAAAATGCTTTTTTAAAGTTTACAATGCATGCATATACAATGTTCACACGACTGGATGTGAGCACTGCGAGTCACTTTCTCAAATCGAGTGTAAGAGTTACTTAAAATACTATTCCACACCCACGTTCTCACTACTATTGATCAGTGTGGATTTGTGAGTGTGTGAGTTTTGAAACCACAGGCCAATTAGGCCTATAATATGGAATTCCACAAGCTTAATTCTGGCATACTAGGATGACAAATGCTGGCGAATTGTCAACATTTTAGCCCACTGTTTAGTATGCACCTACTGGGTGTTCATATTCAGCATAGAGGGATTCGCATGGAGAATGTTGTTTACTGAGAAACTACACTACGTTACAGGCACGTAATTTGTTTGTTTGTGATAATTGTGTTTCCTTCCACAGGTTTCTCTGTTTTTTTTCGTCGCCTAGTCCTGACTGAGGACACCTACTGTAAGTTTACAGGAAGATTTTTTCTGGAATCGAGGGTTGAGTACACGTTGGAGTGTATACCGCCCAGTTTCCATACACTTGGTCCTGAAGAAAACCTGGTAGATCCCATCGCAGGTCGAAACATGTAGACCACTATTTCACATTTCACGTAGATCAAGCCGGTCATTGAAGCCAACTGAAGTATCTCACAACTTATTTTAATATTGTTCAGTAGCTTCAGAATAAAATTCTCTTTCAAGAAGTTATACTTGGACAATTTTTAACATCACAATTTTTATTGCACTTCACTCACAAAAAACCTGCTCCACTGTAGTCGGGTGTCGCAGCACACCCGGATGGCACTCTGCTGTCCGGGTGGGACCCCGATGATGAAGCATGAGTGAGGGGTCTTCCAACAAAAGAATATCTTTCTTTTGTTACTTCTCTTTCTCCTCTCATCCCATTTAGGACCATCCATTTGGTCCTCTGGGGATACTACTTCTGTTTATTGAATTTAGGTCCACGAATGGTCTGTGATAATAGCTGGTGACTGTAACATTCACTTTGAACCGTTCGTGTCCCTGTTACCTGAGGATGAGGAGTGAGGAATACCAGAGCTCCTGGCAACACCAGCTAAAAAATGGCCTTAAGTCACGAACCAGCCTCTTAATTTGATCTTAAAGTATGGGGTAAGAGCGAGCAATGGACAGTTCATCTCAGACCACCCTGCATTCCCTATCTTTAAGAAGGGTAGTTCTTTGTCTCCCAGAGTACATCTTAGTGGATCTTAGACTGTGGTCCTTTCTAAATGGCACGAAGGTCATATTCTGCCCTCTCAGCGATCATAATGCCTTAGTTCCAGACTTTCTTTCCTCCTAAGACTGACACGGAGTCCTATATAGCACCCCTATTGTAGGCTAATCACTCTTTAACTAGGCCTGGGCGATAAATTCCGCTCTGCTCGAGGAATTTGCAGAATTTTGGCAGTTCCACAGAGAACGCGGAATTGGCAAAAATTCCACGATCTGCGCTTAGCCGAATTTTTTCCTTGTTCACGCTTTCAAAATGCGTGTTCGCGCGCGGTAGTGACTTACCAGGATCCCTGCGTTCAGCGACGAGTTTTCCTACCTGTTCGACACAAGATTTTGGTAGCCGGCCAAGCGATCCTGTGAGAGGGTGCGATTGCGAACACATCATTCGGACGCGCCATCGGACATCCGTGGTTGCGACCAGGAAACCTGCATCATGAGCCAGCGGGACAAGTGAAAAAAGATGGCTGTGCCAATTGGTGACCCCATGAGTAAGTTTGCGACCCCCCCAGCACACAAACAGCGTCCCCGAACAGGAAAACTCATCGCAAACGGATAAAGCAATTTCGCATGCTCGTGGGATTCTGCGTAGCTCGCTGAGATTTTTTACCGTTTCGCTGAACTTTGCATAACACGACTACGCAAATTCCTCCCACCCCTACGCTTAACAATAACATATAAAATTTGGAGATGTAATTAATAGCAATTCTTGAAATTTGTCAAGCCTTATTGTTTTTTTGTTTTTTTAGGCCTTTTAGATCATTGATTGGACAAATTTTGCCCTATACCATTCTGATTATTTTTCTTTTTCTTTTTTTACCAATTCAATCATTTTAACGACCCGTTCTAAATGGAAAATCAACTCAAATGTATCTTGCCTTTGGTTCTCAAAGACGTGCAGATTGGCTAAGAAGGGACTGATTGCTTCCACTAGAAAGGTTGATAAAACTAAATTAAAAACTGCCAGGAATAGTTAAGTCAACCCTAAGGGCCACAACGCGAGACTGGGAGGAGGCTCAGTGATTTGAACTCACTGAAGCCTTGGCCAGCAAAGAGACTCCAGTTTTTTGGAAAATCATTTCATTCGGCTGTCGCTTGAGTGCTACTTAGCCTGTCACTTATGTTCCCGCTGATTAGTGGGTTCTTTATTTTACTTTGCTTCATAAAGAATGGGAAACTTGTGCTATATATTCCCCTGACAACACTGAGCATGAAGACAGTCCCCGGGGGTGCCTTTGTTCAATCACCCACCCTAGGTGCTTTTTTCACTAAAGAAAACTGAGGTTACACTAAACTCAACAAAGTGAGGCAACACTGCTGGCCCAATAGTATACCAGGTGTTCTGTTTATCTCTGAGCCTGCGATAGGGGTACCATTCCTGAATGCCCTTATTAACTTTGTAGCTGGGGGGAAGTTATCCCTGAGTTTTTGTAAAGGAGCCATCGTCCCTATACACAAGAAGGGTGAGAGGGAGCCTGTCCAACTATAGGCATATAAGCCTAATTGATACATCGCAAAAGATCTTCGTCAAGCATGTTCTTTTTCGTCTTCAGAATTAGATGAAAGATCACCATTTTCTGATCTTCAGGCCCGGGGGACCTGGTGCTTCTGTTTTTTAACTAAATGTTGAAAATGCATTCTATTGCAAAAATACCATCTCTATGTGGCCTTCATGGACTTGAAGGCAGCATTAGATCTAGTCCATAGGCAACGCCTGTGGGAAGTATACAGACAATACAGCTTCACAAAGATCTTTTACATATATAAATCAACCTACACACTGACACTTATGCTTAAGATAGATGGACTAATCAAGGGGACCTCGCAGAGAAGATTCCTATTGGCTTTGGGGTTTGACCAGGCTGTGACCTTTCCCCCACATTGTTCTGTCTATTTATAATTGGACTGGTGGGATGGTTGAGTTGCTGTCCGCATGATGCCCCTAAAATAGCAAACTAACGCTCCCATGTTTGCTGCTGATACGCTACTCCTGGCCCGCACTCCGATGTGTGTCCAAGTTCTTTTGGGTGAATTTTAGAAGTTCTGTGCAAACTGAGGCCTTGAAATAAATGCAATGCAACAAGATGGATGGAGTGCTGAAACGTTTCAACTTTATCAGCCTTGCTAGCTTGAATCCAGTGAGCATAGGACCCACGTCTGGCATATTCATGGCCACTTAGAGCTAACATAGCAAACCCAACAAGATGGACGGAGTTCAGAAACTTTTCAACCGCTCCCCCACCTAACCCCCCCCCCCCTCCCGCCCCCCCAGTCACAGACCTGGCTTTCATCCATCGTTCTTTTGCTCACTATGCCACCCCATTTTGGACCCACCCTTATGCAAATCAGTTTTGACTCTGCTCCTCATGGGAACAGTCCAGCCCGAACTGCCAGGGCCAGGTATTCACTGGACCAGAGAAAAGCATCCTAGGACTGATTTCGGGGTATTACCACTCATCAGCCAGGCTAGTTTAAATCCAGTGGCACAGCGAACGGACCCATGTCTGTGCAACTTAAAGCAGACATAGCAAACACAACAAGATGATGTACGGAGTGCTGAAACTTTTCATCCATCACCCCCAGTCCCAGATCTGGGTTTAATCAATCGTTCTAATGAGGAGCAGGGTCAGGACTGATTTTGCATGTGGCTGGGTCCAAACTGGGGTGGTGTAGTGAACAACAGAATTATGGATGAAAACCAGATCTCTTGACAGGGGGTGAATGTTTGATTCATCCATCATTTGTTGCTGCAGCACTTGAAATAAAGTCTGGCAAGACTAATTTTATGATCCTGAAACCCCCCCACTGTACTTTAAAAAATAAAATGGAGGTTGATGGGAAACTGACCGAGGTGGTCAGGAACTTGGACTATATAGGTGTGTCCGGCTCCTGGACAAATTATCTTTAAAGCCCCAGCTAGAGAAAGGTAAATTACTTCTACAACTTAGATCAGCAGTAACCCTGAAGCAATATAGACCGATTTCATGTAGGGCATTGTCTCTTAAGGTATACAGAGCTGTTGCATTGGGTGGGGTTTTATATGGGGCGGAATAATGGGGATGTAGTTGCATTAGCCTTTTATTAAGAGCAGAAATTTGGAGTTTTATGGTTACTATTAAATCTAAATAGTTGTATCCCTATGCTTCCATTTAAATGGGATTTGAATATGCAGAGAGTTGACCAAATTGCTCAACTTCGATTTCTCAAGTATTGGATTAGACTGTGGGCAACCCCCAAGCTGATTTCATATAGAATGGCTATCAAGGAGTTCATTATGCTTGACCAGAACTGGTCCATGCCTTGGCTCGAGGCAGTAAGAGCTCTGCCTTAGCTTGCATCTGGCATATGTATTGGAAGACCCAGATAATCTGTCAAGAAACGTAGGCACTAAGTCTCTACTGGGACCATAGTCTTGGAGAAGTCTGGTGTGATTCTGGGCTTTTAAGTCCTGTCCCCATTGTAATTCAATGTCAGTTTTATGTCTATTAGAAGATGCATTAAGGACACGTTAGATATTGGATACTCTACGAGATTAGAGTAAGTTTGGAAAGGTGAGTTTTGTGTAACAGTAAAATCATTGGATTGTAACATGTTATGTATGTCGATTATTTTTATTCCACTAAAATGGTTAAAGTGATTGCACTTTTTGAAAGACAAGAAACTTGTCATTTTGTATAGGCTGATTAACCAAAATTAGACTTTTTTCCATGAATCCCAGAAAATTGTTATTTTATTAAGATTACGCAAGAATGAGTTAACCTTCATCTTATCTCCAAGATGTGAAGATAATACTAACCTTACTATTCTGCAGG
Source organism: Lissotriton helveticus (assembly GCF_964261635.1). Lineage (NCBI taxonomy): Eukaryota > Metazoa > Chordata > Amphibia > Caudata > Salamandridae > Lissotriton > Lissotriton helveticus. Next base: position 909,880,788 of record NC_136071.1, on the reverse strand, counting down.
CATTTTTAATTATAGGAGGGGCATAGAATTTTTTGTGTAACAAAATTCTTTTTTTTTTTAATAAGAATAGATACATCAAATATTTGTTAACCCAACAAGGAGCATTGTATCCACTGGTATCTAAAAACCAAGAAGAGGCTTGTTTTAAAGCAAATGAGTTAAGATAGGATTGGAAATTGGGAAAGAGTGATATTTGCAAAAAACAGTTTAACTAATGGAATTGGCCTCGCCTGTAATTTTAAGATTCTCTACCTTCTTTAGGTGTCAAGCGCTGGGATGCCTTCGGTTAGCCATGCGCGATACAAATACGTAATCATTCTTCGACCGAGAAAAGCATCTTGAAAAATTCATCCTTGTTAATTTGACAAAGAAGAATATTATAGGTAGTTTGAAGATAAAAAAATTTGGAAAAATTAAGATAAAATTTAATAGGGGAGTAGGTCAGAGAAAATGAGCCAATACAAGGGGATTAGTTCCTTTTTGGAAATGGGGCCCTCACACACCCTTGCACACTCATGCTTCATCGGGCTTGTTCCTTGTCGGACCGGCGCTGCAATGCCGGAAGGGCACCCTCAAAGGGGCTCTTTATCGGAGATCTTTTTCCAAAACAATGATGTGAAGTGCTAGTTACGGGTCCTTTGTGTAGATTGAGGAAACATAGGTGTCGATGTAGTGATTAGTGATTTAAAAAAGGCTAGGCAAGTCTCAAATCAAATTTTAATCCATGAGTATACCTGACTTATTAAAAACGTAATGCCACCTGTGGGGGCGATGATCCCTGGTGACTTGTAAGGTCAACATGTTTCATGCCGTCATTTAGTTAGGATGATATCTATGGCAATTCTTCAGGACGGTAACATATATAACTAATCTATACAGTGTCTGGGACTATGGATGCAACAAGTATTTTGTAGACACTGAGCACCCTATAATGTACCTACAGAATGTAAAATCATTGACCCAGTGAGGGTGATGTCGCCATCTCCTGAGAGAAACATGGAGAAAAAGCTGAACATTTAACTTCACTAACGACCTACCCCATCTCGTGTACCTCATGATTTTACGGTCCTGAAGAATTGCCCTAGATCATATCTTGACTAATTGATGGCATGAAACATGTTGACAGTATAAGTCACCAGGAATCATTTCCCCCACTGGTGACATCACATTTTTTTTTAAAAATCTTTTTATTGAAACAAAACAGTTCCATCAAAAGACACATCAGGTATTAGTGAGAAAGCAGTGGTCTTCATACATTAATTGAGTAGAATACAACAGTCATTAATGGATAGTACCACAGTCTACCCCCAGGTCTTGCCCCTACAGAACATAAGCTGGTCCACTAATCCGCCCCGTCCTCTCCCCCACTCCTCCCCGGCCAGAACCCGTCCCCTTACCTCCCTCATCGCTGTGATCAGACTCTACTACCAGTCGGGTGACATCACATTTTTAATACGTCTGGCATGCTCGTGGATTAAAATTTGGTTTGAGACTTTCCTAGCCTTTATAAAGCTGTTACGTTAGAGAGCCTGTATGGTTATGTTTATGGTTCAGCAAAACCTTTTTCTCAATTTATGGGAGGTTAGGTTTTAAATAATTTCATGTATGTAGTTTTAGTTTTTAAGTCGAATATGAGTAGTAAATGTGTTTTTGTGAGGCTTAATTGGTGCATCAAGGGCAGCTGGTCAGTGTTTTGAATTTCAGATACTTTGTTATTAAAAGGGTTGAGGAGCGCTGCGTCTTTTGAGTGGGCGCGTGTGCTTTTGAGTGCATGCAGGCTAATTTTTAATTTGCGTATGAAATCAGATGCACGCTTGGAGGCTTATTTCTTCTGTATTATACTGAGAGTAGCGTGATGACATCATGCTATAGACTGCCATTTTAAGTCTGGTATAAATGCTTAGAACCTAAGCTGGATTATGCAGAGGTATTTTTCAGAAGAAAATTACAGTTTGCCATTTTGGTCCAAGAAATAGGTTTAGAAAATAAACCGAAGAATGTGGCGGCCATTTTAATAAGGCAATTAGTCTGTGATAGTTTGAAATTATCTTTTGCGATGGTTGGAGGAAAAACATTTGGATTATAAATCCATAGGGAAAAAAAGATGAGTATGGAGGAAGAGATTTCTGGCACTTAGGTCAAGGAGGGTATCATTAACCGAGTTGTTGAAAGTGGGGGGAGATAATCTTTGAAGGAGGCTTTAGAGCTCATTTTTAATAGGAAGAGAAGAGGGAGATATTACAATAAATTAGATGGAGTTTTGGTCATTAGATGAGGAACCACCTAAAAAGGGCTGGAAGGAAGGGGATCGACATACAATGAAATGATGGAATATATATATATATATATATATATATACATATATATATATATAATCTCCTACTGGCGATAGCCAGTAGGTATATATAGTTAGGATTTTTTTCCTATGGGATTTTTGAAAATTCTATGTCGAATAACTTTGGCGTTTGAGGACAGAATTGGCTGAAATTTTCAGGAAAATGGAACATTTTATTTCTGAGCAGCTCCTGAAAATTTGGGGGGGTTTCGTCAAGGGGGGGGCCGAGAAAAAAGGGGGGTCCCAAAACGTGTTTTTCCCATGCAATTTTCCATAGGGCGGTTGGCCTCACTTTTAGCCTGAACGGCTGAATGGATTTACACCAAACTTGGCAAAATTGTAGGGACTGGTAGCCCGATGTGCCTTTGCTATGTCTCAAGATATAGGCTCCAGTGGTTTTTACGAAAATTAACTTTGAAAAATATATATTTGGCTACATTGGGCTATATATATGTTGGAGCCCAAATGTAGCCCAATGTAGCCCAAAGATGGCCACCAGAGACAAAAAAAAACAAATGTAGCCCAAATATCAGCCAGATGTAGCCCAACTATAGCCCAATGACAGAATGTCCCAGAGTGTTCTAAAGAACAACTAGAGTGCTAACAGTCCTACTTATTACAAAGGTATGGCACACCTGAAGCCATCTTGATTGGAATAAAGTGGTAACTCTTAAAACATTTAATGTAAAAAGGAACAAAATGAGGGGGTTAATTTTGCCATAGAAAGTATGATTAGCGAATATATGACGAAATCCCGCATACCATCAGTCCGCAAAAAAAATCCCGCATGTACTATTAGGCCGCAAATTAAAATAACGAAAACTTTTAGAACGAATATGCCTTTAGCATACACTAAACAACTAAACTACCCTAAACCCTAAAACACTACCCCCAGCATGACCCTACACTACGCAAACACTACAACACTACCCTAAACCCTAAAACACTACCCCCCAGCATGACCCTACACTACGCAAACACTACAACACTACCCAAAACCCTAAAACACTCCCCCCAGCATGACTCTACACTACGCAAACACTACAACACTACCCCAAACCCTTAAACACTACCCCCAGCATGACCCTACACTACGCAAACACTACAACACTACCCAAAACCCTAAAACACTACACCCCAGCATGACCCTACACTACGCAAACACTACACTACCCTAAACCCTAAAACACTACCCCCAGCATGACCCTACACTACGCAAACACTACAACACAACCCTAAACCCTAAAACACTACCCCCAGCATGACCCTACACTAAACAACCACCACAACTCTACACTAACACAACACTACACTACACAACACTACACTACACAATCACTAACCCACGAAAAAATTAACACAAACCCACTTACCTCTCTCGTCATCGTGGTTTTCACAACGCAAATGCATTTACCATACATGCCTTTAAAACGTAATTCTTTGTAAAGGCATGCGCGATAAATGCACATGCGTTTTGAAAAAATGCGGGATAATGGTATGCGAGGTCAATGACCTTGCGGGATAATGGTATGCGGACTGAAAGTCTGCGGGATAAAAAATGCGGGAAAATGGCTGCAAACCATGATTAGCAGCAGACTTCCCTGGTGAGCACTAGCTTTACTACAGTGATCTAATAAGCAACTAGAGTGCTAACATTCAGAATTTATGGCAAATGTGTGACACATCTGAATGCCTTCTTGATAGAACCAAAGTAAACAAGCATTGAAAATGCAATAGATCTCGCCCTCGTTTAAGTTAAAGCCATTCTGTTTGTAATGAGGTGGCTTTTTAGCTTTGCTTTTATTAGTGTTTTTAAAACTTTCATGTAAATAACATGCATATGTATGCATATATGTATATGTATGCATGCATTTATATTTATATAGATATGCAGATTATATATGTTTATATATGTATATTACCTACTGGCGATAGCCAGTGGGTATATATAGTTAGGATTTTTTCTCTATGGGATTTCTGAATATTCTATGTCTAATAACTTTGGCGTTTGTGGACGGAATTGGCTGAAATTTTCAGGTATATGGCACATTGATTTCTGAGCAGCCCCTGAAAATTTGGGGGGGTTTCGTCAAGGGGGCGCCGAGAAAAAAGGGGGTCCCAAAACGCGTTTTTCCCATTCATTTTTCCATAGGGCGGTTGGACTCACTTTTAGCTCGAACGGCTGAATAGATTTACATGAAACTTGGCAAAATTGTAGATATGGTTTGCCCGACGTGCCTTTGCTATGTCTCAATATATGTGCTTCAGTGGATTTTGAGAAATTAACGTTTAAAAAAATATATAGATCTGTGACAGCGCTCCGGTTAGCGCCCCGGTTCGCGTACCTGACGCGTAACGGAACTTCGCGAAGCGAAGCTGATTGGCTCTCCGGTGTCTGTCAACATTCTAAACAGTCCGGAGCGGCCGCCATCTTGTCTCTCGGTACGATCGAGAGACAAGATGTGGTGAAAAACGAAGGGGGAAATGAAGGAAAGGGGGCAAGGTAGACCACTCCTGACCCCCTAGGATTGATGAGGGGGATATTAAAGTGCCCCGCGGGGCAAAAAAAAAAAGGAGGCGCGTCCCGGTACGCGTCCCGGTACGCGTCCCGGGCAGCGTAGCTGTCAACATTGTAAACAGTCCAGAGCGGCTGCCATCTTGTCTCTCGGTAGGTTCGAGAGACAAGATGTGGTGAAAAAAGAAGGGGGAAATGAAGGAAAGGGGGCAAGGTAAACCCCTCCTGACCCCCTAGGATTGATGAGGGGGATATTAAAGTCCCCCGCGATTTTTCGCAGTAGAGGCGCTTCCCGGTACGCGAACCGGGCAGCTAACCGGCAGCGTAACGGGAGTCCGCCATCTTGTGTTTTTGGAGCGTCCGGTTCGCGTACCGGGTAGCGTCCCGGTAAGCGTAACAAGGGGAAAACCAAGAGAAACAGTAAAAAAAAAATTAAGGGAATAGATTTCCAGCAAACTTGGCAAAATTGTAGGGACTGTTTGTTTGATGTGCCTTTGCAAGGCCTCAAGATATGTGCACGTGTGGATTTTGTCTAATTAAGGTTAAAAAAAATATATATATCTTTAAGCGTGCTTACGGCACGCTTACGTTACGGGTATTGTTTGCGCTGCAGAGCCGATACGTCACGGTTATGCGACGCGTCATGAGGCGTCTCACGTGGCTACGTGATACGTCACGTAATAAACAATATATTTTACAGCTATAGATATTAGCTTTTAAAAAACCAATGAAATTCACTGAAAAAACCATAGGTTATAGACCATATATAGTTAGGAATTTGCATTTACAAAACCTTGAAAATTCACTGAAAAAACCATAGGTTAGAGACCATATATAGTTAGCTGGACATTTTATTGACATAAAACCAATGAAATTCCATATATAGTTAGTTGCACTAACTATATATCGCGCACCCGCAATCCACTGCTGATGATGTCACATATTACATCATTCATGACATGGTCAGTGACATCACTGATGACATCACTGATGACATCTCAAATGACATCTCAAATGACATCTCAAATGACATCACTGATGACATCATGACACACCAATACCAGTTACTACATACGCACTCACTGATTCCTACGTCTACACACACATTCACTCATTCACCCATACAATCACTCATACATACAGTCACTCATTATTACAACACTATCATATGCACTCATACACCTATGCAGACACTCACACACTGCCACTCATCCATGGAGTTACTCACACACCTAGTCAGTCCTGTAAAGAATCAATCACACTTCCATTTCCTCATCTATACAGTTAAACACAGAACACCATACTTCAGTGACATCACTGATGACATCACTGATGACATCTCAAATGACATCACTGATGACATCACTGATGACATCTCAAATGACATCACTGATGACATCATGACACACCAATACCAGTTACTACATACGCACTCACTGATTCCTACGTCTACACACATTCACTCATTCACCCATACAATCACTCATACATACAGCCACTCATTATTACAACACTATCCTATGCACTCATACACCTAGTCAGTCCTGTGAAGAATCAATCACACTTCGATTTCCTCATCTATACAGTTAAACACAGAACACCATACTTTTCACACATATACTAACACATACTTACTCTCTTATACAATCACTGATACAAGTACACATTGATATGCACAGTCACACACCTCCCAGCCAGCCACACACTCAGTCTTCCATACATCCACTCATTCTTCAATATGTAAAACATATTTAAACTTTACAAAAAGACAGACACTAGATGATGTCATCAGTGATGTCATCAGTGATGTCATCAGTGATGTCATTTGAGATGTCATCAGTGATGTCATCAGTGATGTCACTGACCATGTCATGAATGATGTAATATGTGACATCATCAGCAGTGGATTGCGGGTGCGCGATATATAGTTAGTGCAACTAACTATATATGGAATTTCATTGGTTTTATGTCAATAAAATGTCCAGCTAACTATATATGGTCTCTAACCTATGGTTTTTTCAGTGATTTTTCAAGGTTTTGTAAATGCAAATTCCTAACTATATATGGTCTATAACCTATGGTTTTTTTAGTGAATATAATATATATATATATATATATATATATATATATATATATATATATATATATATATATATATATATATATATATATATATATATATATATATATATATATATATATATATATATATATATACACACACACACACACACAATCGAAAGAGGTGGTCAGGATCTGGACTCTAATCTGAAGGATTTCTTAAAGAGCGAGAAAAGAGTAGTTAAGGATCCTCAAGGGCATGATATGGTTAGTCCAGACATGATTAGGCACCCAAGAAGTACGGACTGGTGGCCTTTGGATCATGCTGCTGAATTTATTAAGCTTTTGATTTGAAGGCCATTAGAGGAGGGGCAAGGGCGGTTATGTGAGCAGTATCTTGCAGCCCGTGATTGATAATAAAGCATGGGTCATTCCTCAGCCCAACCCTCTTCAACGTCTACATGAGCCCCCTCGCAGATATCGCACGCCATCACAACCTCAACATCATCTCCTACGCCGACGACACACACAGCTGATCCTCTCCCTCACCAACGACCCCGCCACCGCCAGAGCCAACCTTCACGAAGGGATGAAAGAGGTAGCCGAATGGATGAAGAACAGCCGCCTGAAACTAAACTCTGACAAGACGGAAGTCCTCATCCTGGGATCCTCACCCTCCGCCTGGGACGACTCCTGGTGGCCCCCCGCCCTAGGCAGCGCACCCAAACCAACAGACCACGCACGCAACCTGGGCTTCATCCTGGACTCCTCCCTCTCCATGACCAGACAAGTCAACGCCGTCTTCTCATCGTGCTTCAACATCCTGCGCATGCTCGGGAAGATCTTCCGGTGGATCCCCACCAAAACCAGGAAGACGGTCACCCAGGCCCTCGTCACCAGCCGTCTGGACTACGGCAACTCCCTCTACGCCGGAACAACCGCCAAACTCCAGAAGAGACTCCAGCGGATCCAGAACGCCTCAGCACGACTCATCCTGGACATCCCCCATCGCATCCACATCTCCGGACACCTGAGAGACCTGCACTGACTCCCGGTCAACAAGAGAATCACCTTCCGACTCCTCACCCACGCACACAAAGCCCTACACAACCAAGGCCCAGGATACCTCAACAGCCGCCTCAACTTCTACGCTCCCAAACGCCAGCTCCGATCGACCAGCCTCGCCCTTGCCGCCGTCCCCCGCATCCGAAGAGCCACCACAGGGGGACGGTCCTTCTCCTACCTCGCCGCCAAGACATGGAACTCCCTACCGACCCACCTCCGCCTGACCCAGGACCACCTCGCCTTCAGGAAGCAACTCAAGACCTGGCTGTTCGAGCAGTAGCTGACCCCCCTACCCTAGCGCCTTGAGACCCTCTGGGTGAGTAGTGCGCTATATAAATGATTTGATTGATTGATTGATCTAGAGCTAGATTTGATATGTTTTCTTTTCAAGATGTGCGGAGATTCAAGAAAAGGTCTTGGGAGGGCCCTTAAGCTATGCCAACATAGGCCTCTAAATGTAATTGGACCTCTACCTCCTCAGCCATGTCCAGAATCCTAGCCAAAGTCAAATGGACTGGTTGTTGACATTGACCAGTTTAGAGGTTGGAGTCAGCGCAATCTGTTTATTAGGAAATAAGAATCCTGCTCTGATAACAGAAAGAAGAAAGGCAGTCTTTATGAGAAGAAGTCTTAAATTGGGGGACTTTGCTACAAAAAAAAGCTAAGTGAGGATCCTAGAGGCCTTCTTTTTGGGGAAGGTTCAGTGAAAGGAGTTGGAAAATGTTTTGACATTTATCAGTTTGGATAAGGCTCAATCCTCATTTAGGAAAGTATTTGGAGGGTAGGTTTTTGACAGGGCTGTAGGAAGAGGAAGTTTCTTTTACTGAGATTTCACAAGGTCCTAATCTCCGGCACAAGGTTTCCAGTCTGCCCCTGGATTCTTCCACAGAGAGGAATATTTAGCAGAGGGCGCCATTTGCGAAGGAGAGCTTGGCACTTTCAAGGTAACCAGGGTAAGTATCAAGTCTTCAATTGGTTCTTTCCAAGGAAAAGTTGGGGGATTGTTAAGAGACTTTCAGAAGAATTCTCATGTGCTAAGGATGGTACAGCGGGTCTTGGATGTAGTGCAGGGATATACAATAGAATTCAGGGAGATTACTTATCAATTTCCGATCCAAGAGAAGTTTTTTTTAACGGAACTGGAAAGAGCAATGGTCTTCGCATTTCAAGAAATGTTGAAAGAGTGTGCCATAGAACAGATGCTAGAAGAGACTTTAACTTTGAGGACTATATTATTGGTTCAGAAAGGAGGACAAGGGCTGCTGACCAGTGATAAATTTGAGAAACTTAAACTGGTTCCTAGTATAACGAAATTTCAAAATGGAAGGTATACATATTTTGAGGGATGTATGAGGAAAGTGCAGGTATCTTCAGTTTAGGTGGTTTGAAGTCTTTTACTTGTCTTCCGTTTAGGCTGGGTTCAGCACCTTAGGGTTTCATGAAGGTACGGGGTTTCGTAGCTGGATATCTCAGAGGGAAGCGATAAAGTTAAACGTATATTTGGATGATGTTTTGATTGTTTCCCAGGAACGCGAGGAATTGGAAAATCATTGAGGGGCTGTGATGTATCTTTTGAGCTCATTAGGATTCTTTTTCAACATAGAGAAGAAAGTATGCTAGCCAGTTCAGACTTTGCAATGTTTACGATTTCAAGTGAATATGGTTCAGGCAGTGTTGTCTTCCAGAGAAGAAGGTTGTGAGAATAAAGTCAGAAGTTAAATTACGTTTTGTAAGGGAGTTTTCTAACTTTCAGATGTGTGGTTGAGCATAATGGGGTGGTTTTTGTTCTCAATTCAGGTGGCCTTTCCAGGCCCTTTTCTTTACAGGGCTTTGCAGAGGTGAAAGGTGGACAGTTTGAGGAAAGGTTTATGGTATTGAGATCAAATTGTTCCGACTGCGAAAGCAAAAGAAACATTCGTTTGTGGCTCAGCAATTTGGATACTGGTATTGATACATTTTTGGAATATGCCCATATTATGTTTTAGAGACTGGGAGTTTGTTTGGTTAGGGAGCATGTTTAAGAGAACAGAAGACAGGTGACAGATGGTCTATGGAGGAGAAATTAAGTCAAATAGCTTGGAGATGTGGGCAGGTTTGCTTGTGTTGCTAAGTTGTGCAAGTTCCTTAAAGAACTGCAATGTTTTGTTGAAGATTGGCTATGTTTGGCAGCACTTTATAAAAGCAGTTTGGGCGGAAGCAAGTCTAAGATTTTGACAGAGTTGGTGAAGGAAATTTGGAATTTTTGTATAGCACTCCATGAGGTTGCAAGCAGAGCATTTACCTGGTTTGAGCAATTTGACAGCAGATTGAAGTTCTCGGTATTTGAAGGATTACAGTGATTAGAAGCAGGTTGTGCAGATCTTTTCAAGGTAACAGGGGATTTTTGGACCTTTTGAGGTAGAACTCTTTGCATCAAAACTAACAAATCAATTGAATCAGTATTTTAGTGAGATACTAGATCCTCTAGTTGAGGCGGTAGCTGCATTTCAGCAGGATTGGAGAAATCTTCAGGGTTATGCGTTTCTGCCAGCAAGGGTTGCTGGTAGTGAGGAGACAAAATTGCAGGATAGTTCTGATAACTCTTTTTTTGGGTAGCTCAGTCATGGTTTCCAGGGTTGCTGGAATTAGCAGAAGACCCTTTTTTTATGTAGAGTACAGAAGACTTACAGGTGGGAGTAGAAGGGGAGGCTCATCCTTTGGTGTATAAGTGGAATTTCGAACCTTCTTGTTTAAAAGATTTCAGGGGATGAGTTTGCAGGCCTGTTGGAGAAAGCGTGGAATCTTGGGACCCAAGTACAAGAAAGAAGTATTTGGAGCACGGAGGTGCTGGGTATGTTGGAGCACAGAGGTGCTGGGTATGTTGGAGCACAGAGGTGCTGGGTATGTTGGAGCACAGAGGTGCTGGGTATGTTGGAGCACAGAGGTGCTGGGTATGTTGGAGCACAGAGGTGCTGGGTATGTTGGAGCACAGAGGTGCTGGGTATGTTGGAGCACAGAGGTGCTGGGTATGTTGGAGCACAGAGGTGCTGGGTATGTTGGAGCACAGAGGTGCTGGGTATGTTGGAGCACAGAGGTGCTGGGTATGTTGGCGCACGGAGGTGCTGGTTATGTTGGAGCACAGAGGTGCTGGGTATGTTGGAGCACAGAGGAGCACAAGGGTGCTGGGTATGTTGGAGCACAAGGGTGCTGGGTATGTTGGAGCACAAGGGTGCTGGGTATGTTGGAGCACAAGGGTGCTGGGTATGTTGGAGCACAAGGGTGCTGGGTATGTTGGAGCACAAGGGTGCTGGGTATGTTGGAGCACAAGGGTGCTGGGTATGTTGGAGCACAGAGGAGCACAAGGGTGCTGGGTATGTTGGAGCACAGAGGAGCACAAGGGTGCTGGGTATGTTGGAGCACAAGGGTGCTGGGTATGTTGGAGCACAAGGGTGCTGGGTATGTTGGAGCACAAGGGTGCTGGGTATGTTGGTTCTAGGACAGGGATTTGGATCATATGTTGGCTTCTCTTATGGATTTGTCTAATTATTATCACGGTTGTATGAAAAGGGATTTAGTGTGTAGCAATGTATTGTTCTATGATCGGCAGTGGCTGCTGGTCCTGTTAATGATTTGTCCATAGCAAGAGATGTCTAGGTTTGCAAAGTTATGAAGGGCATAAAATTGCGTAGACCTCGGATACCTGTATAAAGATTTTTTTATAGTATGAGAATTTGATCTTTACGTTTGCTGTGCCTAATATCTTTTAGGAGGGTGTTTGATGTGAAAGCTTTATGAGGTGACTAAGTTTCACAACCCAAATAGGGTGCTGTTTCAGATTTCACAAAGGACAAAACCAATGTCTTCAAGTATTTATTTTTGCAAGATTTGATGAACATCCAAAGTTGTGGTTAGGTGCTTATAGATTGAGAGTAGAATAGAAGAATATCGAAGAGATCGAGTGAATCAGTTGTTAATGACTTTTAATCCAGTTAGTTCAGCAGCTATTGCATGTTGGGTAAGATTTTGCATGGCTGAATCCGGTATTAATTTGACAAAATAATTTGCCAAACCCAGCACAGAGACAGCAGACTTCCCCCTCCCCCAAGACATTTGCGCCAACCTCGCCATCTTCTTCCACCCTAAGATCAAGATCTACAACCGCTTCGCAACCCAAGACCTATTCAACATATCCGCAACCAGCACACCAAATGGCTCCAGACCCCAGCAGACCCTGCCCAACTGGACCGCCCTCACCTCTAACGACACCCTCAGGATCATGAAGAGCATCCACTCCGGCGCCCCCTTGGATGAGTGCCTTCACATCTTCAAGAGGGGATATTATTCAGCCACAATTTCTTTTATTTAGTTACCTTCTTGAACAGTGTATCATTCCTTCCAGTAGATTCGAGCTGCAGCACCAAACTTGCCCACGTTGTTCGGTCGTGATTGAGTCAGTCCCAAGAGAACCCCTTTTGGCGTCCATAAATACATTGGTGGGACACAATTGTGACCTGAAGCGTATTGGTTGTCTGCTTTTTAATTTAATCTCTTGAAGGATGTCCCCCGTTTTTGGGTTTCGCCTGCCGAAGGCTGCGCTCTGCGCAGCTTTTCGGCGCAGGCGAAATCCTTTGTGTACAATAAGGACTTCGGGACCGTCCCCCGGCTCCCATTGGTTAGCTCCATAAATGGAGGCTAGCCATTGGGTGCCGGATCTGTCTGTCAAGGCCGGACCAGATTCGGGGGCGTTCCCGAGATTTTTTCCCTGGGCGTTCCCTCTGTGTAGTCATCGGGCGGTGGGCGGAGTTTCGTTTTCTTTTTGGGGGAAGAAGTCCAGGTGAGTGCGTTCCTTTCCCGCCCCCCCCTCCCGCTGTCCGTTTCGTTCCCGCCCCCCACCCCCCCGCTGTCCATGCGCCGTTCCCCTCCCGCTGTCCGTACCCGCCCCCCTCCCGTTTTTTCCGTTCCCTCCCCTTTCACTTAAAGTGATTTGTTTCTGGAGCTATTCCCGCCCCCTCCGTGTGGCTCCCCACCCCCCTCCCGCTGTCCGTGTGCTTTCCCGCCCCCAGAGCCACGGAGACCAAACCGAAGGGGCAGCTAGCTTATTGGTGGCTGGCACGCAGGAGCCGCGCACCGATTGGTCAAGGAGCTCTGACGTCATCGGGGGGCTACATAAACAGGAGAGTGAGAAAACACTTGCAGGGGTAAACATCATATTTAGGTCCAAAAGCAACAAATGTAGGTTTAATTGTTAGATGCAAAATTCATGTATAGGGGAGAAAATGTAGTAGACATATGTCACATTAGGTTTAAAAAATAGGTATAAAAAACACTTTTAGATACATAATCACCCATTGTGCAAAGTCAGTAGCATAGTTGTATCATATTGAGGAGCAACATCACATTCCTATCACAGACATCTAATTAGTGAAATTAAATATGACTGCTAGTATTCATAATGTGTGGTCCTTACAGCATTCTCTCCATATATTCATTTGCTTTTCATCATTATTTGAACCTATAACCATGGTCACAGGGGAGACCGCAGGGAGATGTTTCCAGTCATGTAGACCTTTGTAAAGCCTGAATATACTTTGCAAAATGCATTCTTGCCGGTGGTCCAGAGGAACTCCGGGACCGGGTGCTGTCCTATCGGCTGGTGCGGTCTGCCCGGGTGTTGCTGACTGCGGTGGCTGGATCGGACGCTGTCCTGGCGGTGTGTAAGGTCTGTAAGAGGGGGTGTGCAGGGTGTCGTCCAAGCGCTGTGCGGGGTTTTCTGAGCTGTAGGCGGGGTGCGTATGGTGATGTGCCATCAGTAGCCGATTCATTCAGTGTGCAGTACCGGTGGTGGGGCGGGCCTGCAGGGTGCTGTGTGGTCTTCTGAGGGTGTAGGCGGGGTGCGTGTGGTGCTGCGCCACCGGTCGCCTAGTCTTTCAGTGTTGTTGCCGCGGTGGGACGGGCGTGCGGGGTCTGCTAGGGCCTTTGTAATCTGTTAATGTGTAATGTTTCTCATTATGTTTCATTTCTGTTCCTATTGTGAAGCGCTCTGACGCCTTCGGGTAAAGTCTGCGCTATATAAAAATGCACAAATAAGAGGTGGGGTGCGTGTGGTGCTGCGCCACCGGTCGCCTAGTCTTTCAGTGTTTTAGCCACGGTGGGACCGGTGTGCGGGTTGCTGTGCGAGTCTTCTGGGGCTTTGGGAGGGGGTGCGTGGGGTGGGACCGGTGTGCGGGTCTCCAGGGTGCCCTCGCCCTGAGCTGCGTGTGCCGGGTGCCGCTCCGCGGTGGGTGTGGCGGTGGGCGGGCCCGGGAGGCCGCGGCCTGGGGGGGATCCTTCTCCCGGAGGGGGCGGCGCTCCTCAGTGTGCAGAGTCTGAGGGCAGCGGCGGGCGCGTCGGGTCGTTGCCGGGACGGGGTTTTGTGGAGAGAGACACCATGGAGCTCCCGCTGCTGCTGCTGGCCATCTGCGGGCTCCGCCTGCTGCCGCCCGCTCGGGCCGACTTCGACGGCAGGTGAGGGGCGCGGGGGTGCCGGGGGCTCTGTCGGGGTTGGTACTGCCAGGGGTGCACTCCCTCCTGGTGGTGGGTGGAGGGAGGGTTGGCGCTGCTCGCCGGCAGGGGTGTCCACCCTGGCTCTGTGGGGCTGGGCGCGCTGCCTCGCGGCAGGTGTCTGGGGCCAGAGGCGCGAGGCACCTGCGCCCCGGGCGCGAGACCGGCGCGTGAGCGCTCCCAGCAGGTGTTTCTAAGGGTGGGCTCGGCACGAGACCAGAACAGGTGCTGCTAAGGGTGGGCTCGCGCACGCTGCGGAGCGGGCTTTCTGTCATTACTGTCGGTACTTTTTTAGCAAAGATGTCCTGGGTGGAGGTGTCTACCGGGAGGGGCCCAGAGGTTCGCACCAAAGACCTCCCTCCAGCGCGCACCTGCTCCGAGCCCTCCTCCTCAGAGGTACCCCGCAGCCACCGACTAGTGGGTTACACACTTGCCTCGTCCCCTTCCCGAGGGCTCCAGTCTACCCCCGTGTGCCCCAGCGCCTCCCCTGCCCACCTCTAGCTCCTGGACATCACCTCCCCTGCCCACGGGTCCTCCCTGCCCCCCTCGTTCCCTCATGGCTCTTGAGTGACGAGTGACACTTTCCGTTACTTTTCTGACCCCCTTCTCCCACCTTTCACCTACCACTGCCGACTTGTTTTCTACGGACCGAGTTACTATTTTATTCACTCGCAAATCCCCCCCCCCCCCCCCCCCCCCCTTCACGCACCCCGACTTCTAAAACAATAAATACCTCTCTGCCAATGCGTTTTGTGCAGAGGTCAAATGATGTGCACCTCGCCTCACGCCTCGCCTGATGTGCGCGCTTCTTTGCGCCTTGACTCGACCTTGTGAGTCAGACCGTGAGAGAGTCAGTCACCTGCCTTTGATACCTACTTTTGCACCACCTTCCACCCCCTACAAGAGGCACGCAGCGCCCCTCTGCCAAGCGTCGCACCCCGATCTCGCTTCCGGGGACCCGGGCCGCAGATGCCACCGTTAGAGGGAGGGACTCCCCGATCCCTGCACCCCGGGCTGCTCTCATGTTTCGGGTCCCGCAGTTGTTCTCCGCACCACTCCATGTTACACAATCAACTGAACGCGCCACAGATCAGTAATCGGGATTAGCAACTAATGTGAATTTTTCGTCTGTCTTCCCTGATCTTGCTGTTGTTATCTGAGGTCTACGAATCATTTAAGCGCTGCGGATATTGAGCACGCGGTACTAAGCGCTGTACAAGTGCATTTAGCATAACCATTCCCTACTCGCTCTCCAGGGCACCCGGGTGATCCCGGCTGCCAGCAATCCTTGTGTGGTGTTGAGGTGTGCGATAGTGAGGTAAACTCTTTCCCAAGATATGAGGCGGGGAGGACGTGCCCTCGTTCCAAAGGACACCCCTGTGGGTGCAGCTTCCCCTGCCCCCCTCTCTTCTTGTTTCATTTGAGCTTTGCCATAATCTTGTGTTTTTATATATCTCCGCTGCCGGTTCTGCGGTTTGTTGTGTGCTAGTTTAGTGTCAGTGTGTACAAGACGCAGAGTGGCAGATAACCAATGCCTGGGGTGGGTCCAGAGTGATAAGGTTGTCTCGGTGGCCTCTAATTTTAATGACTGCTAGCTTCTTATACACTCGGCGCAGAGCTTTTAAATGCATGTGGAGAGATATGGCTGTGTTTGCTGGATTGTTGTGGAGCATACGCCTTGTTGTGTGTGTCTGGCTCTGTGTGTGTGTGTCTGGCTCTGTGTGTGTGTGTGTCTGGCTCTGTGTGTGTGTGTCTGGCTCTGTGTGTGTGTGTGTCTGGCTCTGTGTGTGTGTGTGTCTGGCTCTGTGTGTGTGTGTGTCTGGCTCTGTGTGTGTGTGTGTCTGGCTCTGTGTGTGTGTGTGTCTGGCTCTGTGTGTGTCTGGCTCTGTGTGTGTCTGGCTCTGTGTGTGTCTGGCTCTGTGTGTGTCTGGCTCTGTGTGTGTCTGGCTCTGTGTGTGTCTGGCTCTGTGTGTGTCTGGCTCTGTGTGTGTCTGGCTCTGTGTGTGTCTGGCTCTGTGTGTGTCTGGCTCTGTGTGTGTCTGGCTCTGTGTGTGTCTGGCTCTGTGTGTGTCTGGCTCTGTGTGTGTCTGGCTCTGTGTGTGTCTGGCTCTGTGTGTGTCTGGCTCTGTGTGTGTCTGGCTCTGTGTGTGTCTGGCTCTGTGTGTGTCTGGCTCTGTGTGTGTCTGGCTCTGTGTGTGTCTGGCTCTGTGTGTGTCTGGCTCTGTGTGTGTCTGGCTCTGTGTGTGTCTGGCTCTGTGTGTGTCTGGCTCTGTGTGTGTCTGGCTCTGTGTGTGTCTGGCTCTGTGTGTGTGTGTGTGTGTCTGGCTCTGTGTGTGTGTGTGTGTGTCTGGCTCTGTGTGTGTGTGTGTGTGTCTGGCTCTGTGTGTGTGTGTGTGTGTGTCTGGCTCTGTGTGTGTGTGTGTGTGTGTCTGGCTCTGTGTGTGTGTGTGTGTGTGTCTGGCTCTGTGTGTGTGTGTGTGTGTCTGGCTCTGTGTGTGTCTGGCTCTGTGTGTGTCTGGCTCTGTGTGTGTCTGGCTCTGTGTGTGTCTGGCTCTGTGTGTGTCTGGCTCTGTGTGTGTCTGGCTCTGTGTGTGTCTGGCTCTGTGTGTGTGTGTGTGTCTGGCTCTGTGTGTGTGTGTGTGTGTCTGGCTCTGTGTGTGTGTGTGTGTGTCTGGCTCTGTGTGTGTGTGTGTGTGTCTGGCTCTGTGTGTGTGTGTGTGTGTCTGGCTCGGTGTGTGTGTGTGTGTGTCTGGCTCTGTGTGTGTGTGTGTGTGTCTGGCTCTGGCTCTGTGTGTGTGTGTGTCTGGCTCTGGCTCTGTGTGTGTGTGTGTGTGTCTGGCTCTGGCTCTGTGTGTGTGTGTGTCTGGCTCTGTGTGTGTGTGTCTGGCTCTGTGTGTGTGTGTCTGGCTCTGTGTGTGTGTGTGTCTGGCTCTGTGTGTGTGTGTGTCTGGCTCTGTGTGTGTGTGTGTCTGGCTCTGTGTGTGTGTGTGTCTGGCTCTGTGTGTGTGTGTCTGGCTCTGTGTGTGTGTGTCTGGCTCTCTGTGTGTGTGTGTCTGGCTCTCTGTGTGTGTGTGTCTGGCTCTGTGTGTGTGTGTGTCTGGCTCTGTGTGTGTGTGTGTCTGGCTCTGTGTGTGTGTGTGTCTGGCTCTGTGTGTGTGTGTGTCTGGCTCTGTGTGTGTCTGGCTCTGTGTGTGTCTGGCTCTGTGTGTGTCTGGCTCTGTGTGTGTCTGGCTCTGTGTGTGTCTGGCTCTGTGTGTGTCTGGCTCTGTGTGTGTCTGGCTCTGTGTGTGTCTGGCTCTGTGTGTGTCTGGCTCTGTGTGTGTGTGTCTGGCTCTGTGTGTGTGTGTGTGTGTCTGGCTCTGTGTGTGTGTGTGTGTGTCTGGCTCTGTGTGTGTGTGTCTGGCTCTGTGTGTGTGTGTGTCTGGCTCTGGCTCTGTGTGTGTGTGTGTCTGGCTCTGGCTCTGTGTGTGTGTGTGTCTGGCTCTGGCTCTGTGTGTGTGTGTGTCTGGCTCTGTGTGTGTGTGTGTCTGGCTCTGTGTGTGTGTGTGTCTGGCTCTGTGTGTGTGTGTGTCTGGCTCTGTGTGTGTGTGTCTGGCTCTGTGTGTGTGTGTCTGGCTCTGTGTGTGTGTGTCTGGCTCTGTGTGTGTGTGTCTGGCTCTGTGTGTGTGTGTCTGGCTCTGTGTGTGTGTGTCTGGCTCTGTGTGTGTGTGTGTCTGGCTCTGTGTGTGTGTGTGTCTGTCTGGCTCTGTGTGTGTGTGTGTGTGTCTGGCTCTGTGTGTGTGTGTGTGTGTCTGGCTCTGTGTGTGTGTGTGTGTGTGTCTGGCTCTGTGTGTGTGTGTGTGTGTGTCTGGCTCTGTGTGTGTGTGTCTGGCTCTGTGTGTGTGTCTAGCTGTGTGTGTGTGTGTCTGGCTGTGTGTGTGTGTCTAGCTGTGTGTGTGTGTGTCTGGCTCTGTGTGTGTGTGTCTGTCTGGCTCTGTGTGTGTGTGTGTGTGTCTGGCTCTGTGTGTGTGTGTGTGTCTGGCTCTGTGTGTGTGTGTGTGTCTGGCTCTGTGTGTGTGTGTGTGTCTGGCTCTGTGTGTGTGTGTCTGGCTCTGTGTGTGTGTGTCTGGCTCTGTGTGTGTGTGTCTGGCTCTGTGTGTGTGTGTGTGTCTGGCTCTGTGTGTGTGTGTGTGTCTGGCTCTGTGTGTGTGTGTGTGTCTGGCTCTGTGTGTGTGTGTGTGTCTGGCTCTGTGTGTGTGTGTGTGTCTGGCTCTGTGTGTGTGTGTCTGGCTCTGTGTGTGTGTGTGTGTCTGGCTCTGTGTGTGTGTGTGTGTCTGGCTCTGTGTGTGTGTGTGTGTCTGGCTCTGTGTGTGTGTGTGTGTGTGTGTCTGGCTCTGTGTGTGTGTGTGTGTGTGTCTGGCTCTGTGTGTGTGTGTGTGTGTGTCTGGCTCTGTGTGTGTGTGTGTGTGTCTGGCTCTGTGTGTGTGTGTGTGTGTCTGGCTGTGTGTGTGTGTCTAGCTGTGTGTGTGTGTGTCTGGCTCTGTGTGTGTGTGTCTGGCTCTGTGTGTGTGTGTCTGGCTCTGTGTGTGTGTGTGTGTCTGGCTCTGTGTGTGTGTGTGTCTGGCTCTGTGTGTGTGTGTGTGTGTCTGGCTCTGTGTGTGTGTGTGTGTCTGGCTGTGTGTGTGTGTGTGTGTCTGGCTCTGTGTGTGTGTGTGTGTCTGGCTCTGTGTGTGTGTGTGTGTCTGGCTCTGTGTGTGTGTGTCTGGCTCTGTGTGTGTGTGTCTGGCTCTGTGTGTGTGTGTCTGGCTCTGTGTGTGTGTGTCTGGCTCTGTGTGTGTGTGTGTGTCTGGCTCTGTGTGTGTGTGTGTGTCTGGCTCTGTGTGTGTGTGTCTGGCTCTGTGTGTGTGTGTCTGGCTCTGTGTGTGTGTGTGTGTCTGGCTCTGTGTGTGTGTGTGTGTCTGGCTCTGTGTGTGTGCGTCTGGCTCTGTGTGTGTGTGTGTCTGGCTCTGTGTGTGTGTGTGTGTCTGGCTCTGTGTGTGTGTGTGTGTCTGGCTCTGGCTCTGTGTGTGTGCGTCTGGCTCTGTGTGTGTGCGTCTGGCTCTGTGTGTGTGCGTCTGGCTCTGTGTGTGTGCGTCTGGCTCTGTGTGTGTGCGTCTGGCTCTGTGTGTGTGCGTCTGGCTCTGTTGTGTGTGCGTCTGGCTCTGTGTGTGTGCGTCTGGCTCTGTGTGTGTGCGTCTGGCTCTGTGTGTGTGCGTCTGGCTCTGTGTGTGTGCGTCTGGCTCTGTGTGTGTGCGTCTGGCTCTGTGTGTGTGCGTCTGGCTCTGTGTGTGTGCGTCTGGCTCTGTGTGTGTGCGTCTGGCTCTGTGTGTGTGTGCTCTGGCTCTGTGTGTGTGTGCGTCTGGCTCTGTGTGTGTGTGCGTCTGGCTCTGTGTGTGTGCGTCTGGCTCTGTGTGTGTGCGTCTGGCTCTGTGTGTGTGCGTCTGGCTCTGTGTGTGTGCGTCTGGCTCTGTGTGTGTGCGTCTGGCTCTGTGTGTGTGCGTCTGGCTCTGTGTGTGTGCGTCTGGCTCTGTGTGTGTGCGTCTGGCTCTGTGTGTGTGCGTCTGGCTCTGTGTGTGTGCGTCTGGCTCTGTGTGTGTGCGTCTGGCTCTGTGTGTGTGCGTCTGGCTCTGTGTGTGTGCGTCTGGCTCTGTGTGTGTGCGTCTGGCTCTGTGTGTGTGCGTCTGGCTCTGTGTGTGTGCGTCT
The DNA here is from genome assembly GCF_964261635.1 of Lissotriton helveticus. Taxonomy (NCBI): domain Eukaryota; kingdom Metazoa; phylum Chordata; class Amphibia; order Caudata; family Salamandridae; genus Lissotriton; species Lissotriton helveticus. The sequence continues at coordinate 909,860,572 of NC_136071.1, read as the reverse complement.
GGCTCTGTGTGTGTGCGTCTGGCTCTGTGTGTGTGCGTCTGGCTCTGTGTGTGTGCGTCTGGCTCTGTGTGTGTGCGTCTGGCTCTGTGTGTGTGCGTCTGGCTCTGTGTGTGTGCGTCTGGCTCTGTGTGTGTGCGTCTGGCTCTGTGTGTGTGCGTCTGGCTCTGTGTGTGTGCGTCTGGCTCTGTGTGTGTGCGTCTGGCTCTGTGTGTGTGCGTCTGGCTCTGTGGTGTGCGTCTGGCTCTGTGTGTGTGTGTCTGGCTCTGTGTGTGTGTGTCTGGCTCTGTGTGTGTGTGTCTGGCTCTGTGTGTGTGTGTCTGGCTCTGTGTGTGTGTGTCTGGCTCTGTGTGTGTGTGTCTGGCTCTGTGTGTGTGTGTCTGGCTCTGTGTGTGTGTGTGTATTTGTGTGTGGGGCTGTGTGTGAGCAATGCCAATAGCTCTAACTTTTCCAAAGGCAAAACCATTGCATTGTAAATGCTTGTTCAGGTTTTTAGTCCTGAGGAAAATCCGCTCTAATGCGTAGTTACGAACACTTACCATAGGGTTGAAACGTCAACAGCATTGTTTAATGTCCTGCGTCAGCTATCCTAACAGTAGGAAACTAAGATAAAGGTTATTTTGAACCTGGATTCTAGGGCATCAGACCTTTTGTTTTCATCTTCTCATGTTTTGCACGTGTGTACATGGGGATTATATAATGAATGTCTTTTTTTTAAAACCTATTTTTATTGACATTTGTAATTTAAGACCTTTTGTACACCCATATTTCTCAATTATTCACTTTAAATTGATTATTACTTAGGCATTTCCACACATTTTAATCTGGTAACACATCTTAAAACAGATTCTCGTTTTCCCAGGTTTACAGTCACCCATCCTGAATCTTGTCTACCAGTCAGTGGTTCACTGTATTCATCTTTTTCCTGGACAATGCCTATTGCTATTTCTCGGACCCATCACAGTAAGTGGCCTCCAGCCTCAGACCCGGGCTCGGTAATGTCCTCATCAAGTTTAACTCAATAGTTTGGAACTTAGAGTTAACAAACCTTTGTGCAGAGGAGGGTCATGGAGCGCACGACTCTGGGGATGTGTCATTGTTCTTAGCTACTAAGCTTTAAATGCCATACATTGCGTATCTCCGGGGGGAGTGGGAGGGTGTCCTTCTTTTTCTAGGCCCTATCGTAGCGTATGGCCATGTCAACTTAAGGGTATTTATTTTCTTTTTGGTGCTGTCTGTCTGCGCACGCCGGTCGTGGCCAAGAATTGGCCTTCTATTGTAGCAAAATGTGGGCTATCCTCTCTCTCCCTAGTCTCGTCTCCTGTATCCTGTTCTGGATTCTACCAGACAGCCAAGGCTTCCTTCCAAAGGTGTACTATGGGCCGTCCCCGAAATCCCCTCGATTCCTCCCAGCTCAGGGCTCTACCCTCTACCCTCTGCTCCGGCCTAGCTAATGACGTCTCTGTTCCAGCGTAAGAAAATCTCTATCATGAGGGCTAGCTCTCTCCCCAGTGCGACTTCGATCTTGGCTAGAATCCCATCCCAGTTTGTGTGTATGGTGCCGCAGCTCCAAGTCATGTGTATAAAGTCAGCATGCGCACACCTCTGGCAGTTCCTCACTTCTCCACCACACATAGTATTGAGTGGATGAGGCTTCATATAGACCATGTGTATGTAATTAAAGTGTGTATATTTGAGTCTGGTGTTCCATGATATTTTCTTGGGGGATCGGAGGACCATACTCCATTCTGCATCTGTAAGCTCTGTCTACCACCTTCTCCCATCTCCCACAGAGCTCCCCAATGGGGCAGTAGACGCGGAGACCAAAGCTACATGGTGCCACTTCACTTGGTGCCTTGCGGTACCCACAGTGATCAGTGCGTGGGTCGCCGGCTCCTCCCTTCCCATGCCCCACAATTGATCGAATGTACAGACCAAAGCCTCATACCGTAGGAACTGGCCTGGGGGAGACCACAGCTGTCCAAGTCAGCGAACGGGACTAGGGAGCCATCTTAGTAGCACTTGGAAAGTATCATTCCTAGGCAATCTAAAGTATCAATACTAGTAAGAACTTTATGAATGTGGCACAATATTGAATGTGAGACAACAATTGATACAAAAAATTGTAGTTTTAATAAAAAAATAAAAAGTCCCAAAGGAAACTGGATTTACTCAATACATACAATATTATATATCGACAAAAAAAGACAGTTAATAAAAAAACTTTAAAAAGTGGCAAAATGTATCAATATCTGTCTCGAGGCGCGTTTCGGTGTATTCACGCCTTCTTCAGGAATAGCCACAATATTCTGTAAGCAAAAATCATATAAAAAATATTTTTACAGTTCTTTATCACAATTCCATTTATGTACATAGATCACATAATCAACAGTATATTTAGTAAAACTGTTTACATAATTCTCACTTTTTCAAAATGAACCTGACCATTTGCAGCCTTTATATACATTTTTTTTTTGTCATAATTTTTTATTGGAGTTCAAAGATAGGCAATTTCATAGGTTACAAAACAATATAATAAATATAAATCAGTATGTGACAAATTATATACACCTGTAATATATTAAGGAAGAGGAAAAAAGGAGGGAAAGGGGGAAAAAGGAGAAGGGAAAAAGCTATATATAGTGAGGGAAAGAAAAGAGAATTCGAATTTCAGGAATCGCAAAGAAAGGGGGTCCACACCTGCTGGAATATTTGTTCTTGGTCTTGTATCCTATAAATTACCTTTTCATAGGATGCTGTCTGTATCATCGCAACCATCCAGTCCTCTTTGGAGGGAGGGCTAGGTGATTGCCACAGCCTTAAAACACAAAGTTTAGCAGCAGTAAGTGCAGTGTGTAAGAGTCGACTTTGAGGTCGTGAAATAGAAGGAAAACTTCTTGTCATGTAGCAAAATAGTGATATACATTTTAAAAACAATTTTAAAAACCATATATAAACATTTCCTATTCTCATGTGCCAATTAGTTTCCTATTATTAGTAAAGTACTTATTTAACCATTTCAATGTTCACAACTTATCTAGATTATTGGTTTACCATCTATGGGTAATTCAGTCTCATGATTCATGTATGGAACAAGGAGGACAGATGTCAACCGAAGATGTATGACGTTACCACGCATCCTTTTACAACGCCTACCTTTACCACGCAATTTTTACAACGCAGGATCCATTACAACGAAGTACCATTACAACGCATTTTTTTACATCGCATATACCTTTACAATGCATCCCATTACAACATAAGTATTGGTAAGTATATAATATATTTTTTTTAATGTAATTAATTAAAATTAATATTTATTTTAATTAATTTTTACCCTGTACCCCTTAATTAAAATTAATACATTTTATTTTAAATAAATTTTTACCCTGTAACCCAAACCTAGCCCTGAACCCTAAAAATACCCCTTTACCCAAAAACCCAAACCTAGCCCTGAACCCTAAAAATACCCCTTTACCCAAAAACCCAAACCTAGCCCTGAACCCTAAAAATACCTCTTTACCCAAAAACCCAAACCTAGCCCTGAACCCTAAAAATACCCCTTTACCCAAAAACTCAAACCTAGCCCTGAACCCTAAAAATACCCCTTTACCCAAAAACCCAAACCTAGCCCTGAACCCTAAAATTACCCCTTTACCCAAAAACCCAAACCTAGCCCTGAACCCTAAAAATACCCCTGTACCCAAAAAATGCGTTGTAAAGTACATGCGTTGCAAAAGTACTTGCGTTGTAATAGTATGCGTTGTAAAAGTATGCGTTGTAAAAGTTTTTGCGTTGTAAAAAATGCGTGGTAAAAAATGCGTGGTAAAGGTTGCATACCGTCAACCGATCCTGTACTCTATAGATATGATGTATCTCTAGACTAGATTACTGCCCAGTGATCTTTCAAGGCTAGTTTCAGGGATGTTGCAATGTGTCCTATCAGCGATATGTATAAATATTGATATGGACATTTTTGAACTTCCCATCATCAGAAACAAACGTAATTTACCTTGACGTCATATTGAGCGTATTAATACCTCGTATAATATATCCTCCAAATTATTGGGGGAACCCGTGCGTTATCTAGCTGAACAATTACTGATTGTGGGAATTATCAGCCCAACTCCTATCGTATGATGGATAATAGAATGATATAACGTGTACCTGTAATACTTGTATAAAACCCCCAGGATTCTAATTCCAAAATATGGAGGACAGCTGTTGCAACGTTTGAATGTGTAGGTTTGAGGATCTATAAAAGAATGAGGGCAGGTTGCTGAATTGATAATGTTCTATTTAGTGTCCTATGTATACCCAGGCTTGCATACAAAGCTAATGTATAAACCAATATATGTTACCTATTAGTTCTTGATGAACTTTGTAAAATGTCTTGGACTCGAAAATGGTCAACCAAACTTTACTTTCTGGACCGATGACCAAACGGGCCAGAGTTGGGACGTCTAGGAATTAAGGTAAAAGGACGGTTAAAAAAAGATGGAAAAAGAAAAAGAAAAAAGGGGAAGAAATTACATAGTTCTAGTTTAAGAGACAATGTCATAAGTGCTACTATAATGCAATGTGTGCAGTTACCTTTTGGTCTCAAAATGATAGAGCCAGGCCCGTAACGTAGTAATCCGAATCTGTGAAGGGGCGATGAGGGGACGTTAATTCAATATGCGTCTCTAGTTCGATACAATCTAGAGAAGAAGGTTCTGCATTTAGTAGCACGCCTTAGATCGAAGTTATAAATCAATAGTTTAAAGTCGTATGCTTAGCGACATTCTTAATAAGAGGTGTTACCTGTATGGGGTTACGAATTATTCAAAGATGCCCCCACACTAAATGACGATCAACAGTTCATCTATGGATATGCCTGTTTTACTCGATACTTAATTAATCTACGAGTGAGAAGATATAAAACATAGTGTAAATATAAAGCCCGGAATATATATCAAAAGAAGCTATATCTAGTGCTAACATCCTGCGAACACATATAAGTCTTAATTTGTGAGTAAATTCCAGCTGGAACCAGACAATCGGCGTTTTCAGATGTAGAACGAGTAAGTCTGTTCATGCCGATGTTATATACTCTATGGTGTATACAGCGGTCCGGTCACAGGACCTTTTCACAAAAAGACTAGAGCGTGACCACAGCTAGTAGGGTTGATTTTCTTTTTCTCCGTGAATAGTCTCAGTTACACGTTATGTATTTACTCTAACTATAATAGATGAAACTGTCTCCAAATATGTTATTTTGGTTTTAGTGTATCCTTATAATAGATAGCGAAAAAAGACTACCCGTTATCTGAGGGACATTCGTAACGCTTACGGAGGTAGTATTTCATAATTGGACAAGATCTTGTTAATATGTAAAGCCAATGTTAATTTCACATAGTACACCCTATATAGTTAGTTCAGATGTTATAGAGAATTTTTGTTTGCATCAAGGTGTAGATGTAGTTTAGATAATCTATTAAGTTCAGTGTATAACTACAATGGATAGCAAGGAAAGACTATTGAATTTAAGTTATACGTTGATAACATAATTGGAAGTGATGCGTTTATTTACACTGTACATTGAGCAGATAATTGAAACATTTTTAATTCAATCTGCTGTACATACTCCATTACTGATTATATATTTATCTTTCCACAATTCGACAAAAAAAGGGAAAGAAGGGGGATTTTTTGGAAACCTAATGGAGGGACTCCTATACGTCAAGAGATGGAAGGAGATGGAATCCCTACAAGGAGTCACTTAAATTGAAGGGCTGAGATTTTTAATAATGAAACTACAGCCAAAAAGGAGAACGGGGAGGGATTTTCTTTATATTCCTATTCTAAGAACAAAATAATACGACCATGATACGATAAACAAAACTAATATTTGGAAGAGGGAGAGTGCTTACATAGAGCCAGTCTTAAATTATAGCATTCTCCCACGGTATGTCCTAGTTTAAACCATTCTTGAAAGTGTCCAAGGAAAAAATCCAAAAAACCTCAAATTTTTTGCGTATTTTCTGACCACCTTTATTTTCTGGAGCATTAATTTTCTCCAGAATTCTCCATCTAATGTCCTCTGGGGTGTGATTTTGTTCAATATAATGTTTTACTAAAGGGGCCGTTAATTTTGCTGTTCGAATTGCAGAGCGATGTTCAGTTATCCTTGTTTGAATGCCCCTTGCCGTTTCACCCACGTACCCTAGATGGCAAGGGCAGAGGATAAGATAGACGATGTTCTGTGTCTTGCAATTCCACATATTCGATGCCTTGATCCAACTAATGGCAGCGAAGGATGTACCACAGGGACCACCCCAGTCTGCACATGCATTGCTTCCAAGTTTGCAGGGCTGTAAGTTGTAGTGCCGAACGATAGGGAGTGACAGTCTGTTTCAGTAATTTGGCTAACTACGTCAGGGTTATTTTTTGGCTCCATCAGTCAAGTTCCCTCTGTATTCACCACCTTTGCAACTGGGCTGCTAGCTTATGCAGCTTGAAATCTGGTTCTTCCAGGCCACCTTCTGTTATGGGCTACTGTAACGTCTTCAGAGATACTCTTCATTTAACATCTCCCCATGTCAGATCTCACACTAAGGATTTCAATGGTCTGTACCATCCTCAGGGTCGGTAAATTCACAAAGAAATATAGTAACCGAGGCAGCATGACCATCTTAGTCAAGGAAACCCGTGTGAGAATGGGCAGCTGCAAAGTGTGATGCGTGGTGTGCGGCACGCCGTAGTATACTGAAGTAGACTTTCTTCTTGGTGGTTTGCGTTTAGTTTAAAAAATGCTTCTGGGTGCCAATGTGTAAGCTCCCTCTGACCATGGGGAGTTGGAACTTGAAATAATCAAAGTGCGGTGTCCATTGAATGCTGCAGCTGCAAAGTGTGCCAGAAAGACACAGGTTCGGAGAGAACGCAGCACCTTGCCCAAATTCCCTTCTTTCATATCTTCCATGGTGTGAAAGACTTGTATGTCTAGGTATTTAAATGAATGTGGGTCCCAGTTAATGTCAGCCGGGAGCATCGGTCGCTAGCCGAAATAAGTACGTTTTCCTCTTATTGACCCGCAGGCCCAATAGGATTTCAAAACGCTCCCAGAGCGTAAAGGGAGCTGCAGAACCACTCACATTTGTTCCCCAATAAGACAGTAAGACGTCAGCATATAGGGAGATAGTGTGTAACCGTCCATGCAGCCTAAGACCCATTCCCTCCCCGCCCTTCCGAATCCGCAACGCCAGGGGTTCAATCGCCAGGGCAAACAAAGGCGAGAGAGGACACCCTTGCCTGGTTCCTCGCAGTATAGGGTAACAGGAGGACACAGTCTTCCCCGTCCGAACTCTTGCCGTGGGGATGAATGAAGAAGTTGTACCCATTTCACCTAACCCTCCCCTAGGCCCAGCCGTATAATTTCCTAAAAAATGTAGTCCCAGCCGACTTCATCGAAGGCCTTCTCCAATTTGACCGACAGTACAGCTGCTGAGGGCAAAGATTTAGTTACGTCAGGAAAAGGATCAAGAACAGCCTATGTAAATTATAGGATGTGTTGCGGGAAGGGTTGAAACCATTTTGGTCTGCGTGTATGATGGTGTGCATGTGTTGAAGAAATCTGAGCGCCAATATTTTGCTAAGAATCTTTAAGTCTAGGTTTAGCATAGTTAGTGGTCTATACTGGTGCACTGGTCTCTATGGTTTTGGGGAGGGGGGGGGATCACCAGTGCACTCTGAGTGGATTCAGGAAGGCCCCTGAGGTGTAAAGAGTCTGTGTACATGGTCACTAGTCATAGTGCCAATTAGTCCACGTATCTTGCGTAAAATTCTGCCAGGAGGCCATCCGGTCCCGGTGTTTTCCCAGTTGCCGTATCTGCAATGGCTACCCAGACTTCACACAGGGTCACCGGGCCCCCTAGGTCCTTTTGCACTTGTTCATCTAGCGCCCGGAGTGGGAGCGTTTCAAAAAAGTCCCTGATACTGAAGTGAGAAGCCAATGCTGGTGCAAAATACAACTGCTCGTAGTATGTGCGAAACAGATCATTGATGGCATCAGGGTCATATACCTGTTCTCCGGTGTCCGTCTGGGTTTGCGTGATTGGTGATCCTCTACACTCAGGTTTCATTAGCCACACCAACAGGCGACCAGCCTTCCCTTCCTCCCTCTGTACTTTGTCTAGGTATTCCCTATAGCTGTGGCATCTCAGCCTTTCCAATGTCACTATAGCTCGCATGGCCCCCTGCATTAGCGACGTCACGCCCCTGGATATTGTCTAGTTATCGGATCTTGGACTTCAGATCCAAAAGATCTTGCCTGATTTCCTGCTGTGAGCCAATCGACTAGCCCAGGCAGTGCCCCCTCACCACCACTTCAAATACTTCCCACTCCTCCAACACCGAGGATGCTGAGTTGCCATTCATCTGGAAAAACGTGTCTAAGTGCTCTCAAGGACTCTTGGAAGGGCGCATCCTCCAACATTAAAGGGTTCAAGCTCCACAGTGGTATCTGGGGACGTCTCCCTAGGGGTTGATATTTCATTAATTGAGGACTATGGTCCCAGAGGGTCCTCCCCTGGTATTCTGTATATGTAACAGAGGCGCTAAAGTCTGTCGTGCACAGAAAGGTGTCCAGCCTAGTGTGAACCTGGTGCATTGAGGAGAAGTAGAAGTATTCTCTGTCGCGTGTTGCACCCTCCAGATATCAACGTCCCAGTGTTCTATCCAGCCCTAATCCCTGCTGCTACGCGGTGGGCCTGTGCTCCTGGGAGAGGTGGATGTGAGCGGTCTGCTGTGATGTCTGCAACGCAATTAGTCTCCCCCGATCACAGAATACCCCCCCTGCGCAGTAGGCTATCTGAGCTGAAAGGGCATTAAGGAACACCACCTGCACTGTTTGGTGCAGACACACTGCCCAGCATTACCTCCCTCCCTGCCAGACTCCCGGTTACCAGGGCGTACCTGCCCTCACTGTCCATCTAGGTACTGAAGTGGTCGTATGGCACCCCTGTTCTCACCCTTAACAACAGCCCTCTGGCATACAATGAGAAGGTAATGGCGTGTATCCTACCCCTCCATCTCCTATGCAGTTTTTCAACTTCACTACTAATCAGGTGGGTCTCCTGCAGGTGGGCTATATGAACGTCCCTCCTCTTTAAGTATGCATACACCTTGTATCTTACATACACCTTGTATCGCTTACACATAGACCCCATACCTCTAATGTTCCACGTTATGAACTTTTGTGTATTGTGTAGACCACATACAGACTGGTTACCCCCCTCATCGGTTCCTGCTGCCCTCCCAGCCATTAGTTCTCCCAGTCATACCCATCCACCTCCCTCTGCACTCAAAACACGAAAAAAGCAACAATAAAAAATCCCCATAGGACCACTCCCCAACCCCAGAACGGTCGGGCCACGTCTATCTGCCCAAACCGCAGATAGGACTACATCAGCAAGTAAAGGTCCCAAAGAAGTAATGTAAGGACCTAAAGGGAGTGTGGCAGTGACCGCAGGTAAACCAAGCAAGACTATATGGTTTGCATGTGGCGCGTCAGCCTTGATTGGCCGATCAGGCCATAACCCAGGGACCCACAGCTGTCCCCGACAAGGCAGGATAATTTGGCTGGCCGGCACGGAGCACTCTGCTCAAGCGTCCAGCCTTCTGCTACCAAGCGTCCAGTCTTCTGTTACTAAGCCACGCCCCCAATTAATTAATTTTGATTCATTGTTTGTTTTGTGTAGGTTATAGGCTGCCTATTGAAAAAACAAAAGTAAGCTAAATTGTTTTGGTAGATGTAAGGTTTGATATTACTATAAATAACCCAAATTAGAAAGTACTTTGAGGTATGACTATGGTTTATGTTCTTTAAATATGTCTTCATAAAAAAGCCGACACATGTTTACTCATTGTTTTTAATGCAAATTCACTCCCCTTTTTCGTTTTTTCCAAAGGGATCGTTTTTTGACCCGGTTACTGATATTGAATGTTCAACATCATTCACAATTCTTGCGGAGGATTTGTGCTAGCTAATGGAACTCTTTGTGGTTAATAACTGTATACCCAGGTTCTGAGGGGCACAGGGTGACCGTATTATATTTAATATCCTACTGGTGCTAGTCGCTGTTCACTTACCCAAGTAAAATATGCACCTGAGCAGTGATCGGCTGCACAAGCCAACCTTTGTCACCTGCGATCTCACTTCTGAAGTATACCTTATGGGGTGTAAAGTCACAGTGGGAAGGACCCAATCTAGAGATGAGTGCTGGCAGTGGACTGTGTGTTCCAGGCTGCACACTGGCATCTTAGGAGTAAGCAGGAAGTTACTGGGAGATGTTCCAATCTATGCAGAGGAATGCAGTATGCTTATACCATCAGCACTGTGAAGTAACATTAGCTGCTGCTGATTGTCCTGTGAACTATGTAGCTAGCTCAGTCTTTGTGGCTGTATGTGTAGTATTTGGAAGTTGTGAAGTAGAATGAAGTATTCCTTATGAGAGTGTTTTGCTGATGTCGGAGCCTGTAACCCCACACCATCTCCATGAGTAAGCATTGAATGTCTGCGCTTCACTGCCCTGAGGGTCAAGTGCTTAATAGGTGTTCTTATTGGTTTAATAGTGGGTTTGGCCCAAGGATAGTAGAAGCAGACCACTCCAGCTGATAAAATAGGAACCCAAGTCGCCTATGCTTGCACGGTGACCGCATAACCAGTTCCATCTAGGGTGACCCTCTCTGTTCATGTCATTATTCCAGTTCTGACTTTTCTCATACAATCACTCTGGTTGTGTCAGTAGGTCAATAGAAGCAAATTAAGACAACACCCAGAATGCATTTGGCTGGCACAAAAATTCTCAGGGCGGAAGCTCTGTAATCATACAGAATTAGTCATATACCCTAATTTCGACAACTATCAATACTTTAGCTAAATACTTAAGTCAAATGAATCCCTGTCCAGAAGAACTGTTGAAGAGGTTCAGGAAATGGTCCGTTGCATGAGTATTAGTGTTCAGTAGACCGTTGTTCATCACAGCGAATTAAAGATCTTATTAAAAGTTTTAGTCCCAGCTATTGTTGATTGTAAATCATACTTCTCAGTAGGTAAAATCCCTGACTGTAAAACATTGATGGGGTACTCTGTAAAGAAGCCCTTCCAGATTCCAGCAGAGGGTAGTTTGTGAACCTATTGGCAGAACCCTGCTTACTTTTTTGCCACTGAACAGTAATGTTGTATTTTCCAGTCCATGATCTAATTTGAGAGCAGCTTTCTAGTTTAACACCTGAAAGGCATATTGAGTGTTCACATGAGGACCTGACAACCGTTTTAATGCACCTAGACACCTTGGTTGCTTTTGAATAGAAATAGGCTTTTCTGTTTTCAATTTCGAATTGTGGTTATTGGTGTTTACACCTTTATCTTTACTGTTTAAAGAATCACAGGACTGATGTTTTTCCAGTGCTTATAAAGAATTTTGCTTTCATTTCCTTCCTTCCCTTATCCATTTCTATTGACGTTTCTACCTTCAATCTACACTGCTTCTGGCTCCCTACTTTGTATCTTGCCCTTAGATTTGCTCTTTCAAGTAATGTTTCCTTATTTCTTTCACCTACACGCCAGTCTCATTTCCCAGCAGTCACTTTTTTCAGCAGTCCAGTCCACCTCCATGTGAAAGATGTGGATGGAGGGAGATATGTTTGCAAATGATTGAAGTTGGATTGCAGCAAATTTAAGGTTAATAGTGCAATTTGACACTATTTTCTGTTGCTCTCTTCAGATTTATTTCAAAGAGTGGACAGATTTACGGTTTTCTACTTGGAACATGACCATAATACTGATACTGCAAGCCTGTTGCACACTGCCCTGTTCTTTATTTCAAGATATCTTCTCTTCCTGGTCATAAGGGAACAGCCTGCTAAGAACTAATGTGAATACTGTTGGCATTATGGCCTTTAGTGGAAACTATGGTGTTATATGAAGCAACAGCTGAGGTAGGAAATTAGGTTCATGACCTGCAGCATTCCTTGGTTTGGTTTCCTGTGCAGTTCACACCCTTGCTTAAGTTTATTTTTCATTGTTGGGTTGTGTTTTATGATTTGTTGGGCTCAATGGAAAACTAGTGCAAAGACTGCTAGACAGGAACCTTTACCAGGCATTTGGGCGTTTATTTGAAGGAAATGTGGTGACTGTGCTCCTGTCAGGCTTGTGGCTTGTGTGAGATTTGCACAATGCATATTATCTTTGTGATATGTGCATTTTCCATCTGGAAGTAAGGGAGCTCAATAGGTTTCCATGAAATGTGTTCACGGTAGCTTGTACTGGTAATGTTCCAGATGTTGAGCCTTGTTTCTGAGCCATACAAAAGTTCTGAGCTTCAAGTTGACATGGCGCCAGTAGGAATATAATCCTGAAGCGGTTTCTTGAATGCCTTCTATGTCCATGCACATGCTCAGAACCAAATCTTGTTCATCTTTTTGCTGAAATTGGCGAGTCTGAAGTACTTACCAGGAAACAGAACAGTGTGTTGGAGGCATAGGAGCTGCAGCTACATACTGTGCATAGATCGCCACCCAGTGTTGGGCCCGGATGTTTGCAGTTTGTTGTAGTCTTAAAAAGTTCTTCAGAAGTCACGAGATCGGTAACTCCTCCTTTGGACCACATTGCGCATGGGCATTGGCTCCATCCTCAGATTGTTTTTTTTCCACCATCAGGCTCGAATGTGTTTCCTGCGCTTCGGTTTGAAACTGAATTACCTTCGGCGCGCAATACTCACCCAGTTCGACGGTTTTGATCGCGCTCCACATCAACGCGATTCTTCTCCACTTCAAAGTCTTCGATCTCGGTCGTCGACGAAGGCCTTCGGGCCTACCTAGGCCTTACTCTCTGGCTCATGGAAAGGACGCCATTCAAGAAGTGTCCTCCACATGGTTTGAAGTTTCCCCACACCGATCTACATGAGGTGTGCAACCTTTGCCTCTCACCAGAGCACGAGGCCAAAGACTTGTTCCGCTTGTGCCTCTTTCTGCTCCAAGAAGACTATTCGGGACCGACATGCTCAAAGAACAATGGCTCGCTCGTCAGCTTCGTTCCCCGATAACATCTTTGAAGAGGGCATCGACGTGCCAGAACCCCAGCACGCCGAAGAGAGTGCCAGCTGCTCTGATGCCGAAGACTCGGGCGTCGAGCTCAACGGGTCGTAAGTAAGACCGTCGACCCCAACCCTTCCTCGACACCCTCAAAAAAGGCTTCGGTCACCCCCTCACCTTCGGGCCTAGGTGCACACCGAGAGACTGCTTCACACACCCCGCCTTCGGGCCCGGCAACAAAGCCTTCAGGCGGCTCGGGCTCGAGTCATCCTATTCCCGGTGCCGATCCTATACCGACACCGAAGAAGAAGCTATCTTCCTCAACCACTCCGTCGCTGCTCTGACACCTAAGCACACAGCGCCGAAGTCTGCCTGCGGCTCATCGATGCCGAAACCGCACTCGGAGCGAGTAAAAAAAACGCCCAAAGGCCCAGATTCACACGCTTCGGAGACAAAGAAACACCGAGAACCGAAAAAACATGTTCCGGTAAAAGACATTTTGGAAAGTCACACTTCTAAACCAAAAGACCCTAGACCAGCTACCGACTCAGTGCCGAAAAAACCACAGGAACCAAACGTCGACGCCGAAGGATCTGCCCTGTACAGACAAACTTTTTACACCAGATCCTAATCAAAAAACTCTTGCAAAGGATCCTAAGACTGGCCAGCTAGCTCTTTGCTCCAAGATGAGACCACTAGAGGCGCTGGCACCTCCTCCTCCTCCAAAGAAGACATTGCAACCTCTCCATTAAGGGTCCCTTCTCCACCACCCCCCATACTATTCCTCCTCCTACACCTCCTCCACCACATCATTTACCGACACCATCCACTAATCCAGATGATGATGTGGATACAGACTCTGATGACACAGGTGGGGATGCACATGACCCAGCAGAGACCAATAGCCCCCCTCCATCACCTAATCCATGGGATGATTGTAACACCCCTGATGTGCCTTACGTCCCACAAGACGATGTATATCCTTCTAGACCTTCCCCACCAGAGGACACTATAGGTTTTAACCTACTAGTTCAGAGAGCTGCCATATGGTTGACTTGCACACCGATACTGTGGAGGAAGATTTCCTATTAGACACTTTTGATAACACACAATCAATCAATCATATCACTTGTATAGCGCGCTACTCACCCGGAAGAGTCTCAAGGCGCTTGGGGGAAGGGGGCCCCTACTGCTCGAACAGCCAGGTCTTGAGTTGTCTCCTGAAGGCGAGGTGGTCCTGGGTCAGCCGAAGGTGGATGGGGAGGGAGTTCCATGTCTTGGCCGCCAGGTAGGAGAAGGATCTGCCTCCGGCGGTGGCTCTTCGGATGCGGGTACGGCGGCGAGGGCGAGGCTAGCGGATCGTAGCTGGCGTGTGGAAGGTCAGGCGGTTGTTGAGGTACTTGGGGACCAGGTTGTGGAGAGACTTGTGTGCGAGGAGCCTGAACCTGATCCTCTTGTTGACGGGGAGCCAGTGCAGGTTCCTCAGGTGGCCGGAGATGTGGCTGCGTCGAGGGATGTCTAGGATGAGTCGGGCGGAGGCGTTCTGGATGCGTTGTAGTCTTTTCTGTAGTTTGCCTGTGGTTCCGGCGTAGAGGGTGTTTCCGTAGTCCAGCCGGCTGGTGACGAGGGCCTGGGTGACAGCCTTCCTGGTTTTGATCGGGATCCATCGGAAGATCTTGCGGAGCATGCGGAGTGTGTGAAAGCATGAAGAGGAGACGGTGTTGACTTGTCTGGTCATGGAGAGGGAGGAGTCCAGGATGAAGCCCAGGTTGCGTGCGTGGTCTGTTGGCTTGGGAGCGGTGCCCAGGGCAGGGGGCCACCAGGAGTCGTCCCAGGCGGAGGGTGATGGTCCAAGGATGAGGACTTCCGTCTTGTCTGAGTTCAGTTTCAAGCGGCTGTTCTTCATCCACTCGGCGACGTCTTTCATCCCTTCGTGGAGGCTGGTTCTGGCGGTGTTGGGGTCTCTGGTGAGGGAGAGGATCAGCTGGGTGTCGTCGGCGTAGGAGATGATGTTTAGGTTGTGTCGGCGTGCGATGGCTGCGAGGGGTCTCATGTAGACGTTGAAGAGGGTGGGGCTGAGTGATGATCCTTGCGGGACGCCGCAGATGACTTCGGTGGCCTCGGAACGAAACGGTGGGGAGGCGGACTCTGTGTTCTTCTAGCTAGGAACGAGATGATCCACTTCAGTGCCTTCTCTTGGATGCCGGTGTTGCTGAGGCGCTGGACTAGGGTGTGGTGGCAGACAGTGTCGAACGCGGCAGAGAGGTCCAAGAGGATGAGTGCCGCTGTTTCCCCGTTGTCGAAGGGCTCGGATGTCGTCGGTGGCTGCGATGAGGGCGGTCTCGGTGCTGTGGTTGGCTCTGAAACCGGACTGCGAGAGGTCGAGGGATCCATTCGTCTCGAGGAAGGCGGCCAGCTGTCTGTTGGCGATCTTCTCGATGACTTTGGCAGGAAAAGGGAGGAGCGAGATGGGGCGGAAGTTCTTGAGGGTGGTGGGGTCCGCTGTTGGTTTCTTCAGTAGGGCGCTGAGCTCGGCATGCTTCCAGCTCTCCGGGAAGGTGGCGGTGTTGATGACGTCTCGGAGTTGGGGCTGCGATGATGGAGTCGGCCTTGTTGAAGATGTGTGAGGGCAGGGGTCAGTCGGAGATCCGGAGTGGATGGTGTTCATCGTGTGGGCTGTGTCTTCGGTGGTCACTGCGGTCCAGGTGCGGAGGGTGGCAGTGGGGTGCGTTGGTTCGACGGTTGGGTGCGTGGATGGTGTGGATGTCGGCAATCTTGCGGTGGAAGAACGAGGCGAGGGAGTCGCAGAGATCTTGTGAAGGGGTGATGTCGTTGTTGCCGGTTCTGGGGTTGGAGAACTCCTTGACTATGCTGAAGAGTTCCTTGCTGTCGTGGGCGTTGTTGTCCAGTCGATCCTTCAGTGATTTCGTCTTGGTGGTGCGGATGAGCTGGTGGTGCTTGCGGGTCGCGTGTTTGAGGGCGGTCCTTTTGTCAGTGGTCTGATCGAGGAGCCAGGCTTTCTCGAGGGTGCGGCAGGTCTTCTTGGAGTCCTTGAGTTTGTCGGTGAACCAGGGGGCCTTCTTGCTTCTGGGTTTGCTGGGGGGGTTCTTCAGTGGTGCGAGGTCGTCGGCGCAGGCGGTCAGCCATTGCGTGAAGTTGCGGGCTGCTTCGTTGGGGTCCGGTGTGCTGGCAGGTGGGTTCTGGCTGAGGGAGGCGGTGAGCTGGTCGGCAGTGATCTTGCTCCAGCTCCTGTGAGGAACCTGTTGCGGGTGGTGGTGGGTGGTGGTTTTTCTGAAGCTGAAGTGGACGCAGCTGTGGTCGGCCCAGTAAAGTCTAGTGGAGTGGCTGAAGGCGATGTGCTTGCTGGATGAAAAGACGGGGTCGAGCGTGTGGCCGGCGTAGTGGGTGGAGGTGTTGACCAGTTGCTTGAGTCCGAGGTTGTCCAGCAGGGTGACGGTGTTGCGGTCCTTGTTGTTCTCCAGGCGGAAGTTGAGGTCCCCTAGGAGGATGTAGTCGGCGGCGGGGAGGGCGTGTGGGCTGATGAAGTCCGTGATGTCTTCGCTGAATTGTGTGCGTGGTCCCGGGGGTCTGTAGAGGAGGGTTCCTCTGAGGGTAGTCTTTGGGTCGGTGTGGATCTGGAAGTGGAGGTGTTCGGCGGCAGTGTAGGTGTCATCGGCGTCGGTTGTGATGCGGATGGTGTTCTTGTGGACGATGGCGATGCCTCCTCCCGTCTGGTTGACGCGGTCCTTCCTGATGATCTTGTATCCATCCGTGATGGCGATGGCGATTTCGGAGGCTGAGGAGCCGTTCATCCATGTTTCAGTGAGGAAGGTGACGTCTGGTGATGTAGTGTCGAGCAGGTTCCAGAGTTCGACGGCGTGTCTGTGGACGGAGCGGGTGTTGAGCAGGATGCACTTGAGGTCGCTGCTGGGGTTTGGCTTGGCGGGCGCGGTGCATGTTCGGAGGCAGGTAAACTTGCAGGTTGTGCAGGTGAAGGGTCCTTGGAAGCGTTTCGGGGCGGCCCGGCAGCAGGCGGGGTTCCGGCCGGCATTGAGTGCGTTGAGGGCGGCGACGTTGTAGGTCTGTCTGGTCGTCTTGCGTCAGGGGGGCCCAGTGGTTCTGGCGCTGGGCGTGGTCCAGGCGCGGACGGGCGCAGACGGGCTTACCTTTGGCGCGCCCGCTGCGCGTACGCGCGGTCGCCATTTATGGCGGGAGGGAGGAGCAGCTGGGAGGCGGGAGCGGGGAGGGCACAAAACAAAAGGGGGCGTGGCCGATTGGACGGCGGCGGGAAGTGGGGAGCGGGGCGGGCATAGGGGGACAGAAACAGCAATGAAGCCTGGCAGTGGCAGAATACAGAAAGGCAAACAAGCAGTTATTAAACGAAAAAAACAAGGTTAAAACACAGAATTTACAAAGTTGGAGCAACACACGCTCGAGAAATACTGCGGAGGGTCTGGGAGCAGAGAGGCAGTCCCAACGAGGCTGCGGGCAGCAGAGGGCGAGGGGCACACACACAGCTGGTGGCCGTGCGGCGCGGGGGTGTCCTGGGACAAGTCTACTGCCATTTTGCCAATGCTTAAAGGTGGCATCAAGCAGGCAACGGAGGTTTTTAAAGATCCTGTCAGGGCTCGGGTCCTCAACCCTCGCATTGAGAAAAAATATAGCTGCCCCTACAGACCCAGTTTACCTTAGAGGACCAGCACCACTGGATTTTTTTAGTAGTGTCTAATGCACGTAAACCTGCTAATTTACAAACATCAGGTGAGGCCTCACCACCAGATAAAGAATCTAAGCTCCTTGATGCCTCCGGTAAACGAATAGCATCACAGGCAGCTAACATTTGGTGCATTGCCAATACCCAAGCGGCGTTGGCAAGATATGACAGGGCACATTATGATGAACTGGTGTCCATAATGCAGCATCTACCAGACAAATATAAAAATGGGGCCAATGAACTCATACAAAAAGGTAAACATCACGTGAGGCCTCACCACCAAAGAATCTAAGCTACATGTCGCCCCTGGCAAAAGAACAGCATCACAAGCAGCTAATATCTGGCGCATTGCCAATACCCAAGCGTTGCTGGACAGATATGACAGAGCACATTATGATGCACTACAGTCCATAATGCAACACCTACCAGACAAATACAAAATAGGGCCAACGAACGTATACAGGAAGGTAAACATATTACTAATACTTCCATTTGTTGTGCCCTAGATGCTGCAGATACTGCCTCAAGGGTAATCAATACCAGTACCCTAGTGCGGAGACATGCCTGACTACGTATTTCAGGTTTTAAACCTGAGGTACAAAATTCCATCCTCAATCAGCCATTTGATGAGACGCATTTATTTGACCCTAATGTCGATGTGTCTTTAGAGAAAATGAAAAAAGACAGCGACACAGCAAAATCTATGGGAGCCTTGCAGCAGCAAGCTCCCAGACGTTCTTTTCGTCGCTCATCATATAGAGGCAACACAAGAGGCTACTCCTCCGAAAGCCCCTCCACTTCCTACAAAACCCCTAGCCAATCCACATACACTAAGGGCTACCAGAGAGGGGGTTACAGGGGTAACAACAACAAAGGCAGAGGCAAAACCAATAACTCCCGCTCTGCCTCCACCCCTACCCAATGACTTTACTCCCCTTCCCCCCCCCCAACATTTCACGCCAGTGGGCGCAAGACTGCAGCAATTCCTTCCTGCCTGGACCAACATCACATCAGACAGGTGGGTGCGACAAATTATTCAGTCGGGTTACTGTCTAGAACTAACATCTACCCCCTAAACATACCACCCAAACAGCATCCAATGTCACAAAAACATCCATCACTGTTAAAGCAAGAAGTAATATCTGTTAGATAAAAGTGCAATAGAACCAGTTCCTCTTCATTAACAAAACAAGGGGGTTTACTCCCTATATTTTCTCATCCCAAAGAAGGACTGCTCTCTAAGGCCTATTCTGGACCTCAGACCTCTAAACATATACATATAGTCAGACCATTTTCCCATGGTCACACTCCAAGTCCTTCCTTTCCTGTTACAAAACTACTTCCTTGCTACTTTAGAGCTCAAGGACGCATACTTTCCCATTCACAAGGCTCACAGGAAGTGTCTCAGATTTGTAATAGATGGGCAGCACTATCAATTCAAAGTACTCCCATTCGGAGTCACAACAGTACCAAGAGTATTCACCAAGTGCCTAGCAGTAGTGGCAGCACATTTACGAAGACAGCACATCCATGTCTTCCCGTACCTCGACGACTGGCTCATAAAAGCCAGCTCATACAACCAGTGTGTGGAACACACTCCTGCCACGATCCAACTGCTCCACAACTTGGGGTTCACAATAAACCACACCAAGTCTCATCTGCAACCATCCAAAGTACAACAGTACCTCGGTTCTACAATAAACACCTCAACAGAGCTAGCTTATCCCACTACAGTAAGGATAGCCAGCATGCAAACTCTTCTCAAAAAGTTTCATCCACATCACTCCCTTCCAGCACGAGTGTTCATGCAACTCATAGGGATGATGGGCTCTTGCATTTTCATAGTGCCCCATGCAAGACTTCAAATGCGTCCTCTACAAGAGTGCCTATCGCGTCAATGGAACCAGTCTCAAGGTCAATTAACAGACCTAGTGTTGGTAGACGGTCAGACTCATCGCTCTCTTCAGTGGTGTAACACCAAAAACCTTTCCAAGGGATGACCGTTCCTAGAGCCAGTTCCTCAGATAATCTTGACAGCGGACGCATCGCTCTCCGGCTGGGGGGCCCGCCTACTGCAACACACCATGCAAGGCAGGTGGACACCGTAACAAAAGCTACTCCACATCAATCATCTGGAGTTACTAGCTATATTCCTAGCGCTAAAAGCTTTCCAAAAGCAAGTATCAAACCAAGCTATGTTAGTCCGCACGGACAACATGACAGCCATGTATTACATACAGAAACAGGGTGGAACACACTCCCTGCAACTCTCTAGACTAGCACAGGACATATGGCGGTGGGCTATACCTCAAAACCTATTCCTTCTAAGCCAGCATGTTCCAGGAGTACAAAATACCATAGCGGATCTGTTAGGTCATCAGACACAACAGACCCACAAGAAGGAACTTCATATGCAAGTTCTTCAACCATTCTTTCAGATGTGGGGACAACCTCAGATAGACCTCTTTGCCACCCACGAAAACGCCAAATGCCCAATCTTCGCTGCCAGATATCCACACCCACTGTCCAAAGGCAATGCGATATGGATGAACTGGTCAAACAAATTTGGGTATGCTTTTCCACCTCTACCACTCATGCCATTAGTAGTACGCAAACTACAGCAATATTCTCTAACCCTCATCCTAGTTGCTCCAACGTAGGCCAGAAAGCCGTGGTACACCACACTGCTACAACGGTCTGTAGTACCACACCAAAAATTATACCCGTCTCCACACCTTTTAACACAGAACCCTGGAGAGATCAGGCACCTGGACCCAGCTCAGCTCAACCTAGCGATCTGGCTCCTGAAATCCTAGAATTTGTATATCTGAACCTTCCTCCAGACTGCATGAATGTCATTAAAGAAGCTAGACGTCCAACTACTAGGGCATGTTATGCAGCCAAGTGGAAATGCTTTGTAATATATTGTCACAACAACATTTATCCCCAAGCTGTGTCTATTCAACACATCATAGCATACTTACTGCATCTCTAAAGATGTAACTTAGCCTACAGGTCTATTAGACTGCATCTGGCTGTAATAGCATATCGGCAAAAAAGACAGCATCTATCTCTGTTCAGAGTGCCTGCTATTAAAGCCTTTATGGAAGGCTTTAAGAGAATAATTCCTCCCAGAGTACCACCTTCACCTGTGTGGAATTTAAACCTTGTTCTCAGACGGCTAATGGGACCTCCCTTTGAACCATTACAAATGTGTACTACAATTTTTAACATGGAAGGTTGTGTTCCTAGTAGCTATTACTGCTCTGCGAAGAGTTGGTGAACTACAAGCACTAACCATTCAAGAACCCATCTTGCAAATGCCTCATAATAAGCTCGTTCTACGCACTAATCCGAAATTCCTGCCCAATCTGTGGAACTGCCAGTTTTCTTCTCGCAGCCACAGACCGTAGCAGAAAGAGCTCTTCATACCCTAGATGTCAAAAGAGCATTTCTATACAATATCGAGAGAACACAACCCTTTCGTAAGACAAAACAACTTTTTGTGTCTTTCTCACCACCACACAAAGGTAATCCCATTTCAAAATCTGGGATAGCTAGATGGATTGTCAAATGCATACAGAATTGTTACCACAAAGCTAAACGTACGTTATCTGTTCCTCCTAAAGCCCACTCTAGAAGGAAAATAGGGGCTTCAATGGCATGTTTTTTTTTTTTAGGGAACATTCCCCTAGATGACATCTGCAGAGCAGCTACATGGTCTACACCGCACACATTCCCAAAACACTATTGTGTAGATGTGCAAACCAAACAACAAGCTAATGTGGGCCAGGCTATTCTCAAAACATTATTTCAAACTACTGCAACAGATAGGGGCGGTCGCTGCTAAGAGTGGGTACTGCTATACAATCTATGCACAGTGTGTAATCTGCAGCTCATATGCCTCGAACGGAAAATGCTACTGTAACTCGGCAGCTCTACATGCCAAGAACACATGCATACTGGTAAGTAGCATTTTCCTATCTGTACTTGTTTCTGAGCTGGAATTTATTAAGCTCAAACACTCATACATTTTGAATTAATGTATGCACTGTAGGCAGAGTGGTTTCAGCAAAACCGGCACTTGCCCCCTTTCTGGGTTTGCGTGTGGGTGCTGAAAATATATAGCCTCTGATTCTTCTGTAAGAGTGGGTGTGACTCCTAGTGGCATTATTTTAAGGCCGTCGTATGTAAAACTAACAGCAAGACCAACCCAGATGCTGCACCGAAAAGGGCTCTTTGGAGATCAGGAGCAATATCCATTCTATCCTACACAAAAGAGGATCCAGCCTCTTCACCATGTCAGTTGTCTAAAACAACGTGAATCTACAATCTCTTCTGACCATCTCCAAGGATAAGGTGAACATAAATGGCATGATTCTTAATTTGTTCTAGTCTTTTCCTGACAATGGGTCCCAACTAATAAAGATCAGCTGCTGCTTCTCTGCCAAGACCTCCCTGAAATATGAAGTGCCCAAGGACCCATGTTGTCCCATTAGTCTACTCTCTAAGCCTATCCAACATCCGCTACCCCTTCTATGTTGATGGTACTCTGCTTTACGTAAAGAATTCCTCACTGAGACATTAAAACCATATCAAAGTTAGACTATAATCCACTCCTGATCTGCCTGAAGCTCAACCAAACCGGAATGTCCATCTCTCCCCAAGCTGCAGTCTGCTGATAAAGAAATCGCTCAAAGATATCACAGTCCTGAACACCAAGTCCATCAAAGTAACGTGTACAAAATCACTAGGTTTTTCACAACCAATATTTAACCCTAAATGATCATAGCAACAAAACACCTAAATGTGCTCAGCTCCAGCATAAAATATTGAAAGGAATCAGACCGTTCATCCCAGATGATAATTTCAGTCATATTGGAATCTTTCAAGAGTGGATTACGGAACCTCCACCCAAGTAGATATTCCCAAGGTTCACCTGACACCCATCAGAGTGACTATTTGCTGCTAGATTGGTTCATGCCACTAAAGAATTCAATCCTACTTCTCTCTACCTCTGCTCTGGTTATTCTTGTTGAAACTGGCTTTCAGTAGATGTGAGGGCCAATTTTGAGCTCTTCTGTATAACCTGCAATGTATTTCTCAAAAACCTTCTCAACTGTTTCGTAAAGGAACTCATTTTAGGTGTTGGGAAGGCACCCAACGAAATTCTGAAGTTGAAAGGAATTCCGGTTATCGTAGCGGCTCTTCTCGAGAAATGCCCCCAGACTATGGGACTCTTAGCCCAGATATATGGACAACCACTTTCTATGAATTGAGAAAGAAACTTCAGTCATGTCCGCTTGAACAATACTTGTCACCATGATGTATCTAATCTTGCGTAACTCAAGAATGTGGACCAATTTGAATCTAAAACCCTGGACTAGAAAGTATAACCTACTACATGGCTTTGTTGAACTTAAATTCACTTTTGTTTCCACTTGTTTTCCTTCAACCTATTTGATGACACCACATCCATTCAATTGCCTATGTAACCTGTTCACATTGACCCCCTTGTTATCACGTTATCCCATTATCCCCATAATTGGGGATAAGGGGATAGCTGGTTCACTTGTCTTTTCTTTGTTTCAAAACTATTTGCAACTGTAAAGCGCTCTTGTACCCTAGGGTCTTGGGACTACAGAAAACTAAATGAAGTATTTTTCATCTAAAGCTTACTGTGAAGTATTATGACATACTTAGAGGAATGACCTGCTTCAGAAATTGAAGATCTGCACTTTCGAAATGGGCTTAAAAGTCTGTTTAAACTTGTTAGTTATTCAGTGTTTGGAGTCAGTCTGACATTTAATGCCAGCGTTTGGATACCCTTCGGTTTTGCTGCATAATAAATCCTTATGATCGAGTATGACTTGTGACTTTAGAAGGACTGTTAGTTTTGACGGACTGTGACTATGTACACTGAAGTTCTTTTTCCCTTTAACAGAAATTGAGTCTGTATACCATATATATTTGTTTGATCTTTTTATTTTATTGATTAACACATTCACATTTTTCAGAGCTGGATCTCCTGATATGTTACCAAGATTACGGGATGACCGTGATTCCCTACAGATACTTTGCTCCCTTGTCACATACATTTGTGAAATGAAGTATAGCTGATGATGTTTTAGTTTCCCAAATGAAGTATTTATTGCAGGGTACAAAGAGCCGTCCCAGCTGGCACAGCCAAGGCACATAAACAGCAACTGCCACTGAGAGAACACTCAGAGCAGGATGCTTACCAATACTCTAGGTGACATCATAGAATACTCGTAGAGCTCTGCAGCAACACATCACCCCCCCCCCCCCCCCTTTATAACTAAGCATCTAAGAAACACAAGATCAACTAGGGAAGGTTACAGAAAGGAAAAAGGAGCCAAAGAACAAACAGTAAAAATTGTACAAGGTTTCATGAACTTTGTGAATAAACACGGACTAAACATAATGTCGTAAACATCGTGGTCTGGTATAATCTCATGAACTCTGGTGCTCTTCCTGACTCCATCCCCTCCCAAAACTTTGTTGTTAATCTTAAGATTCAGATGGAATACACAGATCTTTGGCTACATGAGAAGTGCTCCGACAGTTTCCATTTGACAATTTGACAGTATTTTTACGAATATCTAGAATTTGTTGTGAATCTAAAAATTTAGAGACCTATTCTTACAGAAACAGGGTTCTTGATTCTAACCCAACCTCCAACACTGAGTCTGTGGGGTACTTTCTTGGCTGAAGTTTCACAATTTTTAGAGCCTGCTTCAGTAGATTTTTTGTTGGCAGACACCCACATACACCTCATGTCACAACTTTGATGGAAAGATTTCACCATCCAGAAAGGGTAAACTTGTGATGAAGCTTTTCTCCCTCTCATAAGTTCGAAAGGACTGAAATTAGTAGTGACATGAGGCGAAGTGCGGTATGACAAAATTAAATCTTTCACAGCTTGAAAAAGATTTTGATCTAAAAACTGCTTGCACACACTTTACCACAACTCTATTGAATCTTTGTCTTGCCATTACTTTGTGGGTGGTTAAGTGGAGTTCTAGTGTGCTTAATGCCACAGGATCGTAGAAAAGAATTAATTTCCTCAGAAACAAATTGCACACCGTTGTCAGTAAGAATTTCCTCAGGATAACCTTCCCTGAGGAAAATTGTATTCAGACAGTTAATAAAACTCTTAGTTTGGTGTATTAATGGGTTCAACCTCAACCCACCTAGACAATATATCTATGAGAACTAGAAAATATTTTGAGTTGGAAGGAAGAACATGGAAGGGTCTCATAAAATCCATCCCAATCCTTTGCCAGGCACTCTCAGGAGGGAGAACAGGAGATCCAGTTACACCTTCAAAAATTAGAACTTTGTCACTTGCATTGCAGCGTGAACATTGTCTTACTGAATATCCATCTGGGCCACCAGAAGTCTGTTCTAACTTTCCACTTGGTGATGGTTAGCACCAAGATGACTTGACTGTGCAGCGAAGACAATTGTTTCTCGATAACATATGGGAGGTACAAATTTGTTGCCTCTAACCACTTTTCCGCCCTCCATTGAAAGCTCATCACTGACCTTCCGGAACATCTGCAGTTCAAGGGAAATACATTTCTCTTTGGGCCAGCCTTTCTTGATTAAGGAAACAACTTATTTGGGTACAATATCTTTATCAACCTCTGTTACCCAGTCATCTTCTGCAAAAGATAAACAGTCCTGACGGATATGTGCTACAAAACACTCCTCCACCTCAGTCTCCCATTCTTGCTCCTCAGTGTCAGGAATAGGGAGTCTAGATAAACAGTCTGCTCTGGTATTCTTTCCACCGGGAATATACTTTACGCTGAATGTATATTCTAAAAGTTTGGTAGACAACCTTGCTAAACGAGCATTGGTACGTTTGGCATTTTTTGCAGGCAAGATGTCGACCAAAAGGTGGTCAGTCTTAAGGATAAATGATCTGCCCCACAAGTATGGCTTGAATTTCTCAACACTCCAGACGCAGGCTAAGAGCTCTTTTTCAATGACAGAATATCTTCGCTCAACGGGACAACGCATTGTGGAAGCGCAACCTACTGTGTACTCTCTTCCTTCAGAATACTGTGATAGAACAGCACCTAATCCGTACTCACAGGCAACAACTGTAACAACAGTTTGCCTTCCCTCTATAATAGCTTGCAGAGCAGGAGCTTTGACAATGTGGTCCTTGATAGACTGAAAACCTTTCTCACACTTCTCAGACCATGTGTAGGTAGCTCCTTTCTTCAGCAGAGCTCTGAAACACTCTGTGGTTTTGGTGAAGTCCTTCATGAATTTTGCATAAAAAGCACAAAAGCCGAGAAAAGACATAAGCTGTTCTTTGTTCTGAGGAGCGGGTGCCTCTACGATACTCTTGATTAGACCTGGTCTGGGTTTAATGCCTTCTGCGGAGATGATGTGACCTAGATATTCAATCTACTTTACTTTAAAGGTGCACTTGCTTTTCTGTAGAGTAACTCCTCTGCTCTCTATAATATTAAAAACTTGATCAAGTCATGTTCAGGTTCAGACTTGGTAAAGAGAAATATGTCCTCATGAAAAACTTCCACGTGAGGGTTGTGATGAAACATTTCTGTCATGAGTCTCTGAAATACAGCAGCCGCCGAGCCCAGACCAAAGGGAAGGCGGCAAAACTGAAAAACACCATGTGGGGTGACAAAAGCGGTGAGATATTGGAACTCAGGGTGTAGCTCGACCTGATGATAGGCGGCCTTAAGGTCCTTTTTGGTAAACCATGAAGAGGACCATACTTTTGCGATAAGATCTTCAATACGTGGGAGGGGAAAACCATCAACCTAGATGGCTTCATTAAAGCTCCTCAAGTCCACACACATCCTCAAGTCCCCAGACCTCTTCTTGGCCAAAACGATAGGAGAAAGCCAGAGAGTGGACTCAACTTTTTCAATAATACCATGGCCACATAATGTTTGTAAATGTTTGGAAAGACCACCCCTAATGCTCAATGGGAGGTTATGTAACCTGTTTGACCGGACTGCCATTTTCTTGAACTTTAATTAAATGTGGGAAATTGGTGATCTTGCCAAGACTGTCCTCAAATATTTTGCTAAACGTGTGTTCCCAAACATTGGTCATATGAGTACTAGGCAGTGAGTTGATATCCTTCTTGGAAGTGATAGAGCTGCGACTTGCTTCTTAGTAAATGAAAACAGGATTAGCCAGATCAGATTCGATGGTCAAGCCAAACTCTGCCTGATGAAGAAGACAGAGAACATTAATTCCTCTTTTGGCCGCATATACTTTACCTTTGATAGCTACTCCTAGGACGTTGATGCTAGACCAGAAATAGCCTAACAATTCAATTCTGCTGCCCTCAAAGGCTACTGTAAGTACATTAGGTGGTAATAAGCTCTTTTCAGCCCAAACCTAGAGATACTTATCTTGGGAAACGATAGTGATGTGTGCCCCGTATTGACAAGAAGTTGAATGTGATTGGTTTCGATAAGAACATCATCTTCAGTGTCAGGGACATGCGGCATATGCTGCTTATCAGTACATTGCTTGACGACTACAACATATTCCTGGTTTGTGACGTCGTCCTAGAATTAATCTGTTTCATTGAGGACACACCTTACACTTTTTCTACTGCCACTCATACAAATGTTTGCAAAAATGCCCCATTTTGCCACATTGACCACAATGCTGGTTAATAGCTGGACAGTTTTTGAAAGCTGAAACATGTAGGGATGAACCACACCTATAGCAAAATATTCTAGAATTTGATTGTCTATTTTGCAGGTTTCTTCCACCCCTAGGCATGTTCGGGTTTCTAATAGTCACGAGTGGCATTGTTGCGTATGGTAGTGGGTGGCTTGGGAGTAGGACCTGGATGTTTGGAGGAGACAGCACCTGAAAGGGTAGAGTTAGATAGGGCAGTTTCAAGCTGTTTGTCATCATCCATTGAACTTTCGATACTTTTAGCAATATCAACTGCTTTGTCTAGAGTAGGATCTTTGCAGGTAAGTAGTCTCTCTTGTATCTTTTTACAGTAGCAACAAGTTGATCTCTAACCAGTTGAGGTAAAATGATCAAACTCACATTTTGAAGCTAAACTTTTAAAGCTGTGATAAGTGTCTGTTTTCATCATGTTTCTGCATTCTTGTAAAAAACTTGTATCTATGCACTACGACGTTCTTTATTTTAATAAAGTACTTATGCAATTGTGCTACGGCTTGTTCAAACTCGTGGGGTCTGCACCTTCAGGCAGATCATGCGGGGGTAGATGGTCAAATACATTTTGTCCTTCGACTCCTAGATGGTAATACATGAGATTCTTTTTCCTCTCAGGTCTGAATCTTTGACCATCTATAGCACCGAAGTACGCCTTGAAAGATCTAAAACATAACTTCCACTCTAGTGGTGGATCTCCCGGTTCTTCTAAAAAAGGCACAGGTGCAGTAACGCTCTGCATGTTAATAGAGTACCTGTGGAATAAAAATGGTTAAGAAGAAGATAAAAAAAATGAGAACCGAGAAAGAAGAAAAGAAATAGAAAAAAAAAATCATATTCCCTACTTCTGCAAGAGAGCGGTGAATGAGAAAATAGCTTGTGCACTTGAAGATAAACACAGCAATATCTCTCAAATGTAGGAGTGAATGCACACACTCAAAAATTCCACATCAAATGTTAATCCTTAACTTGGACACTAGATGGCAGAATTGAATTACATTGCAGATCCTATCCTACCAATGGGGAAGAAAGGCAGGAAGTAGTAGTCTGGATATAGGTGCGAGGGCCTCCTGGGATTGAAAAATGTCCTTGCTTTAAGATGTGAGGAACGCTGAAAAGGAGTGGACATACAATGGTAAGTGCTGTGTGTCAGCGCGAAGATCAGAATGACCAAACGTGCATGTGACAGCCTTGATAAAGTGTGGGTTGGTGGGTTGGTAGCTTGGCAACAGAATGTTTATTAAATGAGCTGAAAGGCGTTCATGAAAGAGCTCGAGCAATGCGCTGGAAGCAGCCTGCTTTGAAAGCATGAAGAGAAGATCTTCAAGTAATGCGCTCCGTGTAAAGATTTCGTTGAGAAAAGAAATGTCTTTACTTCAGCTCCCTGAAGACGCCGTTGCCCAGCAACCATAACGACACTGGTGCGCGCACACGGGTCGCGCATGTGGAATAGCAGTGGAAACCGCACGAGCAAGAGTCACCAAGAATGCTTAAAATGTCTCCAGGATTCCTCTAATATCAAAACACGGCAGAAGCAGTAGAAAACTGATGAGCAGTGGCTTTATAAAAGCAGAGCTGAGGCAGCGCAAAGCAGCAGCAGTTGGCAATACAGAGCAGGGCAAGCACATGAAAAATGAATAAAACGGGCACAGCTCTCTACGAAGTAGCGCAATGGTGCAGTAGTGCCTTAGGTGGGGAGCTAATAGAATTTTCTTTTTTACTCACAGCTGTACTCCTATGATAAAGGCAAGGAATACCTGTGACACAGTTCATGAAGGTCATCAGCAAGTGAAGATGGCTGTGGGTGGGAAATCCTGTCTTCCGTAGCCCCTGAGATGAATTGTAGCTGATGCTGTAGTAGTTTCCCAAAAGAAGTATTTATTGCAGGGTACAGAGAGCCATCCCAGCTGGCACATCCAAGGCACATAAACAGCAACTGCCACTGAGAGAATACTCAGAGCAGGATGCTTACCAACACTCTGGGTGACATCATAGAATACTCGTAGAGCTCTGCCAGCAACACATCACCACAGTTTGCCAGACCACTTACTTAGTATCTGTGAAGCACACATGCTAACGATTTTACACATTAATGTGAGGGACACTTAACTAAATAGATATATGTGTATATATGGGTGTGTGTGTATTTGTGTATATATAGATAGATAGATAGATAGAGTGAGAGAGTGAGAGAGTGAGAGTGTGAGAGAGTGATAGTGAGATAGATAGATATATCTCTCTATCTCTCTCTCTATATATCTAATCATTGGATCCAACTATTTCCCTTACTATCAGGTGCAAGTTGTTGCACCCGCGCTGGATTTTTTACTGACCATTGGTAACGGGATAATAAGAGTTCGACTGTTCGTGCCAAAATATGTAGTCTGCTACAACTCTCAGATGTATTTATTTCATTAATCTGCCAAATTAATCAAACTGACAATTTCAAGTGGTTCTTGGAGCTGACATAAACAGAACTCCTCCAGTGAGCTTCATTCAGAATTGAACGAAACCAACTAGGGCTTAATAGGTGTAATGAATCAAACATCAGTGCCAAATGGTGTTGGCAAAGGAATGGATTTACTCCTCTTGTATGGATATTACTCACTTGGCTATGTTAGTCACTTCGTGGTTGCATCTCTTGGGGAAGTTATGCCGGTTAGAGTAGTCCAGCTAGGGGTCCAAATAGCTAGATCAAAAATAACAAACCAGTTACTGCATCACCCCATCCAAGATACATTTGCAGGCCTGCCCACATTCTCATACCCGGTCACAAGTTTTCGTGGATTTTAGTAGGTTGACATTGAAGACACTAGGAATCTGATGTAAGTCATGTGCTCTTATGAATGGGGAACAGCAGGGTCCGAGCCGGGCAATGTAGATTTTTTTTATGCAGTTCTTGACTGAGGACCCCCTCCTTTTCTACTGCCTGCAAGCCTACATACAGTGGCACCAATACCTATTCCAGTTGAACTTCTCTGTAGATTCTACTATATTTGTGTTCCAGTGACCATGAAGGCTAATCGTGATCGATGTTTTTTGCTGTGATTTGAACATGAGATTCAACCCGAGTAAAAAGTAAGGCAGGGTTGTTATAGACTCTATAGTTAATGCATTGATAATAAGTTGTTTTATTTTCACTTGTAGATGTTCTTCAGAGTCCTTCCTTTCCATGGCTTTGCATCTGGTGAAATTCGTTATTGGTGCATCACACACAGACTATCACTTTTTCATCATCAAATTCCACCCTCCCTGGTCTTCACTCTAGAGAAGAGCTTCTGTAGGCTCCCAGACCAATATTTAGGAAACAAGTAATGTGTAATTGTAAGGCAGGTGTTTGACCAGGAATATAGGGGTAGGTTTTGGGCATGTTGAGGTGTGTAGTAAGAGCAAATAACACCCTAAAACAGTGCTTGAATAGGCAACATAGTAGATCTAGTTCTACTTGTCCAGGGTAACTTTTTGCTGCTGAGATGTTTTGACCCTCTCTTTCAAATTTAATAGAAGGGTCGGTATTAAGTGTTTGACACAACATGGCCATTTAAAGCACTTTTCCATCGCATCTGTTCTGTTTTATCTACAATTCTTCATAAATTGTATGTTTTTTGTTTTTATGGTCAACCTTTGTTTAAGCCACAGTTCTGCTGTTGAGTTAATTCGAAAAGTTTAAACATTTCTAAAATTATTTTTCTTTTTCCCCATTTCTTTCCAACCCACTTTAATAGGTATTGGATAGTTTGTTAGCACAGTATGGAACAGTGGAGAACTGTGAGCAAGGTACTGGTGTATTGCTTTAAAACAATTTTATGTTGCAGTTTGTGCATACAGAAATTGGTAATTGTTACCATCTTGCATTTTCTTTACAGTAAATACCGAAACAGAAACTGCAGTTGTGAATGTAACCTATGCTAACAAGGAACATGCTAGACAGTAAGTATTTTATTTACCCTCCTCACATGAGAAACATGACAGTAGCAATTAGTCTGTTAATCTGATGTTTTGTACTTTCATATTTGTTTTTACAGCTTAGCTTTGCCTAATAGAAAAGGGGGGGGTACCTGTTTGAATCCACCTTTTAAATATTGGACATCATTAGCTTTGCTGAACTACGTTGCCCTTCTAAATATTGAAAAGTTGGTTGATTTAGTAAATGTTCTACTTTTTGTGTAGCGTGTATACTAAGCCTGAAGTAGTGTTTGAGCGCTGCACAAGAATTTACAAATGATTAGTCTAGACAAATGAGAATTTGTATTGTCAGATGTTATGTTGCCCTCTCAACAAGAGGCCATCCCATCCAGTGAGTTCCGACCGCTTGTTGGGTAAGAAAAGTGCAGAGCAACACAGACCACCAACCATCAGGACAGCTCTACTCGAACTGCCAGGTTTGGAGCCGTGCAGTCATCACAGTGTAGACAACATCAATGCAGACTGGAGAATATTAAGATAAGCATCCACAATACATCCTTCTCCCATCCTATATAGAAATAATAACAAGCATTTGCAATGCAATAGGTCTCGCATTTATAAGAGTTTGAGCTATTGGCTTTGTAAATAACAATGTCTTTTAGTTATGTTTTGGTCTTTAAAACAAATAGGCATTGTCATTTACAATGCTAATAGCGTAAACTCTCGCAAATTCGAGACCTATTGCATTGCAAATGTTTGTTTTTATTTACGAATTAAAGGTGGATCATAAAATTAAAAAAATAAAAATTGACTATATATCAAAATGAAGTAGCACGCTGCCTGGCTATCCAAAAACAAAAAAAGTCAAAATAAAAAAAATAGGACTGTGTGGAAGGGTGTGGGGTTGTTGGAAGGGGACAAAAAGGGTTGGAGGTCTGGAAAAGATACAAGCAGGAAGTGAGGAAAAAGGAGACGCAGGGAGACACACATCACAAGTGAGAGAAGAGCACGGGGAGAAAGGGAACAGTACAAACATGAGGGCAATACAGAGTGCTGGGGGGGCTGGAGCACATTGGTCAGAAAGAGGGAAAGAGTACAGTGGGAAAGAGGAGCCCAGTAGCAAGAAAAAGTTCTAGTTTCATGGCCTCTTCCACACACTGACCCACCTATGTCCCCGCTTAACACTGACAACGCACATATTACAAAGTAAAACCAAAGGGGAGGATGTACGGAGCGTTGACAATACAAACACTCACCCCCACTCAAATTAAAAAGAGTAATGGAAAAGAATAAAAATCCATGGTTCAATGGAATATTGAATGAAGAAAGACGAAATCTGAGACGAGCAGAAAGAATATGGAGACAACACCCTTCCTCCCCTACACTGAAATCACTCAGAAATGAATATAACAAGAAGATTTATTATCACTAAAAAGGAATTTATCAGAACTGAACTGGATAACGCCAAAGATAGACCTCGCAAATTATTTGAAATCATAAAACAACAATCTAACAAACTGTCAAAATCTGCCCATGAGATTACTAAAACACAGCTAAGCTGCGATTAATTTTCTACCTTCTTCAGTAACAAAGCAGATAAGTTGGAAGAAGAGCTTAAGACCGCCGCAGATAATATCAAAGACAACACTAATACATTTCCTTCTGTTCCAAATTTTGAGAACTTAACGACTAAAAACAATGCCCACTGGAACATCTTCGAACCATTAGACCAGATGGAAATTGCCAAAATAATAGCAACCACGAAACCCAACAACCACCATAACGACCCACTTCCATCAAAATGCCTGAAAGAAATTAGCCATAACATGATTACAATATGGACTGATATCATAAACGCTTCTCTCACACAGAGGTGCATGCCTGAAAGCCTGAAGACAGGACAAGTTGTCCCAATCATCAAAAAACCCACAGCGGACCCAACAGATCCAAACAATTATCGCCCAGTGACTAACATCCCTTTTCTCGCCAAACTCATAGAGAAATGTGTACAAAATCAGCTGAATAAACATATCGACACCTACTCCTTAGTAGATGACTACCAATCGGGATTCAGAGCTAATCACAGCACGGAAACAGCAATCCTACACATTGTCGATGATGCACTTCAAGCGCTAGATAAAAATCAATCTTGTCTACTCATCCTCCTAGACTTGTCAGCAGCATTTGACAGTCAATCATGAAAAATTACTGAACAGACTACATGGTAGGATGGGAATGTCAGGCACGCTACTAAAATGGTTCAAATCATTTTTAAAGAACAGAACTCCGATTCCTAGTAAACCAAGCACTATCGCCTTCATGCCCAATCTCACTTAGAGTGCCGCAAGGATCCACCTTATCTCCTTCTCTGTTTAACTTATACATCGAACCTCTCACAGAAATTCTACGGAAATCAAAAATATCCTACCACATGTATGCAGATGACACGCAATTGTACATGAGGATTGCTAGCTTAGAAAACATAACCACAATGAACGATGCCCTCAATCTATCGATGGAATGGTTAACGAACAATCATCTCAAGCTTAACGCCAACAAAACAGAATTCTTGCTCATATCACCACATAAAAATCAATCCTTAGTGAAAGAATGGTCTAAAATGATTACAGCTTTAAATTGCATCCCAACCCTAGTAGACTCGGCGAAATCTCTCGGAATCACTCTGGATGAGAACCTGGATATGAAAACGCACATTAACTCCATGGCAAAAAACGCTTGTTTCCATTTGAACTATCTGAGAAAGATGAAATCCTTTTTAACGGAGACAGATCTGAAACTAACGGTGCATTCTCTGGTTATCTCCAGGATAGAATACGGCTGTACTACACTGGCTGGTCTACCAAAAATCTCAACGGCACCCTTAAAAGCCTGCCTCAATGCAGCGGCAAGGCTAATTACAGGCTCGAGGAAATTTGACCACATAAAACCTCACTTGAAGGCCTTAAATTGGTTACCTTTTGAAGCCAGAGTACAGATGAAAATGGCTTGTATAACCCATAAAGCGATTCATCACAACACACCTACATATCTCGCCCACAAAATAGAAATCACAGGAAGAAACAGACTTGTCAGGAATGCCAACTATCTGCTCCTGAAACCGCCTATCTATAAGAAGAAAAAAACTTATGAATGGACCTTCTCAGGCGTAGCGCCCAGGATTTGGAACTCCCTCCCTGCAAACATCAAAAATTAGAAACACGACAACATTCAAGAAAGAAATAAAGATCTTTCTTATGAACAAGTTCCTCCCATAATCTAGATATTTCAAAACCGGTGACTTTCATGGATTTTATTCCCATAGGATCCGAAGTAACACCATTAATCTCTACCTCAGAACTTTATTAACTCAGGTATTGAATCAATACCTTGATGTTGCTTATCAAGATTTTTAAGCTATTGTAATTACTATGTCTAAATCGCCATTTACTAAGTCAACATGTTTTCTGCTCGTTTGTACACTTCTTTTTGTATTTATATCACATGTTGTTAAGCGCTCTGATACCCATGGGTCACGTACGCGCTATATAAAACTGTTAATAAATAAATAAATAAATAACTGATCTGGGTTTAATCCATCACCGTTCTTTAGCTCACTCCGCCACACCAGTTCAGACATGGCCATATGCAATTCAGTCTGACCCTGTGCCTTATGGGAACAGTCCAGCCCGATCTGCCAAGCCATGTCTTCCCTTGAGGTAACGGGTTTCTAGGAACCCGTTTGGTGCCAGGGGATAACACCCGAAGACCTCTGAGTTCTCCCTGTTCCGGACCACAGAAACACGGAGTCTTCTAGTCGCAGTCAGAGATCAAGTTTTATTGATAGCTACCAAGTAACAGGTGTCCTAGAAGCACGACAAACACGGGTCATGTGTTCTCAGGAGACTGTTCGTTTTTACAGAACCAGCCTTCTCCTTATATACAAAAATAATAGCTGCAAGCAAGAATTCTTAAGTTTATGATATGGCTATACACATATTTCTACAATAATACAAAAGAGCGAAGTCATGTAGGCAAGCCCGTATTTTAGACGTCCAATTCGTGATAGATTACTCAGCCAAGCCCGGAACTCCCATCAGATATCGGTGAAGCCCCAATAAAAGAAGGCACCTCCTAGTCATAAAACTGGCCATAAACAGGGAGCGTGGACAGGTGTGTATGTGTGTAGAAAACATGATCTGTGCGCGGTGAATGGTTTATGGTATGTTGTACATTGATGCTATCGTGTTTGGCCACTGGGCGAGGAGCTGCCTAAACAGGTTTGGCTGGAGGCAAGGGAGTCAGTCGGGACAGGTCAGGGGGAAGTCAGGGAAGGTGGACGTGTCCTTTTAGATCAAGCTAGACCTTTAATTGACTTATCATGAGGGCAAGACACAAGATGGATACCGTTTACAAAATGGAGTCTGGGGGTTGGGACGGAAACTACGATTCAGGGGTGTTAGCATGCCTCGATCATGACGCAAATGCATAGGAATGATGTCCGATTCATTATCGGTTCGTCGATACCAAATTCGTCATGGTACGTTGAGGTTTCGGGACACGGATATCGGGCCTCGATACCGGGACAACAGTAGGGTCCAGAATTTTAGAACCACACCCTGGACCGGAATCAAGCTTCCCAGGACCGGTTTCTGGCATTACAGCCGTCTTCAGCCGGGCTAACTTGAATCCAGTGGCAAAGTGAGCAAGGGACTCACATCTGAGCATACCCTGCCAACTTAGGGCGAACAAAGAAAAACCAAAGGGGATGATGGACGGAGCGTTAAAAATACAAACACTCACCCCCAGTCAACTGATCTGGGTTTAATCCATCACCTTTGGTTTTTCTTGGAACGCACATATTACAGTCATGCACAAAACATGACAAAAATATTTAAAATGCACTGTTGAGTTTAGGCTCGCAAAGGCCTTGTCCAAACTTTGACAGTAAAATAACCTGGTCACCGCCTCCTTTCCCCCAGGCCCCTGCTTCTCCCCCCCCCACCCCCACTGCCCCTTCACCCAGGTCTAATTTGGTAGGAAATTAGGAAATCGGGCCAAGCTCGAGTGAATTTGAAACTGGTTCACGGGAGGGTGAGAGCCCCGCCCCTTCCCCTCATGTATCTTTCTTTTCAGCTACCACTTGTAACAAACACCCCCTGCTGCCTCCACACAGGTGTGGTGGGGAGGGGCCGCTGTGCTCAGAAACAGTGTTTGGGGAAGGGATTCCCTAGCCAAGTGTTGAGCCCCTTACACTGTACTGTGTAGTAGGGAGGGTTGTTAAATTCTGGAGGGGGAATTTAGTGGGCTGATGCCACTGCTAACAGGGCTTCTGTGCGGTGTAGATGGATTTCGATTCCAGCAAGGCACTCGGCTGATACTGCTTTTCATCTTTGGTGGATAACGAGGCCAGACGAGCTAGGCAACTATTGGTATAAACTCAAGATAAAAGTTCCCATTGGGCTCTGTGGGTAAAATCTTAAAAAGTGTCCAGTGCCGGGCCTGATAGATGTGACGCTGCAGGTATGAGCTGGGGAGGTCACAGCATTGCCTAGACTCTCGTGGCTACTTTTGACCCAGGTGGTAGAACAGTGCACATATTCCGGGGCTTATTTATAAGCTCCTCGCGCCGCCCGTGCGTCAGACGTGACATACGGGCGGCGCAATGGGCTTGTAAATAAGCCCCTCCATTTTATTGGCAGAGGGTTGTGAGGTCACAAGAGAGCAGCTGGAATCTGAGAACGCCTTTCTCACCCAGAAACGGAAATGTACTGTTACTGGAAATACCTGATTGACTCCATTTAGTTGCAGTGTGTAACGTGCAATGGTCTCTGTGCGACGCACACCTTTTCTCCCTAAAGAACAACATGCTTCCGCGGTTGACCCCTAGTTTCTGAATCCCAGCTATTGTAACGGACTTTGCCTCCGGTTATCAAACTGTACACAAGAAAAATGGCAGTCAAAGTAACACGGGTTGACTGGTTTCCCGAATAAAAAAAAAAAGGATCCAAACGCAGTGACCTTCGCTGCCCGTGAACTGAGCAGATAATTAAATTTTCTGTCTCTGACGTCTAAAGTTTTTTTATTTCATGGTTCAACCATGCCTGGCCCACTTATGCCATATTTTCATAAGTTGCAGGAACGTGCGAAAACGCAGTGTGTTCCGTTTCAAATACTTAATCTTTGAGCAGAACCCAAATTTGAGGACCCAAGAAGCAGCAATTCAGCCACCAGGCCACAGCCCGTCCTGCCTACTGTTCGCCGGTTATTCCTCACCACACACCCGCTTGCTGTCAAGCCACGCTCAACCACGACAGAGTACAGGCAGCATACAAGGACGATGGAATATTATTAAAAACAAGCATCTCTTGAGAGGCTGCGGGCATGTTCAGCCCGCGGGCATTCGCTTCCCTGAAGAAATTGTTCAGCACTTCATCATTTCGGGACAGGAAAAAAAGTGGAAGTGACAGCAACCACGGTAGACGCCGTCGCCGGGAGCGTGCACATCGGCTGTCCCGGCGCAAGCTGAGGATCGCCGAGCGCGAAACTGAAAGCGCGGTGGGAGCGCACGTGTCGCCGTGAGCGTGCACATCGGCTGTCCCGGCGCAAGCTGAGGATCACCGGAGAAGACACGCCGAGCTCAGAGTCTGAATTGGAGCCTGCTGCCGAGACTGACCCGCTGCGGAGGGAGAGGGACACGCGGAAAGAGCCCGGTGAGTGGGGTGGATGGGGATGTGTGTGTGTGCGCACCTGTGTGTGTGCCTGTGTGCGTGGCTGTGTGTGTGCCTGTATGTGTGTGCCTGTATGTGTGCGCCTGTGTTCCTCTGTGTGTGTGTGCGCGCACTCGTGTGCCTGTCTGTGTGCGCGCACTCGTGTGCCTGTCTGTGTGCGCGCGCCTGTGTGCGCGCGCCTGTGTGCGCGCGCGTGCCCCTGTGCGTGCCCCTGTGCGTGCCCCTGTGCGTGCCCCTGTGTGTATGTGCCCCTGTGTGTATGTGCCCCTGTGTGTATGTGCCCCTGTGTGTATGTGCCCCTGTGTGTATGTGCCCCTGTGTGTATGTGCCCCTGTGTGTATGTGCCCCTGTGTGTATGTGCCCCTGTGTGTATGTGCCCCTGTGCGCCTGTGCGTGCGTGCGTGCGTGTGTGTGTGTGTGTGTGTGTGTTTATTTATTTATTTATTTTTTGCCGGAATCGGAGCGCGTGTTTACGCGCGCGACCTGATCCGATTCCGGCATGCTGCGTGTGCCCATCTCTTGGCTCCTTGTAAGCAGAGCCAACAGCAATAGGTCCCGCTGCGACAGGGCTTTCGCCCTGTATCGCAGGTACGAGACCTAAAACCTGAAAAGGGAAAATAATTCACATCTCCAGGAAGGAAGGAGAAAACCAAATGTAATATTTTATTGTAAATGGATTAACACAAAAGCTGGCACAGTCATTCGATGTTTATTTAGGAAATTCGGGATAAAAGGCAGAATCATTTCGCTTCTCAGTCTCAATTCCACAAAGGTATTCTTGGGAGTCTGGTGATGATTGGAGGTCTTCAGATTCTGAACTGTAGTATTTTTCATAACTGGCCATTCTTGTCAAATAAGGGGTTTGTATAATTTTGTTGATGAACTCTGTCTAGAAGTCTTTCCACCAAACATACCTTCCACCATTCCCGTACTTTATACGGCCTCTACCTGGCCAGGCAGGATTGAGTTTTGAGTTGGCAAGTCTAGATTCAAACAGGAAAATTGCGATTTCTTTGATACCGAATTAGGAACACAGTGATGCGTTTACCAAGTTTTACGCAACACTTCCCTAAGGGAAAACCATGCTTTGCTAATCCGTTGGCCTGGTGTGACTAAAGAGTGTAGTAATATGTGACCTTGTTTTGTTGTATGCCTTTAATATTTAGAATGTTCTTTCATCTTAATTCTGATAGGATCTTTGTACAGCGTGGATTCTTACTTTCAATTAGCCTGTGGCACGTTTCATCGGGCTTCCTTTAAATAAAGGTTTCTCTACATTTCTACACATTGTGGGTGTTTTTTCATGACATTTTTGGCGACAATCGCCAGCCCAAAAAAAGGCACCTTAGGCCAGATAAGAAAATGATCTAGCTTCAGTGACCCATATCGGGCCACAAGTGGTACCACTACGCATGCCGAGCTGTCAAAGGTGAACAAATATAGATGTTCCTCAGTGTCATTTCAGACACAAAAAATGGTGTTCAGCAGAAGCAAAACTTTGAGTAAAGATAATAAACCCCAAGCTGCAACATATGGAACGCCCGATCGGCTTGAGCGCTCGCCGCGCGGCTCTCTAAGACCCTCTCAGCTCATTCACCCGAACGCGCTGCATGCCACTGAGCATCTAGCTCCATGGGCTTCTGGCTATTTGTAAAGCCACCTTACTTTGGAGCTCACCAGCCCTGAGCACCTCACCTTTCTGAGGCCTCCTGTCTGCACAGCAGCTCCAGATGCTCCTCTGTTCAGACTTCCTTCATTCATTATGTCGGCAAAACTATCGAGCTGTGCCCCCATCTGTCTATTATAGGAAAATTCTTGAGCAGCAGCACATTTGAAGCCTTTCTATTCAGGCCTAATTTATTAGAAGTAGTTCAGCATCTCTTACTCATTCAAGGACATTGTTTTACTGTAGTATAATTATACTTCCACCATTTTTGGTACATCATGGACAACCATCTATCCAATCGGAAGAGTGGATAGATCTTTTCGATAATTACCTAATAGCCCTAGATGGGCAAGAGTTTGCCACTGAAAGGAAAACGGCCTAGTTATTAGGCACCATAGGCAAAGAAGCATACCACATATTGAAGTTCTTAGTTGATGTGCTTGGAAATGACAATCTGCCTATGGATGACGTGTACAAAGAGGCCAAGCTGCACTTGGAGAGGAGATTTGTTAGGATGAGACTATACGTTTTTTTATTTTGATATATTTTTATTTTGTGAACAGTGCAATGGCAGATGAATACATTGTGCAGCCAGTCTGGTTTTAGACCCTAGCAATCCCTTGTTATGATCAACAATGCTAAACCTGTCTCCCACACCCCTCTCCAGACATCAGTCAGCCTACACTAGACCGTGACAAAACTTCGCCTCACAGTATATGCAGTAATTTAACATAGAGCAGCACCCCTCTCTCAATTCATGCACGGTATGCATTCCTCTCCCACTATGGTCCAAGAGGTCCAAAGAGTAGTATTGCATCCAGGTTCTCCACATCTTAAGACATTTTCTGGGCAGCCCATACTAGCATATGTGGCTTTTTCAGTCTCCATGTACATGTCCATCTCCTGTTTCCATTCCGGCATAGTGGGGCATTCCCATGACCTTCAATATCTAGCTATGACTCTTTTCGCTACTATGAGGGTGCAGAGGAGAGGCTGGGCCCTTGGCAGGTCAATGTCGTTAGAAATTCCCATCAGAAGAATTTGGTGTCCATTGGTTGCTGAGCCGAAAGAATTTACTAAGTTGCCCCATGATGTTAGTCCAGTACTGCTGGATTCGGGCAAGTCCAGACCGTATGTAGGAAGGAGCCATCCTCTCCCTGACATCTTAAGCAATGTGGGGTCCGTGCCCTCTCTCGTTATAAGGTTTTATAACAAGCCACAGAAACCAGGTAAATCGTTGGAAGATTTTCTCTCCAGTCTATTCAAACTATCAGGAAATTCAAGTTTGGTCAGGTGATGGACGAACTTATCAGACCAACTTATTGTCCAATACAAGATTAACGACTCGAACATCTTTGGGCATCCCCCTTCCATGAAGGATGATCTCAGAATTGCTAAAATTGTACAAGAGTCTGAACAGTGAATGCGAGAAATGCGTAAGACTGAATTAGTGAGTACAGAATCTAAAGTTGCTGCTTTGATGAAAAAAGGGTGCTCATGGTGCAGAACCTCATTACATGCGAGCAACATGAAGTGGAGCTTTGTGTCCAACAAGGAATACAGGAAATGTGGTTGCAAAAGGCATTATGCTCACGTGTAAAGAAAATAATAAAATTAATGTGACAGTTACAGAAGGAACATTCTGGGAGAACGGCAACAACAATCAAATGTTGATAGTGCATCCTTAAGCAGATGAAAATGAGATGACAGATCAAAAGCATCCTTTGTGATTTTAGGCAAAAACTTTGAACTAATAGTAGACTCTGGTTTTCTGTACACTATTGTGCTGAATACGATGTGGAGGAAGGAGTGGGCGCAACTCACGCTATTGCTTAAAGACACAAATCTGAGAGGTTACTGGGGAAGAGAATGATGTTTTTGGGTACTTCCTATTTTCTATTTAAATCAAGTTGTGGCAGATTGAAGGGAAAGTCTATGTGGCTGAAGATGGACCACCGATATTAGGATTGGTGCATCAGTATGACTTGCATATTGTGATTGATCCTCATGCTCTGTAGATGATTTAAGTGCAGAGGAAGTGTTAGATAAAATGAAAGATTTTAACGAAACAGGGGAAAATTATGGGATATGTTCACAGAATATTTTTAGAAAATGGTACGGTTCTGGTGAAACCTAAATTGAGAGTGCCAGTTGTGAGAAAAGTAAAAACACAAAGTTTGACATTATAAAAGATCGGGTCATGGAACCAGTTGAAGACTTTGCATGGGTCTCCTCTGTGAACATAATCAAGAAAAGCGATGTTAAGCTCAAGTTCTGTGTGGACCAACGTAGCCTAAATAAGCATGTAGTGACGGACACATTTCTGCTCCCTAACATCTGTGAGCTTCAGTTGTTGCTTAAGGGTGGTAGGCCCTGTTCTAAACTTGATCTGAAAAGTGCTTACCACCAGATCAGATTGGGTGAAGAATCTAGGAGTCTTATGGCATTCATCATGATGGAGGTATGTTCCAGTTTATGAGGTTGCCTTTTGGGTTGTCCTCGTTTGCGAGCCTGTTTCAGCGGATAATGTTGGAGGTTTTTAAAGGGATAGAAGATGTGATGTACTTTCAGGAAGACCTTATGGTTTTTTGAGAATCTTTACAAGAACATAACAATCCCCTGGGGTCAGTTCTGGGCAGATTAAGGAAAGCAGGTCTCACTTTGAGGAGAGACCAATGCAGATTCCTAGTTAAGAAGCTTGAAATTCTAGGTCCTACTAACTTGGGTCAGGGAGTCAAACCCAAGGAGTTTATTGGAAGCAATCGGATCCGCACCTGTTCCCTGTGATACAGATCAGTTACAATCCTTCATAGTTCTGATTGAATATTACTCCAAATC
Source organism: Lissotriton helveticus (assembly GCF_964261635.1). NCBI lineage: Eukaryota > Metazoa > Chordata > Amphibia > Caudata > Salamandridae > Lissotriton > Lissotriton helveticus. The sequence continues at coordinate 909,817,932 of NC_136071.1, read as the reverse complement.
TGTCAGCAACTTAGCAGAGAAGACTGAAGGTTTAAGGCTGTTTTTGCGAAAGGGATGTACATTTAAATGGGGGATGTTCAACAAAAATCATTAGCTGTTGTGAGGAAAGCTGTGTGAGGCAGTTATCTATTCAGAAAAGGGGGTGGTGATGAACAGAGTGTCTGAATTAAGCAGACCACTCTTACCCAGTCCAAAGATCAGGGCTTGATCCATCACCGTTATTTATCTCACTGCCCCATCCCAGCTCAGAACCTGGCTATATGCAAATTAGTCTGTCCCTGGCCCAGTGCATCATGGGAACAGGGCAGACCAAACTACCAAGCCAATTCTTCACCAGAAAGGAGACAAGCTACCGGGGACCGGTTTCTGGCATTTCAGCCTCTTCGGCCCGGCTTGCTTGAATCCTGATGGAGCAGTGAGAAAGGGACTCATGTCTGAGTATACCCTGCCACACCTATAGTGGCCAAAAACGATTCAGAAAAGGGGGTGGTGATGAACAGAGTGTCTGAATTAAGCAGACCACTCTTACCCAGTCCAAAGATCAGGGCTTGATCCATCACCGTTATTTATCTCACTGCCCCATCCCAGCTCAGAACCTGGCTATATGCAAATTAGTCTGTCCCTGGCCCAGTGCATCATGGGAACAGGGCAGACCAAACTACCAAGCCAATTCTTCACCAGAAAGGAGACAAGCTACCGGGGACCGGTTTCTGGCATTTCAGCCTCTTCGGCCCGGCTTGCTTGAATCCTGATGGAGCAGTGAGAAAGGGACTCATGTCTGAGTATACCCTGCCACACCTATAGTGGCCAAAAACGATTCAGAAAAGGGGGTGGTGATGAACAGAGTGTCTGAATTAAGCAGACCACTCTTACCCAGTCCAAAGATCAGGGCTTGATCCATCACCGTTATTTATCTCACTGCCCCATCCCAGCTCAGAACCTGGCTATATGCAAATTAGTCTGTCCCTGGCCCAGTGCACCATGGGAACAGGGCAGACCAAACTACCAAGCCAATTCTTCACCAGAAAGGAGACAAGCTACCGGGGACCGGTTTCTGGCATTTCAGCCTCTTCGGCCCGGCTTGCTTGAATCCTGATGGAGCAGTGAGAAAGGGACTCATGTCTGAGTATACCCTGCCACACCTATAGTGGCCAAAAACGATTCAGAAAAGGGGGTGGTGATGAACAGAGTGTCTGAATTAAGCAGACCACTCTTACCCAGTCCAAAGATCAGGGCTTGATCCATCACCGTTATTTATCTCACTGCCCCATCCCAGCTCAGAACCTGGCTATATGCAAATTAGTCTGTCCCTGGCCCAGTGCATCATGGGAACAGGGCATGCCAAACTACCAAGCCAATTCTTCACCAGAATTGATTCAAGCAAGCCGGGCCGAAGACGGCTGTAATGCCAGAAACCGGTCCCCGGAAGCTTGTTTCCTTTCCAGTAAAGAATTGGCTTGGTAGTTTGGTCTGCCCTGTCCCCATGATGCACTGGGCCAGGGTCAGACTAATTTGCATGTAGCCAGGTTCTGAACTGGGATGGTGCAGTGAGCTAAAAAAACGGTGATGGATCAAGCCCTGATCTTTTGACTGGGTAGGAGTGTTCTGCTTAATTCAGATACTCTGTCCATCACCACCCCCTTTTGAATCGTTTTGGCCACCACAAGTGTGGAAGGGTATGCTCAGATGTGAGTCCCTTGCTCACTGCACCATCAGGATTCAAGCAAGCCGGGCCGAAGACGGCTGTAATGCCAGAAACCGGTCCCCGGAAGCTTGTTTCCTTTCCAGTAAAGAATTGGCTTGGTAGTTTGGTCTGCCCTGTCCCCATGATGCACTGGGCCAGGGTCAGACTAATTTGCATGTAGCCAGGTTCTGAACTGGGATGGTGCAGTGAGCTAAAAAACGGTGATGGATCAAGCCCTGATCTTTTGACTGGGTAGGAGTGTTCTGCTTAATTCAGATACTCTGTCCATCACCACCCCCTTTTGAATCGTTGAGGCAGTTATCTGGCACCTTTTCACACACTGCACAGATCGATATTTATATCCCAGATGCATGGTACTAGGGAGAAAACTGGACTTTGCCTCGGGCTCCTTAACGAAAAGCAAGTGTAACTATTCTGTTAAGAAGCGTGAGGCCTTAGCTGCGGCATGGTCTGTGGAACATTTCAGGAACTTCCTGTGGGTTTCTGGATTTTGATGACTTGAGTATTTTGGCATGGTAATAGGAGGGAGCTGTGGCGTGGTTGTATGATGTAGTAGAATGTGGGAGGAACGTTTACAGTGGAGGAATGGAGTAATTGCATGGAGTGCATTCTTGTTCTTAAGAGGGTTGAGCAAATGGTGGTGGGAGATGGAGGAAAGAAAAAGTACCTTTGCTCCTTCCTTGAGACAGTTTGCGAAGATCTTAGATGAGCTGACTCTTGCAGACTAGGGTGTCATTGTGAGGCATGATACCTTTTTGCGGACTGAAGGAAAGGATTATCCATTTAGTCCAAGAGGGCCCAACTAAAACTGGAAATCTTATAAAATGAATAGATTACTTAGAATCATATGGATGGGTACGCACGAGACTGTGCCCCGGGCGGGATAATCTTCGCCTCCGTGTCCTTAATAAAATTGAAACTTACCTTTACGGTGCTAGGCAAATTTTCATTCTATGTCAGGACCTGAGGCACAAATTATGCTAGTTTAAAGCTTACCACCAACTGAGCGACCTATATTACAGGTTTGAACTAAAACCTTGTAAAGGTAGAGTCTGAGGACCAATACTCTGCCCGCATCAAGTCCTCTAGGTGGGCCCCTAGAGAAGGCCTTGGAAGCCATTGCACCCCATGCTGAGTGGGCTCCAAATAGCTTTGCATCAATGCCTGCTTCCTGCGTGACCAAACACACCCACCTGGCTGTAGAGGGGGAAGAGACAGCCTTGTGCGGTTTTCTCAGGGCGATAAGTTGATGCTCCCCAGTAGGGCGGAATTCCTGAGTTTTCTTCATATGCCTTGAGGCAGCTCACAACACAGTTTTGAGACATCTGGAAAAGCCGGGTACAAGATCGTCCAGGTAATAGACTTAGTGCGCCGTCCCACCGTGAACACTGCCCCGTCTGGGGAAAAAATTCTCGCTTAGATGTCCAATGCCCAGACATCAGAAACTCTCCAGCAGGAGACTAAACATAAAAGCATTGCCAGCTTGGACAAGATTGCCTTTAAAGAAAGGTACTTATTTGGTTGCAAAGACAGAAAAAGGTTCAAGACTAAATTGATGTCCCATAGGGCAGAGTAGCGTGGCTCCGGGGGCAAGGAAAGGTAGATACCCCACAGAAGCCTGCAGATGAACGGGTGTTCCCCCACTTCGCCCAGTCTATTTGGCTGTTACCCGCCGAACCTGCTGACCTCTTTGTATTGATTGAGCGACAAGCCAGACCTTCTGTCGCCAAGTCTGCCAGAAATTTGAGGATTTGAAAAACGCACAGGATCCAAATCCCTTCGAAGATACCAACGAACCCACCTTGTCCAGGTGGACCAGTGCCATTTTGTAGTGTTATCTGCCCATACTTTTGACAGGAGAACTTTAGCCAGTCTCGAAAGGCCCAGGGCGACAGACTGTCTGAAAGCCGCCACGCCATGAGAAGAAAACCCTGGGTGACCAGATGATGCGGAACTCTGTCCGGGTTCAGAAGGAGGTGAGGAAACAGGGGGAGTAGGATTGGAGAATCCCAAGAAAGTTCCAGAAGAACTGGAAACCAAACTTGCGATCTCCAACACTGCAAATCTGGACCGCCGCTCTCGTTTTTAAAAACAGGGGAAAGCGTAGTCCTTCTCGTGGCTCCAATCGTGGAGAAATGCATCTGTGTCTGAAGCCATTCAATCTGATCTCCAACTGAAAAATCTCGGGACTTGGTGGTCCAGACATGACGCAAAGAGGTCTACCGAGAAAGGCCCCCACAAGATCTCCAACCACCAAATGACCTGAGGATCCAGTTTCCACAGACTGGAATCGTGAAGGTTTCTCGAGTGCCAATCCGCAATCGGATTGTCCTGACCCGGAAGGTACTCTGCCGTTAGAGATATGATGAGCCAAGCAGAAACCCTAAAAGTGTATCAGGTTCGCTAAGGCTTGTGAGCGAGGGCCACCAAATGATTGACCTATCGAACCGCGGAAATGTTGTCCATCTTTAGGAGGACACATGACCGCACTCTGTTCCTGGTCCAACAGCTAACCGCGAAAGAACCTGCTAGGAGATCCAGGCAGTTTATCTGGAGGTTCTGCTCATCTAATGGCCAAACTCCTCTGGTGGAGATATCCCCACAGCAGGCACACCAGCCTGAAGTGCTGGCGTCGGATTCTATGATCAGGTTCGGAACAGAGCCGAAAATCGCCCGACTGTTCCCCGCCTCCATGTGAGCCAGCCACCACGCGATCTCCTTCTATGCCTCCGTAGAGACAGGTACTGACTGATCATACGACAACCCTCTCCTCAGATGGTATGCTTTGAGGTGCAGGATTGCCCTGTAATGTAGGGGTCCCGGAAAAAGTGCCTGGATGAAGGAGGAAAGAAGGCCCACCAACCGGCCAATTTGTCGGAGGGAAGTGTAAGTTCTGGAAATGGTTTGATGCAACTTGGGCCGAATCCTGGCCATCTTCCGAGACTGTAGACTCAAAGACGAGTGGATGGAACCCACTACAAACCTGAGGAAAACCACCTTCTGGGAAGGACTGAGAACAGATTTGTCTTAGTTGACACTAAACCCCTGCAAAAGGGACACAGTTTGCTGGAGTTGCTTGGATAAGATCCTGGGACACTGCACCATGAGGAGCATTTCATCCAGGTACATGATCATGCGTATGCCCTGTGCCCTTAGGAATTCCACTTCTGGATGGAGCACTTTAATAAAACTCCATGGGGCTGAGGAAAGCCAAAAGGAAGGGCAGTGAATTTGTAAATCTGATTTCTCCAGCAAAACTGCAGGAATCGCTGATGAGGAGGGATGAATTGGAACTACCAGTTAAGCATCCTTTAAGTCCAACATCACCATCTAATCGCCTGGGAGCAGGACGTCCCGGAGGAGATTAATCCCCTCCATCTTGAAGTGGCGGTATACTAACCATCTGTTGAACTCTGAGGTTGATAACCTGGCGACGTCCCCCCATCGGGTTTGTCTACCAAGAATATGTTGCTTAAAAACCCGTCTGGATGCAAAGCTGATAGGCAAATGGCTACTTTGCAAAGCAGCGCGGAGACCTCCTCGTCGATCAGCTGTTCCTCGTGGGCAGTGAAGGAGATGGGACAAGGATAACTGTTATGCTGAGGGTGGTCGTTAAACTCTATATGAAAACACTGAACGGTTTGTAAGACCCCTGCATCTGATGTAATAGCTGCCCAAGTGTCCCGGAAAGCCTCTAACCGACCTCCGATGCGGACCTGAACTGCTGGTAGAACACTTGCCGCTGGGATTGCCGCCACTGGTGTTGTTTTTCGATCCTCTGTGGCCCTTGAAGCGCTGGCCTCTTGTTGGGTAGAAGTTGTTGTAGTTTGCGCTGGAATTATACTGTCTGCGACCGGAGCCTAGTCCCCTTTGGGGATTTTGTTGGAAGCCACGGTCGACCGAGCGGCCCCTCCCTCGGCCGGCCCCGTGGAACCCCCGTGGGTTGATGACCCTTTTGATATTGGATTCGGCCTTCACCAAAGAGGTAAATGTTGCTACAAATTTTCCTAACTCCTTCACTAAAGGGTCTCTGATGAGGCCCCCCCAGTGCAACTGCCCCCGCCTCCGAGGAAGCAAAGTCTCCCAAGTTTGGGATCTAGCTTAATCAACAATGAGCGGCGACACTCCTTGGACTGGGCAAAGTTGACATTGCCCATAAAAAGCATAGCCCGCTGAGCCTAGTTAGATGGGACCTCGGGCGAAATAGGGGATGCTGACACATTGGCCTACTCTGCCATGTCCAAAATTTTGGTCATAGGACCAATGGCATTGAGGAGCTTATCCTGACAGGAACGCCAGGATCCATCTATGCCTTTCCGAGGATCCTTCATATATTTTGCTAGGAACGTAGCCATCTTGGAGTCCAACTCTGGAGCGAAAGCAACTTTCCCCTCCACAGTGGGCCTTGGGCACTCTGCCCTTAGGCAACCCGAGCTTCCATTTCTAGTGGCTTGCAGAGGTGCCCTGTGACAAACTTGGCCACCTTGTCACCAGGGGCCCAAGCTGCGGACCGGGGATGAATAATCTCATCCTGGTCCAACATGCCAGAATCCTCTCCCGGAGCTGAAAAGGGGGGGTGGGATGACCCACGGGCGTGATGGACCTGCCTTGTCATCCGAAACCCCCCCCCCCTGGGAGTCCTCATCATGCTCCGGGGAGGCCGTGTCTGGAGTCTCCTGGGATTTGGTTGCCGGGAGGTGGGGGGTGTAAATAAAGGTGAGGAAGACGCTACTTTCGCAAGGAAGGCGTTCTTAAGGCGTCCCTATCTAAAACATGCATTGGTAATTGTGGGAGTACATTCCAAGTGGTTGATTGTTAGGTATATGTGCTATTGAAACGTTGAATGGAGTGTTTTTGTAGCAAGGATTTCCACTGATTATTAATATAATGGGATACAACTCCTATCACATGAAATGAAGTAGTTTCTGGAAAATTGTGGTATAAAGCACCACCGTATCACACTGTACAACCCCCATGCTAATGGGATGGTGAAAAGGGCCAACCGCTTAGTGAAGGAGGCCATATTAATAGCCAGTCAAAGCAGAAGAGATGTTAAGATGATGGTGAATGACCTGATTTGGGCCCATCGCATCACAGCAAATAGTGTAACCAACATTTCCCATTTGAAAAGATGAGGGAGGAAGCCGGGCACAAAGATGACTCTAGACTGACTGACCAACAGTAGTTATGAGAAGAGGGAGAACAAGGAAAAAGGAGAAACCAAAGGTGTGATAAGAGCTGGTGACTGTGTAAAAAAGCTTGTAATAGAGTGAGTAAAGGATTATCCAAATTTTGGGGTCCTTTCAAGGTTAAAGAAGTGTTTGACTGTTATGTCGAGTAGGAGAATGGAAACAAGTGGAATAAGCCTGAGGTGACTCTATATCAAAGATGCGACACTAGCTTCTTTAAATGAGGAACACATACAAGAGGGAGTCAACAGTTACATGATGAAGAGCTGGTGAGGGTTACGGTGGTTGGGGCGATGAGACAAGGTGAGAATGGTGAAGGTGATTCAAGCAAGCATGTTTCACAACCTTGTACCTCCCATAGGAGTGAGAAAATTCGGAATCTCAGGAACCGCGGACCTCTTTGCTATTTGGAGGATTATGTGCAGCCTTTTTGAACCTTAAGTTTATTTAGTATTTGTAATCATTGCTGTATGTGTTATACTATTCTTTCTTTTAGTTGTTTGAGTAGAAAGGGAGAAGATGTGTAGTCATATGCACTCTTGTTGATTGTATGCCTCTAATATTTAAAATGTTTAATCTTCGTTCCGATAGAATCTTTGTACAGTATGGATTCTTACTTTATCAGTTAACTTGTGGCTGAGGATCACATTTCATCGGACTCTGATTTCTCTACCTTTCTACACATTCTGGGAGTTTTATCACAATAGATAGCTATCTGCAAATGGTTTATCGAGATTATTTTTTTAAAAATCACACCTCAGCCAACACAAATTAAAAACCAATGTTTGTGACCATACTCTTAGGCACACATTTCGAACAGATTACTCCTAAAATTTAATTTGTCCTAGTATGTACTTGACAAACTCATTAGGTTATTATTTGTTTAGAGGTGCAGTCAACTCTTAAGACATCACTCACTGTACAGTACAGGATCATAAGTTCCATAATGTTCAACCCTAATTATGTCCTGACTTTAGTGGGAACTTCCACCTGAGGAAAAAGGTGCTGAGCACCTTGTTATTTCTTGAACACAGGATGGAGTCTCTCACCATTCCCTAGACTTTGCAATCTGTTACTGGCCACCAGTACTGCCCGTTCACCCTTACTTTGGTTACAATGCTTTCCAAGTGTGTCCAATGCACAGAGTTGACTCCCCTCCCCCCCCTCAGTTCTTCAGAAGAAACTAATTTGGCGACGCTACGATGCATTAAGCCGTGAATCTACATACTGTAAAGTAGTAAAACTCCTTTATTCCAAAAGCTCAAAATCTGGCATCAGCTACACCACTTGCCCCAGTATTGGTACTTTTATAGATTCCCATGCTTTTGTATAATTCCCCGTCGTCGGAATGGGAGTCTTGTTAACAAAAATAACATAGCAGTAGGTACAAAAGAGGAAGAAAAAGGCCTAGGCCTCATTCCCTTTTTTAGCCCATCCGCCTCTTTTTGTAAGAGACAAAACTAAGCATCAGCCAATCAGAAGAGCCTAACCCCATAGAACCCTACTGCGCGTTGTGCTTAGGAAGTTTGAGGATTTTCTTCAGTTTTTTCTTCAGATTTGTTGGCTGTCTCTTCCAGGATGTCTGATAAGGAGAACAAGGCCCTTTTCAAGCCATGTTTCACCTGTGGCAAGAAAAGGTTATTTGTTGAGGACAGGCATAAAGATTGTATATATTGCTTAAAACCCAGAACATAAGGCTGCGGCCTGCAAGATCTGCCGCACCTTTTCTACCAAGACCCTCCGGGACCGTGAGGGTCGGCTCCTCACCTGGCTCCAGAAACTGAAGTCCAGGAAAGACATTCTCCAGCGAAAGTGAGGAGTCCTCTCAGATTCATCTTCAAGAATGTCAGTCAAAAGGGGTAGGGCTTCCCCTTCACCTTCTGTGGAGCATCCAGTTAAGGCCTCAAAAGACCCCCAGCGAGTCTGAGAGCCAGGGTCCAGTCGAATCTCCTCCCTACGGTGTAAAGGAGAGGGAGGGACCATCTACACCGTCCACTGGGATGAAGACTGCTTCAGCCTTCAAAAAGCCATCTTCTCAGTCTTCTGAGAAGTCTGACAGGAGTTCCAAGTCGTCGACGACGCAGCAGAAGGCTCCGTCGGCGAAGCCCAAGATTAAAGTGGTGCCGTCGATGGGCTCGTCGACGGTACGGTCGGCGTCGGTGGTGACAGCGACTTCGACGAGGATGTCGACGGGAACATAGACAGCGACGACTAAGATTTCGTCGACTGTGGTGACGACTACAGTCTCGTCGACGAGTGCTTCAACGACTACCACAGCCGGAGTGTCGACTGTCTTGTCGACAGCGTCGACGATGCCCATCTCGTCTTCGACATTTCGTCCATAGACGACGTCAACGACGGCAGGTTTACCTTTAACAGCCCCATCGTCGACGGGATTGTCGACGATACTGTTGTCGACAGAGAAAATTACTATTTATTTGAAAAGAATTACTCCAGAGATGACGTCCCCCTTGGCTCCCGCTCTGTTGTTAGAGGAGGATGATGATGAAGATTCAAATGATAAGGAATTGTTTGGGTATGCACGCAGTTCATCCCAACTGCTGGTGAAATGTCAGGAGACAGATTTGGAAGGAGAATATCTTCAGGAATGTACTTATCAACATTCTTCTCTACCACAGGGGTTCACAAGCCAAGAGACTGTGTCTGTTCCAACTTCTCTCTTACAAGATCTCCATAACACGTTGCAGGATTACAAATCAAGGTGCTCTCCACCTGCTGCTACTACGGCTAGTCAAGCCTTGACTGCCCCTACACACCAGTAATCTCTCCAGAGTTGCCGACTCAGGTGGTCTCCCTGCCGCAAACACGGGCTTCACAGGTACCTTCAACGCCACTGGACATACAGGATGATTCCTCAGATGAGGATCAGAATCTCGATGGCATTCTTAATCAGGGCTTAGAATGGGCTGAGTACATAATCCTGGACCCGGCGTCACAATGTCCATACCCTGTGGACTCCCCTCCTGTGAATATCGGGGGGGGGGGGGGGGGGGGTTCCATAAGTTAATGGAAAGGGCATCTAGCAGATTCAAGCTACCTATGCCGTCTGTTGCCATGGTGTGTTTTCTAGATGACTTTAAGGAGCCATATAAGAAGGCGACTAGATCTATCCCAATTGGACAACATGTATGGGAAGGACGACTGAAGGCTATGAAGAGCAGGGCAACGGTGGTCCCTGTCCTACCGCGCCTGGAAAAGAAATATAAGGTGCCTGCGGATGGTCCGGCAGCTTTGACTGGGCACCCAAAACCCGACTCGGTGATTTCGCAGGCTGCACAGAGGAAGTCCCGCAACCTGTTGGCTCCTGTGACTACTCCCCCTGATAAGGAAGGCAGGAGACTGGATAACGCTGGGTAAAGAGTCTCTTCAATGGCTAGTCTTCTGGTGTGGGCAGCGAATGCCTTTGTGATACTGGGCGGATCTGATCGCCAGTTATGGTGTGACATTTCGCCTTATTTAGATCAACTACCCCAGGAGGCGAAAGGTGAGGCAAAGAAGATTCTACAGGAGAGGGAGGCAACAGCAATGGAGATAATAAATTGTGCCATGGACATCGCCACAACGGCTTGTCGCTCACTAGCTGGGGCTGCGGTTCTTTGTCGCCAGGGATGGCTCAGAGCGACTTGGTTCAGGCCGGAGATCCAAAATAAAATCTTGGATCTACCTTTCGATGGAGAGGCGTTGTTTGGAAAGCAAAAAGATGATACTCTCCAAGATGTTAAGAAAGATACAGAGACGGCTAGGTCTCTTGGTACACTTCAATACCGAAAGGCTCCGTTCAAGGGTGCCAGAGGCAAGAGTACCACATACAGAGGCTCATACCAGCAGCAGCGGTACTCGTCATATGGGTCAGCGTCTCAACAATACCGAGAGCCCTATCATCAGAAACCAGGTCAAACCTCGACTTTCTCAAGATCGAATACTAGAGGGAAACAGAATTGCCAGGGACGTGATGCGTCCAAGAGGCAATAGCGGCGTGTTTGCTCTTCCTGCTGTGCCCACCTCCACAAGAACATCTGTAGGGGGCAGGGTATCTAAATACCATCACAACTGGTCCAAGATAACATCAGACCGTTGGGTGCTAAACCTCATTCGAAACGGCCATACTTTGAAATTCACACAAATCCCACCATCCAAGCCCCCTGCTGCCATTTCATCAAAAAATCTCTCTCTCCTGCAGCTCGAGGTTCATCACATGCTCTTAAAGGGAGATGTGGAGCTGGTCCCCTTATCACAAAGAGGGGAGGGTTTCTATTCCAGGTTCTTCCTGGTAAAGACGCTGGAGAAATGGCGCCCTATTTTAGATCTCTGGGAGCTCAACACCTATCGCATTTCCCAATCCTTTCGGATGGTCTCGCTTCAAGACATATTGCATCTCATCAATCCAGGGGATTTCATCGCCACGCTCGATCTCGAGGATGCGTATTTTCACAAACCCATTCACCCAGCACACAGAAGGTTTCTACGGTTGACAGTAGCCAAGAGCCACTTTCAATTCAGGGTTTTACCCTTCGGACTTCGCTCAGCCCCAAGAATCTTCACCAAGGTGCTGGCACCGGTGGCAGCTTTTCTGCGGAAAAGTCACTTTCAGGACTTCCCTTTCCTGGACGACTGGTTGCTGAAGGCTCCGTCCAGGGAGGCTGCGAGAGAAGCAGTCCACGCATGTACAAACCTATTCCAGAATTTGGGTCTTACTCTCAACCAGGAGAAATCGTCTTTGATTCCGTCCAGGACAGTGCGCTTCTTGGGGGCCATCTTGGACTCAAATCTCAACAAGGCTTTCCCATCCTTAGAAAGGCTGGAAAAACTGCAAGCTATGGCACTGCTCTTGAGAAAAAGGTGGTTTCTTTCAGTACGCCATTGCAAATCCCTTCTGGGAGTGATCTCCTCATGCATCCCTCTGATTCCTCACTGCAGATTGGAGCTAGACAAACACTGGAAGGAGATTCACGGTTCATTCGACAAGGTGACGATCACCTTAGCAATGAAAAGAACGGCCTTGTGGTGGACAAAACAGGAAAACCTTTCCCAAGGTCTATCCTTCGTAAGCAATCCGTCTCCTCAGGTGGTGACAACGGATGCGTCACTGGACGGCTGGGGTACTTCAGGATCTTCATGTCAGCGGGCATTGGTCACCTCGGCACAGTCTTCTTCACATCAACCTCCTAGAACGCAGGGCTATCAGGCTGGCTCCTTAAGCATTTCTCCCTCGACTGCGAAGTTCGGAAGTTCTCATCCAAACGGACAACACCACGGCCATGCATTACATAAACAAGGAAGGGGGTACCAGATCTCTTCCGTTGTCTCAGGAAGCTCAGGAAATCTGGGAGTGGGCTATTCTTCACGGAATATTGCTGCATGCGGAACATCTACCAGGGGTCCTAAACGAAAATGCCGACACTCAGCAGGCTATCCTCAGTCGGTCACGGATGGGAACTGAACCAAAGGGTTCTGGAAGAAATTTTCCAACAGTGGGGCAAACCCTCAATAGATCTATTTGCCACCCCGGCCATCAAGAAATGCCGGTCTTATGCAAGCACAACAACAGTTGATGGACAGAATGTAAAACAATGTCATACATTAACCCCACTACAGAGATCTGGGCCTAAATCCATCGTTTTTTTGCACTCCACACCACCCCAGTTCCGACATGGCCATATGCAAATCAGTCTTGACCCTGTGCCTCATGGCAACAGTTCAGCCCGAACTGCCAAGCCATGTCTTTCCTGGACCGGAATCAAGCATCCTAGGACCAGTTTCTGGCTATCAGCCGTCTTCAGCCAGGATAGCTCGACTCCAGTGGTGTGGAGAGCATGGGACTCACGTCTGAGCATACCCATTCCACTCGGGGTGACAAATGCAAAACAACAGTTGATGGACAGAATGTAGAACAATGTCATACAGTACAGAGATCTGGGCCTAAATCCATCGTTTTTTTGCACTCCACACCACCCCAGTTCAGACATGGCCATATGCAAATCAGTCTTGACCCTGTGCAAAAAAAACTATGGATTTAGGCCGCGCAAATCTCTGCAGTGATCCTGCTACACTCCAACTATAGTTCCATACCCCAGCAGTCTAACCCCCTCCGTATCAACCCCCATTATCGAAGCACCCGCTCCCGCCCATTCCATCCCCTGCGATCATGCCACGTGTCCAGCAACTCTGCGTTTACGCTTAACATGTGAGACCTACTCCATATCCACCATTCCATTCCAGATGCTGCCATCGGATCATGATCCTTCCCTGTGTGCTTCTCTGTTTTAGGTCTCACCCTCCCCCTGGGAATACACCCTCTCCTGAACTGCTTCCTCATACCCGCTGGGTAATTGTGCCAGTAAGAGTCCCAAACGTTTTTTGGTCTGCTACGAGGTGGAAGCAATTCATTGTAGTTGTTTGACTGCGTACCGCAGTACAACACACCATGCGTCCATCGTCTCACCGTGGGAATCTGCCCTCTCATCCAACACAAGGCAACCACCCGCTTAGCCATAAGCGTGCCCATGTCTACCAATCTGCGTATTGCCCTAGGCAGCTTTTTGGAGTATCCTAGGAGGGCGACCACGGGATCTGGTTCCAGCGGTACGTCTACTATTCTGCTTAGCTCCCCGAAGATCTTAACCCAATATGCATATATACCTGGGCACTGCCATGCCAGATGATAGAAATCTGCCGTCGGCGCGTGGCTCTCTCGCACGTTGCTTCCTCACGCAACCCATATCAGCATAGACGTTCTGGTGTGTAGTATACCCTATTAATGTAATTAAAGTGGATAAGTCTATGTTTACCATGTAGCGAGAATCTTCTTATATTCATACAGCAATATCGTCACATATCGTCATCTGTCGTTATTTGCAAGTCCCTTTGCCAATGCAGCCTCACGGCAGTGTACCTGTTCTCCCTATGCGACATTGCTATCATATATATATATATATATATATATAACTACCTTATGCGGGGATTCCGCCTTAATCACATAGGTAAGCTCGGGAACCTCCGGCGGCTCATCCAGGTCCTCTCCCAACTGTTTCTGCTTGGCCCTGCGGACCCTGAAGTATTGGAAACGTTGCATTACCGTGCCCCCTCCCGCCATCTCAGACGCCTGTTCCCAGGTCTTCACTTTCCCATCCTGAAACAAGTCCCCTGCCGTCAGAACTTTTAATTGGTGCAGTGCTCTTATCACCCCTTTGTCTCTGCAGGGAGCCAACCAGAGGGCCCACTCCACTGGCATAATAAGAGAGTACAAAAGTGCTCCCCCTGTTGCTGCAGCAAGCAGTGCCAGGCATGATTGGTAGCAGTTATCGAATCCAGTATCCCCGTTCGGCGGTCTACCAGTTCGAATATCGTCACCATTACTGGGAGAGGGTCAGCAAAAAGAGTTTCCATTCGGACAAATGGGATATTCGGGTCGCCATGAATCCAGGTATACATGTGGGCTCCCTGCGCTGCTCTATAGTACAACTCGAAATCTGGAGCTCCCAAGCCTCCACTACTGTAAGGTAGCGTGAGGACCTCCCATTGGACCCGGGCCTGTTTGCCCTTCCAGGCAAGTTTGATCATCGTTTGCTTCAATCTCTGGAAAAAGACCCTTGGAAGCACCATTGGGATATTCGTGAACAGAAACAACAGCTTAGGTAACACCACCATTTTCATAATGGAGATGCGTCCCATAAGGGAAAGCGGGAGCCGACACCAGGCCTCCACGTCATCCTCCAGTTTACTAATGGCCACCCCATAATTCTCTCGAAATACTATCTCAGAATCCGTATGCAGCTGAATCCCCAGGTACCTTACAGAGTCTGTGGTCCACCGCAGCGGAATCTATATGTCGAATTCCTTCGTGGATTAAGTGAGCGGAAAACTATGAACTTTGCCCAGTTCACCTTCAGACCAGAGAGCCCGCCAAAGTTTACCACTTCTCTAAGCACCGCCGACAAGTTGTTCTCAGGGTCGTGAACGTATAATAGCGTATTGTCAGCGTAAGGGGAGACCACAATTTTGTATGTCGGGAAGCCAATGCCCTTGTTCCCATGATATTCTCTGAGAGCGCATGCCAGCGGCTCAGCGACTAAGACATACAACAAGGGGGACAGCGACAACCCTGTCTGGTCCCCCTGGAAATGGCAAAGGTATCCGTGACCAAATTACCCACTCGAATCCTCGCCGTGGGTCAATCATACAAGCTACCGATCATATGTAAGAACACCTGCCCTAATCCCAATCTCCTCAGAACCTGCCTCATGAAGGGCCACTCCACGGAGTCAAAAGCCTTCTCCATGTCTAAGAATATTGCCACTGCCCTGGTATCCTGCTTTACATGCTGCATTGTTCCAAACACGGATCGAATGTTATACGTCAAATTTCTGCCCGGATCGAATTGCCTGTTCCGGAGCCACCAGGTAAGGGACCAGGAGCGCGAGGCGGTTAGCTAAGATTTTCGCGTATATCTTAGCATCTACATTTAAGAGGGAGAGAGGGCGGTACGAGCTGCACTCCAGTGGTTTCCTCGACTTGGGGATCGCCACCAAAGTTGCCTCCCTCATCGACTGCGGCATACTACCCGCTTCGCACATATCCTCAAAAAGTGTTGCCAGGTGGGGGAGTAGGAGATCAAGAAAGGCTTTATAAAAATCCACCGTGAGACCAACAGCGCCCGGGGTACTCATATTCTTCATCCCCACTAGGGCTTCCACTATCTCATCCTTCTCAATGGGGAGCATTAGAAATTCCCTGTGTGTGTTTGTGAGATACGGGAGTTCAATATGTTCCAGATAATCCTGCATCTCCCCATCCAGGTCCTCCATTCTTGCCGTGTATAAGTCTAAGTAATATTGTCGGAACCGATTCGCTAGGTCTGCTTCATCGGTTAAGAGATCTCTCTCTCCGTGGACCGTATTGTCGTAATTTCGTCTTCCCCCCCCGTTTCGCACTCAACACCCTTGCAAGTACCGACCCTGGCCTGTCTCCTTCCCTGTACGTGCGTGCTGTCGCATACTTCCCCATGTGGTGGACCTCCCTGTCTGCTTCTTCTTGGTATTCACTTAACAATTCCCTAATCTCGCCCTCTAGGTCCTCATTAAGGTCCTCATTATTGTCCCATCACTAGGCGTTTCTCCAAACACCCCATTTTCGATTCCAAGTCCCTTAGTCTTTTCCTTATGGCCTTAAGGACCCCGAGTGTTTAGTCATCGCTATGCCCCCGATATAAACCTTGAAGGCCTCCCATGTTTGAAAACTATCCACTGTTCCTATGTTTATCTAAAAATATGTTTCAATCGCCTCTGTATGTTTCCCCTTGAAGAGTGGGTCAAGCAGTGAGTTGGGCGGGAAGCGCCATGTGAACGGGGGTATCGTTTTCTTCGGGGTGGTCAGGACCGACAACGGTGAATGGTACGAAAGTGTGCGCGGCAGGACCTGACAGACCCGGATTTGGCCTAACAGTGTCGTGGAGGCTAGCCAGTAATCTATGCGAGTATGCAAATTGTGAAAGGCGGAGTAGTGCATATAGCCCCCTGCCCTAGATTGCGCGTCTGCCAAACGTCACGAAGGTCCATTCTAACCATCACAGAATCCAGTGCAAGCGCCGCCGCAGCAGGCCTCCGGGCGGGACCCGCTGATCTGTCCAGTTCCGGATCCCTCACCGAGTTGAAGTCCCCTCCCCATAAATACTGTGCATTGCCCAACCTACTTGCAACTGTAGCCAGCGATGTGGAAAAACTCTGGGCAGTCATAGTTAGGCCCATACACGTTCACTATCACTAAATCAGTACCCCGACCCTTACATCTGGATATCACAAAGCGCCCCTCCGAGTCTGCCCTCACCAATTTTAGCGTGTATTCTGACTTGGGGTTTACCCAAGTCAGCACTCCTCTTGCGTGCGTGGTGAATCCTGCTACGGTAATATTGTCTGAGACCTCTGCAGCGCAGCATCGTGCTCATCAGTGGTAGATGGGTGTCCTGCAGTAGAGCAATATCAATGTCATGTCTGTGGAGGTAGCTCAAAACCCTACGCAACTTCCGGTGATCATTGAGACCCCTAACATTCCATGACAACGCTCTAATACTGTCCGCCCGACCGGGGCTATCAGCCGCGGCCAGTCCCGTCATTGACGTAGTCACTGCGCATAACATACCTAAGTCCATTGTGTGTACGTGCACTGTAACCTGCATGCCAAAACCAACACAAATCTCCCAAACATTCAACAACCGTCACAATCACCCCCTAACCCCTCCCACAGTTGACCGCCCCCAACATGGTCTCACAGTACCCCGTGTCCCACCCTGCCCGCCCCTGAAAGCACCCCACAAACCAACCCTGTTAACGAATGCAGAAGTGCTCAGCACGCGTGGGCAGAGGTTGCTCCGTGTGTGGAGATTGCAGCAGTGGCAAACTTGGCCTGGTGCCCCGCTCCTGGCCCCGCCGCGGATAGCCTTATGCATCACACAATTCCGAGCCATTGCATGTGTGCCTAGTGTGTGCCTCCTTGCTTGTATCACTTATTTGTCCCTTCCCGCCGTCAGTGTCCGTGTACATTCAGCCCTGAGTAACAGTAGGTTTACACCATCCTTAAAGCCACCCAGACCCGCCGCCCCCCCCCCCTTACTTTCATTTGCGGCAAATGTCTTTCTTTATCAGTCCTGCTCCTCCAGCGAGCCACCGGACGCCTCATCCAACAACTGACTTTCCGGACTCCTGCACTGTTCCTTCGGCCACCCCTTTAGAGCCTGCTGGAGGGCCCTCTGGTCAGTGACAATATGGGATCGTCCCTGCCGATTCACACAAAGTTCAGCAGGGTACAGCATAGCATAGTATATGCCTAGATCGCGTAGTTGCCTCTTCATCGGAACAAAATGATTACGCGCTTCCTGCACACGGGCTGTAAAGTCAGGATATATTGATATCGGAGCCCCCAAATCGCAGAGACTGTTTCTCTCGTGCCACCCGGAGTGCCGCGTCTCTGTCCCTATAGTAAAGCAGTTTTGCGATTATACGTCGCGGTGGGGACCTGGACGAGGTCGGGGAATCATAAGGAATCCTTCTCGCACCATGACGCCTAGTCATGGTGCGGGCTACGACATCCTCGCTGCGTGGGAAGAGCTCAGGGATATTTTGTTTTCCAAGGGGTTCTAAGACCCAATGTGATCTAGCAAAGTGTTGAGGGGTACAGTGCTAATGAAAGTTAATTTAAACTAGCTACAAGGTTTACCACAGCCTTTTATTCTGGCTACCTTGTGCTAGGATTAAAAACAAGCGGAACCATTATATCCAATTGTACTCAACTTAGATAGACCTGCTTCAGTCTATGATCTCAAAAGTGATGTGGCTTTCTTCAAAATCTTGAGTAATCTACTGCTGTAAGAGTGATGTCTAAAAATTGTGAAAAAAGTGGCAACAATGGCAAGTGTGTTGGTAGATTGAACATGATACTAGACTAGTGATCCAGAAGTAACAAGATGGTGTATTCACTGGTGGTACCTGTAGGGGAACAAAAAACAACTACATCTGAGACTAATTCATCCCTTAATCTGTGGCTACTTTTACACAGTAGAAGGTCCTTTGCTTTCCATTTGAGATGCCTTTAACACACATAGGAAGTTGATCTAGTCTCTGCGTTTTTCATCATGCTTGTTGCTCCATATAAGAGAACCGTTTAACCTAGATAAGGTTAACACCTCAACCTTCATTACACAGGTCGGAGATGCACATGCACCTTAAGCTTTTATGCTTAGGACAGCTGGGGCACTGTGCCTGACATCTGCAGGTGAGTGCCTTCCTTTTTAAACGGTCTTACCACATAATTTCACTGTGTTAAAGGTACCACTAAGAACTATGTCACACTGGCTGTGTTTGGTCATTCTCTGTGGGTATTTTTTAGAGATTCCTTTGGCTTTCAAACACAGTTCTTTAGATTGACTATTCTGGATAAACTATGTTCATGCTTAAGACAAATTGGCTGACTCTCTCTGAGTTGTACACCTATTCATAAATTGTTCGGAATGTTGGTTTTTGTTCCCAGAAGGGTACCACCGGTGAATCCACCATCTTGTTACTTCTTGATCACTGGGCTAGTATCCTATGCAATCTGCTGACCCACTTGCCATTGTTGCCACTTTTTTCAAAATTGTTAGACATCACTCTTACAGCAGTACCTAAGGCAAGATCCTGAAGAAAGCCACAACATTTCGAGGTCATAGGCTGAAACATGTCGATCTAAGTTGATTAGGATTGGATCTAATGGCTCCTGTTGTACCTCTTGTTTTCTTTGCTGTTTTTAATCCTAGCACAAGGTAGCCAGAATAAAAGGATGTGGTAAACCTTGTAGCTAGTTTTAATTCACTTTTATTATCACTGCACCCCTCAACGCTTTGCTAGCTCACATTGGGTATTAGTGAGAAACCCTGTGAAAACAAAAAATCCCTGAGCTCCTCCCTTGTAGCGAAGGGGTCGTAGCCCGCACCAAGACTAGGCTTCATGGTGTGATGAGGATTCCCTGTGATGAAGCATGCCACCTCTGGTGGGTGAGGGAAACTGTTCTTTAAAGGGACGTCGCCTTCTTAGCCAGCCTCTCTTGCCTCTCTCTCTTGACAGACCCGAGGGCATTTGTGTTTTGTTACAGGGTAAGAACCACCTGCTCTGGGATCCCCAACACTGGCCGGCCATGCTGGAAACACCACCAACTCCCACCTATAAAGTAAAGTTACTCCTTTTTTTGCTAGACTCCACCAGGTCTATGAAGACGCATGCCACCAATGTTGCGTCCACATGCTTTGCAACTATGGAGTGGCTGAAGATGATGATGAGGCTACTCCCATTCTCTGTGCAAACAGCCCTCAAGGCCATGATATTATCTAGACTTGCTTTGGCACCGTCTTATAGCAGGCGGCATATAAGGCTACCCTAAGGCACCTGCAGGTTGTTCAGACCTCCACTGCCAGGCCTTCCAAAAAAACTCTTCAAAATCTGGTCTTAGTCAACTGCACTGGCTCCTGGTGAACAAGTGAATCTAATTCAAAGCATTGTGCTTCATGCACAAGATCTGCCCTTGCTCAGGACATTATCTTGCTCGCCCTCTGCGCTTTAGCAGTGGTTTTCTGATCACAGTTCCAAGAGTCCAATATGCTCGCATGGGTGGGCGATCTTTTTCTTTTCTAGGTCATAGGCTATCGAACGCACTTCCAGTATATTTAAGATTCTGTGCCTCCTTTTTCCGCCTTTCGCTTGGAATTGATAACTTGCCTGTTTTAGCACCTCCTAGGCTGATCTACCTGTTCTCCAAGCACTGGGAAACCCTGGCAGGGTAGCCATGCTCTATATAAGAACTGCATAATAATAATTCCTTACTTTGAGCATTTGTGACCCAAAGCTGGTCACTTCTTGTCATATGACAAGTGAGTGGAGCTGCCACAATGGTAATATTTACTTTTATGATTCCCCCATTCTTGCATTAGGATTTTGTTTGTTTCTGCTGCCCCATACTTTCTGTTACCTTCTTGCTCCGTTTTCTTGTTGGATTTTTTTCCTTACTACTTTAACAACATTCCCCCCATTATCTTTTTTGTTTTCTGTTACAACAGCCAATGCACATCTCAACATGAGTTTTGCTTTGCCAATAATGGCAACAACCTCTATTCTGAGAGGTGGAGTTATTGCTGTGCATTATCACTTGGTCCCTGACTACTTCATCCCCCCACACTCCAAATATACAATAGATAACTCATTTCCTCAAAGCAGCAGCATCTTCTTCAATTTTCTCACTATCCCCTTGTTTTCTATGATAAGACTTCTACAGATCGATTGCCTTGCACACTATAGGTATAATGTATGCATCAAGATCTGCTAGTGCATGCATAACCACATCCCCTTTTGTCCATACGATTACATACTTTCTAACCTCCCATACTTGGCAATGTAACAGAATGCTTTCTTTTCTTTCAGGTGATTGTTCTTCATTATCAAATGTGGAAATGTAGTTCACAAAATATTCTTTCCATTCCCCCCATTTCAAGGCAGATTCACGTTTAGTTATCATATATTCTGAAGGGGTAGCTTTAAAGATTGTACAACACGGCAAAGTTAGCAATTAATTTAGCTTAAAATTAAGGTAGGATAAGACATTATCTTCCATTGTCCCGATCAGAAAGGAGTGGAGCCTTACCTATTCTCTGTTGAATCTAATTTGGGACTTATCCCCTCACCAGAGAGTGTGTCTCAGATGGCACTGTGTTAACTCAGATCTTAAGCAATTTTCTTTGCTCAAAGTGAGGCCAGACTTTTGCAGCCTATGTAGAACTTATCAAGGGATTCTGTCATGTTTGCCACTTTTACAGAAATCTCAACCAAATGAAAGGGGCTCCTATAACCAACAGATGACGAGCACCGAATAGACCAAAGTCAAAAAATAGAATTCCTCTTTAGTATAATCACAACAACTCATTTATAGCCACACCATATATTCAAACCGCATCATCTTTCAAAATGTATATAAAAATTATTTATTAAAAAGCAGCAAAATTGTAAAAAAGCACAATGTAAGATAAAAAGCAGGAGATTAAAATAGTCTTAGCATATATTTTGGATATTCAATTCACAGAAGAAAAATCAGGTATGTAAACAAATATACAGTTCCACAGTATTTATACACAAAAAAACAAAGGCAGGAGAAAAAAGACACACAGTTCATATCAAGGAATAGAGACACCAGTCACTGTTGGATTATATATCACAATTGGGTTATTTTTCTAATCTTTCTCACTGCTTTCTAGATGTCCTAGTTATCTAGTTTCAATTCAAACAAAGCATTGACGTGTTTCGGTGGGTAACCACTTTTTCGAACCACCTTCTTCAGGATTGTTGATATCTCCAGACTATTCAATTTGTGAAATCTACAATACAAATACACAAAAACAGAAAAAGAATCGCAAAGACAATCCGAAACAAAATTCAAATATCTCCTATTCAAATATACATTTATATCCTGAGGATACTCTCTGCCAACAATCGCACTCCCATGTATCCTCATTCAGTATTCTATTCGAATTGCGCTAAATATACATACTCATAAAGTGAAATACCTTATCAGGTTACTTTAAAAGAGGGAGGACACGGTAGCCCTCAAGAGTCTTCAAAGTACTATAAAATCCCTTTTGCCGACATAAGGCCGGCTTCATCTTGTCCAATGTCATAGCAGCAGCGTGTTTTCAGGTATTCTAGAAGACAGTTTCTTTAGTATATGTGACCTCCATAATATTTATAATATATTAGTCCTCAATAAAAAAGTATATTACCTGTATAATAAACGGGCAACACACAGTAACCACAGGAATAAAAATAAAGACGGTATCTGTGAAAATATAAATGAAACTGTCACTTAGCCTCCGGTAGTAGAAAAGGAATAAACTTTATCTCACAGGCCCTGCTTGGATCTAGTACATGCCTATCTTGAGATTATCCTTTGACTGTTATTCTTGTTTTTGTTCGCTGTTGCTCAGATGGTTACGGACCTCACGAAGTTAATCAAAGATCCCTCTGTACTTTCGAGAGGATGACCTCAAAGATTTCTTGTATCTTTAAAGGATAACCATATATTACAACATAAAAGCCAAGAGGGGTAACTCCAGATTTAGCCCATATTATTCCAGTGTACAAAGAGAAAAGGATCGCACCCCCTAATTAATGTCATCGGGATATTTAGTCCATATACGATACCCATATATTTCAAACATAGGACCCAAAAAAGGTTACTCCAAATAAAGCACATTATTTTAGTAGACAAAGGGATGTATCATACACACCCTTAGTGGAAAATATATATTTATTTAATTCCACAAACACTCTACTCCTTATAGGGATATTTATCTGTGAATCTCCTAATTAATGGGGGACTTGAACATTATATACTCTCGTTCTACCAGTATACAATGCCGGTCTATAATTCGCCTACGCTGCAGAACGGTAAACATCTAAAATACAAGCCAGGTTGCAAGGCCCGTATTTACTTCGCCTACGCTGCTAAACGGTAGACATCTAGAGTTCAAGCCAGGTTCTCACCTTTCTTCTTTCACCAGCGTGAACGCATGGGCTGTATCTCCGTAAAAATCCGAGGTTAGGCACGCTGATTTAAATGCGGCCACGATGTGCGCACATTACTGATATCCAGCCAATCACCTGTTTCCTTGTATACAGGGATAGTGTAGCGTTCTCATTGGCGCAAATCATGTAAACCCATGACGTGGAGCGTTCTGTATTGCCTAAGCTATGGGTGCCATCTTTCAATGGTTAGAACAATGTAAAGTTTTACTAATCCACAAGGATTAGACCGTGCAAAATCATAGGTGGTTATACGTTTCGGATTCTCATGTTAAAATACATACTGCCATTGAACTGTTGATAACAGGCAGTATTTGCGCAAAAATCAAGATACATGAATAGTGTTAAAGATTTAGTGGTTTTTTCAAAATTAAACCAGTCCGTGGTGATCAAAGATTATTACATATAAGATCCAGGTCTGATGTAAATTATTCATTCATGTTTCAATAGCGCACTGCACCAACTTTTTGTTGCCAATACTTAATGGACACTGTGGCCCCAAGACCCACTTACGTTCTAGCTAATTAGTCAGTCCCATTCTTCTCTTGTATTTACCCCCGTATGGACCATGTTTAGTTTAGAAATATACCACTGTTCCCTTTCTTTCCTTCTCCTAGTCCTATCTCCCCCTTGTTTTCCTACCCACATTTTTTCCAGGATGAACCACCGTATATTAGAGGCACTGAGGCCAAATTCTTCAAAATGGGTAACCAAAGGAGCAGTAGGCTGTTTTGTTTGAATTGCTGACATGAGTTCTTGGACTCTTGTACGTACTTCCCTACCTGTTTCACCCACATTACCTAGGCCGCAGGGGCAGCATATTAAATGCACCACATTTTTACTGCGGCAGTTGTTCAGAGTCTTTGAAATTATGTTTGATCTCTTTAGTTGATCTACGTGATCAGACCTTACAATTGCCACAACGTGTATTGCCAATGGCTCGATTATTAAATATGGTGCTTTGGGTACCTCGTCGTTCCTCTCTGTAAGTATGAACCCGAGGCCATTGATAAGGTGGAGTCGAATTGAGGGAGAGTACATCCCTTGATGAGGCCAAAAAGAAATTTGATGACATTAATAGAGATGTAGATGGCTATAGAGATTATTTGATAATTAAAAAAATGAACACGCTGAAACAAGATATGGGAAGGTTTAATTAAGGAACTACCTACGGGAATTATTATCAACAGAGGAATGAGCATGGATGGGAAAGACCTAACACTAGACTTATTTACAGTAGAGGGGGAAAAAAAGGGGTCACATTCTCACACTTCAGGGTCAAGTAGCGAGGAGGAAGGACCAAGAGAAGAGATTAATGGTAGAGGAATTTCCAAAGAATACAGGTATTTATTTTTAGATCAAAAACCCAAGAGGGGACAACAATACAATGGTATTCGGGGAGGGGACAACAAACCATGGGCTACGCCACATGAATCTGCGGACATGGAACCAGAGATACTGGCGTCGGGCAGAGCACCTATAATAAACTTATCCAGTAGAGACCTGAACACACAAGAGGTAAGGATTCTAGAAAAAGGTTTGTTTTGTTCCCTCTGTACATGTTAACAAATTTGAATTGGAGAAAGACTTGCGTTCCTGCTTCAGGAAGGTACGTCTTAATTTTTTTTTTAAAGAACGTCAATACAGAGAATCGCTTAATGTCTCAGGTCTCAAACCAAAGTCCTCTTTCACTCCTCCTTTGGCCCAAGTAGGAAAAAACTTGGATGTTTTTTAAAGGACAGTAAAAATAGGTATACAAACGGTCCTTTCAGGAACATCAATTCTATCCCCAGAATGTGAACAAGATAGAGAGAGGCGATCCAGTCTCTTAAAAATTATTCTAATCTCACCATCAAACCTGCAGATAAGAAAGGGGGGGGTAGTGCTTTTTGACTCCATGGATTATGAGAGGAGGATGTTGAAGAACCTCTTAGATGTTGAAGAACATTACGAACAAACCCAAAGGATTATACTTGTTGGCCTTTCCAGTGATTGCTTACAGTTACTGACAGAAGCAAGAGACAACAACTTCATATTTGAGGAAGAATTAAGATTTCTTAACACCCAGCCGAGAATTCCCGCTATATATGGTCTCCCGAAAATTCATAAAAAGCGCACTGATCCATCAATGAGATCTATTGTTAGCAGCATTGAACCTCTTCTTGAGCCCCTCAGTAAGTATTTCGATTGCTTTTTACGTCCTATAGTGAGCAGCCTTAAGTCCTATGTCAAGGATTCCACGCATATAGTTTCAATACTGGATGGAATAACATTCAATAGGGAGACTCCGTGTCTAGTTACTCTGGACATGGAGTCTCTCTATACGAATATCCCTCAAGATGATACAATAGACATGATACAGATGTTACTGTCTGATATGACTTTGGATGAAGTCAATAAAGACTTTGTCAACTGTACCTCTATGATTCTTAAGAATAATATATTTTTATTCAAAGATCAGCTCTATAGGCAAAAGGACAAGCATAGGGGCCACCTGTGTGCCGATTCTGGCCTGTCTTTACGTGGGGGAATTTGAGAACAAACATGTTTACCGAGATGCCCCCATTTTATGAGAATGTAGTAGGTTGATACCGCTACATTGATGAAAGTTTGTGTATTTGGGAAGGCAATACAGAAGATCTGACTGAATTCACAATTTACATACAACTGCAGTAGATCTAGTGTTGACTTTCTGGATATTACTGTCTGGGAAGATGAGGGAGCTCTTGTAGTAGAGCTATATATCAAGCTGACTAATGAGAACCCCTTGCCCCACTACTCGAGCTTCCATCCAAAATCACGAAAGGACCATATTCCATTCAGTCAGTTTCTTCGTCTCAGAAGAAACTGTTCAAAAATGTAAGATTTTTATAAACTTTCTGAGACATTAAAAAAAACATTCAAAGAAAGGTGTATCCTAAAAAATTGATTTCACATTCCTGTAAAAGGGCCAAATTCTATGATAGGGAGTCTATGATCAATGGGAATTCTAGAAAGGAAAAAGATGATAACCGATTGGTGTTTGTGAGACAATTTTCGAACATTAGCAATCAAGTTAAGAATGTAATTAATCAAAATTGGCACATTTTAAATGATGAAGAGGATGTCAACTTAGAGAAGCCCCTGTTTGCGTTTAAGAAAAACAAAAATCTAAGATCTGAACGGGCTCATTCTTTCAGAGAGGAACCACGAGGTACCCAAAGCACCATATTTAATACTCGAGCCATTGGCAATACATGTTGACACAATTGTAATGTCTGTGATCTCTGTATATCAACGAAAGATCAAACACAATGGTATCGTAATTTCAAAGACCGAATAACTGCTGCAGTAAAGATGTGCTGTATTTAATATGCTGCCCTTGCGGCATCGGTTATGTGGGTGAAACAGGTAGGGAAGTACGAACAACAGTGTAAGAACGCATGTCATCAATTTGAACACAACAGCCTACTGCTCCTTTGGTAACCCATTTTGAAGAATTTGACCACAGTGCCTCTAATATACGTTGGTTCATCCTGGAAAAAATGTGGATAGGAAACCGAGGGGGAGATAGGACTAGGAGAAGGAAAGAAAGGGAACAGTGGTATATTTCTAAACTAAACATGGTCCGTAAGGAGTTAAATACGAGGGAAGAATGGGACTAATTAGCTAGAACATAAGTGGGTCTTAGGGCCACAGTGTCCATTAAGTATTCGCAACAAAAAGTTGGTGCAGTACGCTATTGAAACATGAATGAATAATTTACATCAGACCTGGATCTTATATGTAAAATCTTTGATCACCACTGTCTGGTTTTATTTGGGGGGAAAAATGCGAAATCTAACACTATACGTGTATCTTGATTATTGCGCAAATACTGCCGGTTATCAACAGTTCGATGGCGGTATGTATTTTAACATGAGAATCCGAAACGTATAACCTCCTATGATTTTGCACGGTCAAAACCTTGTGGATTAGTAAAACTTTACATTGTTCTAACTATTGAATGATTGCACCCATAGCTTAGGCAATACAGAACGCTACACGTCATGGCTTTACGTGATTTGCGCTAATGAGAACGCTACACTATCCCTGTATACAAGGAAACAGGTGATTGGCTAGGTATCAGTCATGTGCGCTCGTCATGGCCGCATTTAAATCAGCGTGCCTAACCCCGTTTTTTTTTTCACAGAGGTACGGCCCATGCGTTCACGCTGGAGTAAGAGAAGAAAGGTGAGAACCTGGCTTCAACTCTAGATGTCTACCGTTCGGCAGCGTAGGCGAATTATAGACTGGCCTCGTATACTGGTAGAATGAGAGTATATAGTGTTAAAGTCCCCCATACATTAGGAGATGCACCGATCAGTATCCCTTTAAGACTGAAAGTGGAGTGTTTGTGGAATTAAATAAATAAATCTTTTCCACTTAGTGCGTGTAAGATACATCTCCGTTGATATTGGACCTATAAGGTGTAATTCTGTCCCGCTTGTCTACTAAAATATGTGCTATATTTGAAGTAACCTTTTTTGGCTTCCACGTTTGAAATATATGGTTATCGTATATAGACTAGATATCCCAGATGACATTTTAATTAGGGGATGCAATCCTTTTCTGCAATTACCCATGTTGGTTTTTAAGTTGTAATATATGGTTATCCTTTAAAGATAAAGGAAATCTTTGAGGACATCCTCCCAAAAGTACAGAGGGACCTTTGATTGACTTTGTGAGGACCGTAACCATATAGCAAAAAAATAAACTAACAGACCATGGTTAATCTCAAGATAGGTATGTACTAGATCCAAGCAGGGACCGTAAGATAAAGTTTATTCCTTTTCCACGACAGGAGGCTGAGTGTCAGTTTCATTTATATTTTCGCAGATACCGTCTTCTTTATTTTTATTCCTGTGGGTACTGTGTGTTGCCCATTATTTATACAGGTGATATACGTTTTTATTGAGAATTAATGTTGTGGATATTAAGGAGGCCACATATACTAAAACTGTTTTCTTCTAGAATACCTGAAAACACGCTGCTGCTATGACATTGGACCAGATTAAGTCTGCCATATGTCGGCAAAAGGGATTTTAGAGTAAATTGAAGACTCTTGAGGGCTGCTGTCTTCTCTCTTTTATATTAACCTGATAAGGTATTTCACTGGGAGTATGTATATTTGGCGCAATGCGAATAGAATACTGATTGAGGATACATGGGAGTGTGCTTGTTGGCAATGAGTATCAGGATATAAATGTATATTTGAATAGGAGATATTTGAATGTTGTTTCTGATTATTGTCTTTACGATTCTTTTTCTGTTTTTGTGTATACGTATTGCAGATTTCGCAAATTGAATAGTGTGGAGATATCAACAATCCTGAAGGTGGTTCGAACAAGTGGTTACCCACCGAAACGCGTTGATGCTTTGTTTGAATTGAAACTAGATCACTAGGATATCTACAAATCAGTGAGAAAGATTAGAAAAATATCCCGATTGTGATAGATAATCCAACAATGACTGGTGTGTCTATTCCTTGACATGAACTGTCTGTCTTTTTTCTCCTGCCTTTGTTTTTTGTGTTTAGATACTGTGGAACTGTATATTTGTTTACATATCTGTGATTTTTCTTCTGTGAATTGTGTGAGAAGTTAGCCTGGCATATGATCTCCACTATTCTAGTGGGCACCTTGCACCAGTCTAATCGACCCTTATTGATGGTGGTTGTAAAGTCAACCTTATAGACAAGCTATCCTAGTGGTTGCATGGACCAGCAGTCATAGGCTAAGACTTCAGAGAGCATGTGAAGCAAGCTGTTTTACCAATTATAATCCCTTGAATACCAAATGAAAGGACACAACGCAAGGTATATATCAAATATATATGTATTTATTCTAAACACAACCCCTCTGCACTCTTTTAGGTCAGAGGTAAAAGTACATCACAAGTTACTCAATTAGCATACGATAAGTTGCACAAATAGTTGCCCTAGGGGCCTCACAAACCATATACTAAGGAAGTGGTATAAGAACCAAGTGAGAGTTAGAAAGCAGGCCTAGGGCCTGTAGAACCGCTGGGACTACACTAAACAACCAAAGGTTAGGAATTAGGAGGACCGCGGGAGACGCGTGCAGTGTCTAAACACAGTCACAAATTACCATTGACTTATAATGGGAAACAAAGAAGTTACAAAGTTACTATTTAAGGACACTTCCGAATGGACTACGATAAAACCCCTCTAGACTAGGACACTTCGAGAGTCAAGACCCACGGGAGCACCGGAGTACTCGTGTTACCTCACCCAGGGAAGCCGGGTGCATAGGTGCCTTTTGGTGTCGGGTTTCGTCGTCGTTTTCTATGGATATCTGCAAAGAAGTGCTACAGGCGACCAGAGGAAAAGTGTCCTGGTGGATCCAAGGGTGGATCGACAATGTGAAGAACCTGAAAGCAGAGGGGACAGAGTCTGGGTCACTAGGCAGTGACCAGGAAGGAACCAGGCGATGTTGCGTGCTTTAAGATGAGCTTGTCTCTTCAGCCACCAGGTCCAGGAGGCATCTACGATGACTAGGCGCTGGATTCGAGCTGTCCCATGAAGGATGTAGTTGACTGCGGTGTCTGGATCCGGATTGGACCCAGCAAGCCTTGGCAACCGCAACCCAAGCAGGATGTTGAGATTGGCTCTGTTGCAGACAAGCAAGGTCTGTGGCGCTTCTCCTTTAAAGGGAGGCTGGAGCAACCAGAAAAGCAGTTTAGTTCAAAAGAAAAGTCTTCAGGGGGCTCACTAGCCAACGGGCAAAGAACCGGGAAGAAGCGTCGAGCTGAAATGCAGGAGCGGGCCCCACGCGGCACTCGTGTAGTGTGGAGGGCTGAGCTTCGGTGCAAATGGTGCTCGGGTTTGGGGCTTCGCGTACCCCAATGCACAACTGCGAGGGTACCTCGGTAGTTGAGCAGTTAGCAAAATGCAGGATGTCCAGGGTGTCCGGTCCCACGTCTCTCGTGTAGCCACAGGTCTCAGCTTTGATGTGGGTTGGAGTTAGAGAAGTCAGAGTCCAGTTCCTGCGTCACTGAGTCTTTGGGTTCTGGCGGGAGCGTCAATAAAGCATACCGGCAAGTTACTGGTGGTGCCTGTTTGCACAGGGTGGTCACTCCTTGACCACAAGGGAGAGGTCTTCTGTCTTCTAGTCAGAATCGAAGTCCAAGAGTTCTGTATCAGAGTTTCTTTACAGGATAATCTAAAGTCCTGGGGACACAGCTCCTATACTTATACTAAGCTAAGGGGCTGGATTACCTGTCTAGGTCCCTCCTATGGGTGGACCGCAGAAGGGGGTGGTTACACCCCTTTCCCTTTGTCCAGTTTCGCACCAGAGCTGGGGCTGGAGTGCCCCAGCATCTGGTTTGAACCGGGCTATGCATGGAGCACCTTGTGTGCCCCAGGCAGTGTCTAGATGCATTCACTGAATGCAGCCCTCCCTGCCCCAATACACAAAACCCCTGTCTGGGGAGGTGCTGGCACCTCCCTGGACAGGAAACCTATTGTCCAGGCCGCCCTTGCTGGAGTTTCCCCCAGCAACAGGAGGTCAGACTCGTGTCTGTGGCAGCAGCATCCATTTTGTGATGCTGAGGCTCTGTTTAACTTTAACCGGGTAAAGCAGTAACATACATGTCTTTTCCCTCTAGAAGGGTGGAATGCTACCCCTACCGCCAGAATTGGCTGGGGGTAGTATTCCAAAGTGTTTGACACCTTACACAACATGTTTTGATAAAGCCAAACCAAAGATAACATTAACTGCGAGGATTATAATGCACTTAAGAGTATATGGTATGGCTATATCATAGAACAGCTATAAGGAGATTGTTCCGAAAGCTGCAGAGGGGCTCAGCTCATGCTAGGGCACCCTCTCACATAAAACCAAGCACTCTGCCTCCAGGGTTGTCGAGGCCTACCATAGGAGTGACTTATAGGTGCAACTGTGTCTATATACACGGTAGCTATAGGTATACTATATCTAAGTAAGGGGTGATTACACCACCTTACCCAAGCTGAGTGATCAGACTGTGGTGTCAGTTTGGAGGGCCAGCCAGGTTTGGCATAATACATGCTGCAGCCCCTGGTAGGCTTTGGAGGCACCTATGCCCTGGGTACCTATGGTACACTATACAGGGGCTCTCAAAGGTGACCCTATACCCAATTTGGTATGTACCTAAAGTACATGGTATCAATTTAGAGAGGGAGCAGCTGGGCTGTGGGTCTGATTAGCAGGCCCACAGCCACACTAAAGTCGAAAAACCATAGAATCACTGCAAAAAGTGGAGGTGACCATAGGAAGCAGACCCTACTCTCCTACAAATAGAATATCCAAAAGATATGCAAAGACTAGTTTAATCTCCTGCTTTTTATCTTGTATTGTGTTTTTATAAAATTGTGCTGTTTTTTTAATAATCATTTTTATATACATATTGAAATTTGGTGCATTTATGATCTGATGATGCTGCTTGAATACATGGTGGGGCTATAAATGAATTATTTTGATTGTACCAAAGAGGAATTCTATATCGTGACTTTTCATTATAGAGTAACCCAAAACATCAGTCTTGACCTTACCGTATCCAACAAGGTGAATAGTTGATGACAATCAAGAAGTTTTGTCTTGTTCAAAAGGCTTTTGCCAAATTCTCATCCCCCACCATAGATCGGTCATAGAACTGCCATGGCCATAACTTTCCTGCCACCAATCATCACCTAACATTCAGGCATCACAATAGGTTCGTAGTGCACTCCACATTCTTCTCAGACACACAGAACCATTTTCTTTTTGCCCTCTGTGGTGCATTACACATTGTTTTTACTCCCCTTACAGATTGACTTAATGCCCTCTTTTTCCACGGTTTCTACCAGTGGACTTAAACACACACAACATCCCAGGGAATTGGACATATGTCCCATGCTACTGCATCTGAAACTTTTAGTGCGGGATGGCTTCTATAATCTATACCCCTTTCAGTATGGAATCAAAGGAAATTTGATCCACAGTCTACTTCTCTGCATCAACAACACTGCTTAACGCTTTATGGCAGTTATCACGCATCTCGTGAGCCCAAATTGACCTATTTTCGATTCCTTTGATTGCAACAGCTTCTTTGAGGTCCGGATTTTCCTGGACTCTGAAAAAGTTAGAACATGTATGTGACTTTGGTAACAACATTGATTAGCTTGTCAAAGACCAATTGGGGAGATTTACGAATAGTCAAACAGGCCATGTCATTTCCAACTTTCTCAGTTTCCTTGAGTGTGGGCAAATAACTTGATGGACTCTCATGCAAATGTTTCCATGTATGGATTGTGATTAAGTACACCCTGTTTCTGTGCTTTGGAAATGTTTTCTACCCTGATGGCGATTGGATAAGAATCAAACTTTTTTTGGGGTCACCTCTTTTAGATGGAAAAGCAGGCTGTTTTCCCATTCTGTTCACTGATATGGTTTAAGTTCCTGATTTACTCTGTGAAAGATTTTTTTAAATAAAATATTTCCACTGTAGAAATGAATGTTCAAGTTTAAAAAAAAATTGTCGGTATTTAGAATACAGAGGGGACCTTAACGTAGACATAAGTAAAAAGAAAAGAAAAAAGCTACCAGAGTTTGGTCGCTTGATAGGAGTCTAAAGGTTCTCACAATTACTATGCACGTAGGCCTGACTCCTCCAGCTGAATACCTGTTCAAGGTTATCAATGAATGCTAGAGCTGTTCCTTATGTAGCATTCCACTTTACTTTTTACCTGCAGCTTAGTTAAATTTAATTGAAAAAAAGCTGATTTCATGCATATTTAATTCTTCATGTCACAAAATACCTGTGGTCTAGAATTCATGACTGGATTTAGAGCCACAAGGTTGTGATCTGGTTATTCTGTATGCAGCTCCAATTCAAAATGCCTAAGGCAATGTCACACGTGTACAGGAGAGGAGTGTGACCTCTGGAAGTAATACTGAATCAAATGGGCAGGA
The DNA here is from genome assembly GCF_964261635.1 of Lissotriton helveticus. Lineage (NCBI taxonomy): Eukaryota > Metazoa > Chordata > Amphibia > Caudata > Salamandridae > Lissotriton > Lissotriton helveticus. The sequence continues at coordinate 909,784,958 of NC_136071.1, read as the reverse complement.
ACCACATTACACTTTGCACGTACCTTCAAGGAGACATAGGTTGGTGTTTGTTGGTACACAAGAATGTCTGCATCAAAAGGAGTTCCATTCGGATCAAACTTCGCAACTAAAGTGCTGAACATGCCCTCCTTAGTCGATGTGGCAAATCTCACCAATTAGCTCCCATGGTAACAAGCAAACCACCAAAGAGATTCCATCCAAAGAATCCTATGTTTACGTGAAGAATCTGAAAGAGACACGTTAGTATTAGATTCCTTACCTTAGAATATCCCCAGGCGTCAGACTGGATCCGGAAATTTTTGCGTAGCAGTACCCTTGCGCGTCGGTAGGCGTCGTCTGCGGCTCCGCGTCCGTCGTTGGCGTCGTGGGCGCCGTGATGACATCGTCGGAGTACTTAGACGCCGCCTCCGCGTGCTGACGTCAGTTCTTCTTTTTTCCGCGCCAGCAAGCGCAGATCTGGAAAAAGCAGTAACCCTAGTCACTTTTTGACTAACTTTTTGATCCTTTTTGATTGCTATTTCGAGTCTCCCGACTCCGAAACGGTGCCTTTAGGGATGCCCGGCTTCAAGCATTGTGACGATTGCGACCGGCTGATGTCGGTCACGGATCCTCACCGCGTCTGTTTGTCGTGTTTGGGCTTCGACCACGACGACAAGGCCTGCTCCGACTGCCGGGCCCTCTCTTCGAAAGGCAGACGGGAGCGGTCCCGTAGGCGCCTCGAACTCCGGCAGTCGGCCCCGCGCCGTGAGAGGTCCCGATCCCATGGGAGGTCGAGGGACAGGTCGCGGGCTCAGAGCCACCACAGCTCCGAGAGTAGGCCGCACTCCTCCGGGTCGAAGTCGTCGTCAGGTAAGAAGCACAAGAAGTCCAAGCGGCGCCATCGCTCCTCGGACTCCCCCCGACGCTCGAGCGATGCGGCCGGGGGTTCGGGTGACACCGCCCACGCGGCTCCGTCTGAGTCGCGGGTGCCGCGTGCAGCTCCACACCCTCCGGTCCCTGGGCTGAACGCGACGCCGGAGGAGATCGAGCGCTTCCTCATGGCCATGAGGAAACTCTCTCCTCCGACGGGCTCCGCGGCGCCGTCGGGCCCAGCGGACCCGTCTGGGAGCCCTAGTGGGTCGGCGGCTCCGGCCCCGACGCCGTCGGGTGCTTCGCCGCCGCTGCCTTCGGGCCCAGCGCCGCAGGTCCCCGTTGTCCCGACGCCGCCGGTGCCTTCGGGCCCGGCGCTGAGGGGTCCAGTTGTTCCGACGCCGCCTTCGGACCCGGCGCCGCAGGATGCTGCTGGTCCTCCTTCGGGATCTGGTTCGTCGCCGGTGGATCTGACGACCTCCCCGGCGTCAGACCCTCAGGTGTCACCTCCGGCGCCGGCCTCAGGCGGCGCCGTCCCCGGTTCCACCTTCGTTCCTGTCCCAGCGTCGGGACGGCCCCGATGGGCGCCGCTCCAGACGCCGGTTGGAGAGTTCCATCTCTACGAACAGGCCCCATTCGATGAGAACCCTGAATTTCAGGAGATGGGTGAAAAGGAGGACTGGGAGGGGTCTGAGGACCCTCTGACCAGGGAGTGTCAGTCTCATGAGGACTGGGCAGGAGACCTTGGGGAGGCCAGTGGCCTGGACACCTCTCCAGACACTGGTTTTGTCTCCCCTCCTTCCGTGGCATCGGAGGAGGGGGGCAACTTATAGTGTGGTGCTGATGAGGGCTGCCAAGGCCTTGGGCCTTGAGCTCCCCGCCGCGGCCGTGAGGACTAACCTCCTCACTGAGGTCCTTAAACCGCAGTCGAGCTCGGCCGAGCCTCTGCTGCCCTTTAATGAGGCCTTGACCGACGTTCTGCTGGGCACTTGGTCCAAGCCCGCTACGGGTTCGCCCGTAGATAGGAACGTGGCCAGACGCCACCACCCAGCCCCGGGCGACCCATGTTTCCTGTCCTCCCACCCTACCCCCGAGAGCCTGGTCATCCAGGCCTCCAATTCCCAGACCGCATTCCCGTCCGCCCCCCCGGACCGGGAATCCAAGAGGTATGACCAGTATGGGAAGAAGATCTTCTCATCCCTTAGCCTAGGCCTGCGGTCTTCTAACACCGCCTGCCTCTTGGGACGTTACACCCACTCTGTGTGGGATAAGGTCGCGGAAGTGCTGCCAGAGTGTCCGTTGGAGGTACGGGCCAAACTCGGCCAAGCCCTTGTGGAGGGCCGGGATACAGCCAAGTATTCTATCCGGTGTGGGCTGGATACCACTGACTCGCTGGGTAGAGCGATGGCAACGACGGTGGCGGTCAGACGCCACGCCTGGCTGAGGTCCGCCAACTTGTCGGCAGATGTCCAGAACACGCTTATGGACATGCCGTTCGATGGCCGTCGCCTCTTTGGCGACAAGGCAGACCATGCGCTTGAGCGTTTTAAGGACTCCAGGGCTACGGCCAAGTCCTTAGGCCTCTCGGGCCAGCGCCAGCAATCGGCTGCCTATCACTCCTTTCGTGGCCACGGAAGGGGTGCGCCCACACGTGCCGCCAGCCACGCACCGCAGCTCAATACCCAACGCGGTGGCGGCCGTGGGAACCGCCGTCCAGGTGGTCGGGGGCAGCGGCGAGGTCAGTCCACACCTTCCCCCGCAGCATCCGCCTCAAAACCCTCCTAGTCCGTGCTTTCAGGCCCATGTGACGCCAGTGGGAGGCAGGGTTCGCCATCACCACTTTCACTGGCGCACCGTCACTTCGAACAGGTGGGTGCTGCAGATCGTCCGAAGGGGCTACTCCCTCCCCTTCGAGGCGACTCCTCAGCCATGCCACCGCAGAACCACCCTGTATCGGGGGGGATCACTTGCGACTTCTGCAGGAGGAAGTTACGGCCCTCTTGGCCAAGGGGGCCATCGAGCGCGTTCCTGGGCCAGAAGTAGGGTGTGGTTGCTACTCCCACAACTTTCTGGTACCCAAGAAGGGCAAAGGGGGCCTACGCCCTATCTTGGACCTACGGAACGTCAACGGCTTCCTCCGGAAGGAGAAGTTCAAGATGCTGACACTGGCTCAGGTCCTGGCTGCCCTGGACCCAGGAGACTGGATGGTAGCGTTGGACTTGCAGGACGCTTACTTTCATATCCCCGTCCTGCCTGCCCACCGGCGCTACCTGCGGTTCATGGTGGGCCACGAGCACTTTCAGTTTACCGTGCTCCCCTTCGGCCTTACCAGCGCCCCACGGGTGTTCACGAAGGTGATGGCGGTGGTCGCAGCTCATCTGAGCAGGTTAGGGGTTTCAGTCTTCCCCTACCTCGACGACTGGTTGTTGAAGGCGGGCTCGCCCCAGACAGTCGTCAGCCACCTCCAGACGACGGCAGACCTCCTGCACCAGCTGGGGTTCTCCATCAATGTGCCGAAGTCACACCTGTGTCCCTCTCAGAAGCTCCTCTTCATCGGAGCGGTTCTGGACTCGGCGCGGTTTCGGGTTTATCCGCCCGAACAGCGGGTCCGGGATATTCAGGCTCTGATTCCCATTTTTCAGCCGTTATCCCGGGTTTCGGTCAGGTTGACGCTGCGGCTTCTGGGGCTGATGGCCTCCTGCATCCTACTGGTGCATCACGCCAGGTGGCGGATGCGGGCTCTGCAGTGGGACCTGAAGTTTCAGTGGGCCCAGCCTCAGGGCAACCTATCCGACCACGTCCTGATCTCGGAGGGCACTGCGAGACAGCTGCAGTGGTGGCTTACGGACCGCGATTGGGTCAGCGGCAGATCCCTCTCCCTTCCCCAACCGGAGCACGTAGTTGTGACGGACGCGTCCCTCCAGGGCTGGGGAGGCCACTTGGGAGAGGCGGAGATCAGAGGCCTCTGGTCTCCGGCGGAGACCCGACTCCACATCAACCTGTTGGAGCTCAGGGCGATTCGTCTGGCACTGAAGGCATTCCTCCCCTCTGTCCGGGGGAGTGTAGTGCAGGTGTTCACGGACAACACCACCGCCATGTGGTACTGCAACAAACAAGGCGGGGTGGGGTCGTGGATCCTTTGTCAAGAGGCTCTTCGCCTTTGGCAATGGCTGGAACGCTAGGGCGTGACCCTGGTGGCTCAACACCTGGCAGTTTCTCTGAACGCCAGGGCGGATGAGCTCAGCCGTCGGTGCATGATGGATCACGAATGGCGTCTGAACTCGGACGTGGCGCAAGGCCTCTTTCAGCGATGGGGAGAGCCTTGGTTAGATCTATTCGCCACCGAAGAGAACGCGCAATGTCATCTGTTCTGCACGTTGGAATTTCCAAGGCAGCACTCGCTCGGAGACGCTTTTCGTCGCGAGTGGAGTTGCGGTCTGTTGTACGCCTTTCCGCCTATACCACTACTGCCCAGAGTCCTGAAGAAGATCAAGCGCGACCGGGCCCAAGTCATCCTTGTGGCTCCGGACTGGGCTCGAAGGTACTGGTATCCAGAGCTACTCAGTATGTCAATCGATCCCCTGGTTCGTCTGCCTCTTCAGGAGGACCTTCTGTCGCAGCAGCAGGGGACGGTCCTCCACCCGAACCTGTCCAGTCTCCACCTCCATGCTTGGAGATTGAGCGGCGACAGTTGAGGCCATTTGACTTGCCTCCTGAAGTTTGTAACATCATTCTGGCAGCCAGGCGTCCCTCCACTAAGTCGGTATACGCCTGCAGGTGGAACAGATTTGTGGCATGGTGCACAGCAAAGGCTGTGGATCCCCTCAATGCCCCTCTTTCTGAGGTTCTTCTCTTCCTTCTTTCTCTTGCCCGGCAGGGCTCTGCTCTGGGCACTATCAAGGGCTACCTTTCTGCCCTTTCAGCCTTTCTCAGACTGCCTGATCAACCTTCTTTGTTCAAGTCCCCTATTGTAAATAGATTTCTTAAGGGCATCACACACACGTTTCCTCCTGTTCCGTTTGTGATGCCTCAGTGGGACTTGAACCTGGTTCTTACCTTTCTGATGTGCGCTCCCTTTGAGCCACTTCACAACTGTCCTCTTCGCCTTCTGACCTTGAAGACTGCTTTCCTGGTTGCCATCACCTCTGCCAGGAGAGTGAGTGAGCTCCAGGCTCTTTCTTGTACTCCACCCTTCCTTTCTGTCCATCCGGACAAAGTGGTGCTGCGTACCAAACCTTCTTTCCTGCCCAAGGTTGTCACGGCCTTCCACATCGGGCAGTCCATCACATTGCCAACCTTCTTCCCGCCACCGCATCCCTCTAAAGAGGAAGAGCGGCTCCACCGTCTGGACCCAAAATGTGCGCTCTCATTCTATTTGGATCGCACACGCCAGTTCCGGGTGGATGACCAACTCTTTGTTGGTTACGTGGGGCTAAGAAGGGGAAAACGGTGCACAAGAGGACCATCTCCCGGTGGATCATCCTGTGTATCAGGCATGCTACTCCTTGGCTAGGAAGGAGCCCCCGGGTGGACTGCGGGCTCATTCTACCCGAGCGACGGCGACCACCACTGCCCTGGGCAGGGGTGTGCCCTTACAAGACATCTGTCAGGCAGCTACGTGGGCATCGCTGCACACGTTTGCAAGACACTACTGCCTGGACAGCCAAGTCCGGAGGGATGGCTTCTTTGGCTGTTCCGTCCTCCAGGACTTTCTGGTGTGATTATTGGTTCGCAGACCCACCACCGGGGTTGGTATTGCTGGGGTATCTATTCTAAGGTAAGGAATCTAATACTAACGTGTCTCTTTCAGATGCACAAGTTACTACTTGTGTAACGATATATCTGTAAGAGACATTAGTTAGTATTAGATTCCTTACCGACCCACCCAGCCTCCCCGTTCTGCGAACCATTATCTAGGGTTAGGGTTGTCCCCTTCAGGGCCTAGTTTCAATGGCACCAGTGTTGGTTTTTTAACATGGCTCTGCGTTTCTGGCGCGGAAAAGCTGTGTCTAAGAACTGACGTCAGCATGCGGAGGTGGCGTCTAAGTACTCCGACGTCACCATGGCACCCACGACGCCGACGACGGACGCGGAGCCGCAGACAACGTCTACCCACGCGCTAGAGTACTGCTACGCAAAATTTCCGGATCCAGTCTGACGCCTGGGGATATTCTAAGGTAAGGAATCTAATACTAACTAATGTCTCTTACAGATATATCGTTACACAAGTAGTAACTTGTGCATTTGGGCTCGACCCAGGTAAGTGTCCATTGGTCTAAACAGACAATAGTCAGTTGAGCATTGCAGGTTCACACAGAGTACAAAAACAGGGGTTGGCTGTCGAAACCTCTCCCCTGACGCAGCTTGTTGCCAGTGTTATGTGCCCCCTCACAGCTGGAGTAGTGTAAAAAAGAAATTGCTCTTGTGGGACAAATATATGCATTAAATGCCTCAGCCCACTTTTTATTTGTGGCTGATTGCTTGGTAGCTCACCTACTGTAATTGTTGATATTCTTTAAACAGAGAGGTAGGCGGGATATGATTTTCACTCAACGATAAAAGGAATTGCTGAGCCAAATCTAGGGATTTACTACATTTAAACTAATTTAGAGTTTAATAATTACATAAAATCAAGATATCAAAAGTCCTACAAAGTAATTAACAAACCATAAAACTTTGTAACTCACAATCAAGTGGCAAAATATACAGAAACTAATAACAAAACATGTAATGTACAAGGTAAAATATGTGTCCCCAAAAGACTGATAACTAGCCCTTATTATGGGCACCAATGAAAAGACAGTCTACAGATACCATCGTCAAATTATTAGACCATCTAGTGCATTTCAAAAATTAATTGGCTGCAACATTAATTTTATGGTCTTAGCCCAATCAGGGTTTATATCTTTTTTAAAATATAAAGTAATGAATGGTGCTGGTCCTAGTTGGTAAGGGTCGACTCATTTCGGCCTCCAAATTGTGGCATCCTCAGGACGAAGCAGTACCGGAATCACCCAGATTACATGTTTGAACCATTACATTCGGAATGCGCACAGCTGCAATTTCCATGGAATTTGATGCCGTTATCTTTTGAGGGATGCAACATGTTATTGTATTCTTCTCTACTTAGGGGCGTTCCAAGCTTTATCCTCCAAACCCATCCAATCAATTTCAGTGCGGGTCAGCTTTCAAGGGAGGACTACTCTATTGATGTCTGGGAGGGTTTGGGGATTAGGGTTCCTGTGAAGCAGACCTAGAATATTCTCTCGCCCCATCGATGCTACTTCCATTCGAAAGGTAGGATAATGCCATCAATCACTCCTTATCAGCATGTCTGCCATCCAATATTACAGTCTGTCCACCACTCTATCCCTCCATCGTACAGTGACGGGCATGTTCGCCAAAAACAAACCGGGTCTGTTTAGCCACAAAAAAGATTGAATCTTGGTAAACAACTTGTAAAACCAGACTTCGTATACAGGTAGGGAACATTTTTGGAGGAAAGATAATTGTGGCAGGACTATTATTAAAAATGGATACCCGGCCAAAAACATTGAGGGGCAGCCTGGCCAAAGTTGAGATCCAGTCATTTTGATTAGTACTGGTCTCCATTTAAGGCTCCAAGTTAAATGCAGTTCTAAGGCTATGTGAATTCCAAGGTCCTGGAAACTAAGGGGCATATGCACAAGCCCCTATCGCCACCTTAAGGTCACCTATAGTGACGTTGTGGTGGCGATAGGGGCTGTGCCTTATGTACAAGTCGGCGTTAATCCACTTAACGCGGTGTAACAAGGCCTTGTACATAAGACCCCCTTTCACGCTATGTTTAGTGTGAAAAGGCGTGCAGTGGGTGCTGTGGTTGGTGTTCCACCGTAATACCTATTGTATTAGACGCTGCCCCCCCCGTAGTACAAGGGTGGTGTACATAGGAGGCAGCGCCAAAATTAAGACCAGGAAAACCCTGGCCTTAACTTGGCAAAACGAGGAGAAATGCATTATTTTTCCCGGTTTTTGCTTTTTCTATGTGTCCTGCCTAGTGCAGCACACATGGAAAAAGCAAAATGCAATGGTTTATGTACAGAGAGGTGTCCTTTAAGAAAAATGCAATTTTGTTACTTTCAAGTGTGCTGCAATGAAGTAGCACACATGAAAGTGACAATGGTATTTTAGGATTGTTTATGTGCAGGATGGGACGCTTTCCTACACATAAACAATCCTCCCCTGCACGCAGACACCCTTGCACTCTGGTGCAAGGGTGCTTGCGTTGGCACTAAGTTGCTAAACCTAGCGCCATCGCAGTGGGAAACGCAAGGCTACACCATGTCCTTGTAAATATGGTCCAGACTTGCGTTTCAGAAGTGGTGGAGAGTATCGTAAAGCCAAGGAGGCTAACATGCTCCGCCACTTCCTTGTACATATCTCTCCCCCCCCACCGTCTGCAGACTGGCAGCCATGATTGCCAAACTATCGTGTCCGGGTCGTATTACATAGGAATCAGGAATGACCTGAGCCAAATGACTGAGACCAGATGCTTCCATATCCCCCCTTTATACTTTTGCCATTTCCATATGATCCCACGTCTTAAGGCAAGCCATTGTTTTTTGTAGGGCAATTCTTAGCCAGGACACAGTTTTGGATAACAATGTGCTTTAAAAATCTAAAATTGGTCAGTCTGGTGACAGGTTGAGCAAGGGAGATACAATTACTGTTAACAAATTATAGAGAGAAATGGAAATCCGAAAATGTGCAGGGTCGCTTTGCATCCGTAGCTATCCTTCTAGTGAAAAGGGGGCTGGCCATGTATTGGTGAGCCCCGGATGGGCCTCTGGAAGCAGCCTAGGTGGGAGCGGTGTGAAATTGGAGTGCAGCTGAGGAAGAGGTGTTGCAGGACGAGGAAGTGAAGGGAACACGCAAACACCCCATATCTTTGGAATGGGCACAGATACTGCACCAGTTGAAATACGAAACCACACCAGTGGAAACACCTGAGCCCCCTCCACCCCAGACACCACACGTATCTCCGGTCAGATCGACAGCAGCACACAATAGCCTAAGCCCAAGGACCTAAGATGGACGCCCTCCCAAGCCAACCCAGTAGGCCTCACACACTGGACCAAGACTACCTGTAACTGCTCGAGATAGTCCTTTCCATGTATACATGATCGCATGGTGATGTCGCACTAGGACCAGCCACATATCTGACACCAGCAACACATATCCCCGCCGCTCCCCTCCGACCAACCCCCTCACAGCTTTCCAAGTTCATCCCCCCCAAGGCTGAAGTTAACATTATTTATCGGCATTCATAAATTGCAAATGCACTCATTACCTATCACACTAAAGTGCTCACATGTCTCCATGGGGACAGGCATACCCTCGGACTCCATGGAAACGAGCCCAACCAGGCTCTTAAACATGTTTATTGAAGTTTTCGGACCTACTAAATAGGTGGCACCCAGACCGTACCACCAGAAAATGTTACTTGTATGCTGTGTGAGCAGTTCGCAAACTTGATTTCCTGTAGATGTTTACGCCTCTTGTCCGTATTGCAAATACGGATCGCTCAATTATGTTTGTACTTCGCCAATCAGCTATGTATGATAAACTAATAAACAAATTTAAAGAAAAAAATAAAATAATTATAGAGAGAAATGCATACAAAAGGGGAGCAATGAGCATGCTTGGAACAAAGAAAATGTTGGTGAGGATTGACCTCGCCTCAGAGTGGTTCAAAGAAGTGCAGCAGAAATCTTGCTGTTTGTAGACAGATTCACTCAATTGTCCAGTATTTCATGAAATAATAGTTGTGTTAATATGTGGACTAAGATGGGAGACATTTTCTAAAACTTGATGGGGAACCTAATGGAGCCATGTGTGCAGGGACTATGATATTGACCACGAGTGGAAAATAGCCTCAAAGTGATTTCACAATGTATCAGAAAAGGGTTGTCCTGTAGTATGAGAAATGCATCTGTGACAAATGGAGATAGGCAATTGGTGTAAGTTATCTGTTACAGTATGCAATATTGTAGATCAAATGTCAGGGTAATTATTCTATTCATATTTAGTGTTTTCTACCATCTAAAGGGGAAGAAATGAAATTGCCCAGATGTCTGCCCCCTCATTACTTCCAGTAGATCTGATTTCCCCTGATGACAACTTGGGTCACATTCCTTTTTACCATCTGAAATTTGAAACTGGCTTTTCTGACACTTGAATGCATCCAGCTTTAAATTGGCCTCTGCACTACCCAACTCAAGGTTCATGGGTCGTAGCTGATAAGGGCCAACACCCATGTTTTGCACTTTGAGGAACTAGTGGGCTAGCTTGTCAGCCCACCTGCCTTTTGATCTACTTCATCTGCTGGCAGCAAAATGTCTTGTATTTGCTCCAATGACTGCCGGACTACTAATCATTAGTTGGACTTGTAGTCACCCCGGAAATGTTATTGACATCACAGGCATTGCAATACTTCATCCTTATGATCCAGGACCTTCTCTGCTAATCTGGACAGGCAGCAGAAACTCCATATGTAGTATTAAACCCCCACATCACCCATTGTCATTGATTTTTTTTTTTTTTTTAGACAGACTATTAAGTTTTCATAGTGTGCTCAAACATTTCTCGTACATATTTATACACAATACATTGGCCTTGCAGCATTTGTCTCATAGTTGAGCCCCTATCATGACTTTGCCTCGTCTCGGCTAACCTGGTTTGGTCCGTCAGTCTGTTCCATTTAAGGGGTGAGCCCTTTCCTGTGGCAAGAGGCATATCCTAGTTAACCTGAGGTACAGTCCTACAGGGCTGAATCACGCTGCTCCTTGCTTGTGCCAGCACTGTCCGCCTCTATGCATCAGAACAGAGAACAAAGAACATCTCACCCCCCCACCCCCCCCTCTCAACGCCACTCCCCCCCCCCCCCCCCGGAACCCCCCACCTAACCTTACCTCCCCTCAGACATGTTGCTTCCCTAACAGCGCATATATTGCTCATTATGCGTTCCGCACACTCCATTTGAGTCCTATGACAGTAGCCCACATCTCTTCTGAGAGGACGCATCCACCTTCACGATCAACCCCCCCCATTCTCTCACCTTGCTACCTGTTGTTGCGATCACATGTAGAAAAGAGGGCACGCATAGCTAGAGAGATCAGTCATCATCGTCAGTCGGGTTTTTAAGCAGATCTACCATCGCCACCCAGGATCTCGCCGCGTCCCACAATTTGTCATTGTCAGTCCTCCGAGCTAGTTGGAGCCGGATTGTCCCCTCGCATTCCGCTCACTTTATAAAGTCTCGTAGCCAGCGCTCCACACTGGGGGCCGTGACCGCCTTCCAATGGCTGGTGATTTCCCACTTGGCTAGAACTAATCCCAGGTCCAGTAACCTACTGGTGGTTTTGTTGCAGGAAGTGTGGGGAAACCAATGTAACAGGCACACCCCTGGAGTATGCTGCAAGTCCCTCTGTCACCTCTGTCAATTTGGCCAGTACCTCCCCCCCAGTATCCCTGAAGCAATGGACAATCCCAGAACATATGCATGAATGCTGCCCCTTCCAGTCTGCATCGTAGGCAGGTAGCGTGGGAGCCAAAGAACTCATTAATTTTGTGAGGCGTACGATACGCCCAATGAAACACATAGAATTGGATAAGTTGAAATCTCGCGTTTCGGGAACACTTCCAGGCCCGTTCCATTACCAATTCCCAGGGTTTCTCCTCTATAGGCTTTCCCAGGTCAGTTTCCCACTGAACACGCAGTTCCTCCAGAGGAGTCCTCAAGCCCTGCGTCAGCCTCCGATATAAATGCGTCACCGCCTTGATCTTACCTGCGGAGGTGACCACATATTGGCAAGGGAGGAAGACCTGTGGTTCCTCCAACCCTTTTTTCCAGTGCTTGCGCACGGCGGCCATTACACCCGCGTGTAATAGAAAGTCCTGAGCAGGTAGTTCGTGCCTCTGCATACAGATCACCAATGGAGGAGATCCCCAGCTCTTTCCATTCATGTAGCTGCTGCCAGTCTCCTCCGTGGGGAAGCTACACGCAGAATCACACCGGAATCTCTGGGGCATAGGCTGGGCTCCCTTTAGTGCGTTGCAGAGCCCTAACCCAACACTGCCTCAAGACTCAGAGCTCCCTGGACACCTCCCTTTCCCGCACCGGAAGCTGTAGCAAAATCCGACAAGTGGCGGAGCCGTAGGTCCCTGCCTCTCTGGTCCGCCTCCATTCCCAGCTTCCCTGCCAACCGCTGTGGGAACCATTGAAACTAGGCTGCATGGTAATAAGCCTCGAAATCAGGCACTGCAAAGCCCCCTTCCCGACGTGGGCGCATCATGATCGGCAGAGCTACTCTCCGTCTTCCCGTTCTCCACAAGAAGCTCGAAACCATAGAGTTGAGTTGGGCGAAATACTTTCCAGGTATCCAAATCGGCAGGGTAACAAAATAATAAAGTAGACGGGGGAGGGTTATCATTTTTAATAATGCCACACATCCCAAAACAGACTAAGGCAGAGAGGCCCAGAAGTCAAGGTTACTCTTAGCGGTGCGCAGGGCCCGCCCTATGTTACCCTCAAAGAAGTCAGCTGCCTCATGATAAATTCTAACCCCCAGATATGGCAAACACCTACCCTCCCATCTCACATATACCCCCTCGGGAGGATCACCGCGCTCCCCACACATCGGAAACAGGCAGGTCTTGGCCCAACTGACTTTGAGCCCTCCTACCCGCCCCAATCTCTCCAGTAAAACCCGGACTCCCCGGAACTCATCAGTAGTATTAGCAAGGAACATAAATAAATTGTCGGCATACAGGGCAATGTAGTGCCTCTGACCATCCCCTCTAGACCCCTATAATGTCCCCCTGTCCGTGCCCGGACCGCCATCTGCTCCATTGCTAGGGCAAAGGGGAGACAGCGGGCAGCCCTGTCTCGTCCCCCTGCCCACGTCACACGCAGCCGAGATTACTCCCCCTGTCCGAACCCTGGCCATCGAGCGAGAGTAGAGAATCTTCGTCCATGCCACGAATTCCTCACTGAAGCCAAAGGCCCTCAGAACTCGGAACAGATATGGCCACTCTAGACTATCGAAGGCCTTTTCGATGTCTATGGATAGTACACATGCCTCATCGTCTCTTGCACCCGCCTCCTGTAGTAACTGACAAAGCCTCCGAATATTCATGGCCGTGTTTCGGGTAGGGATGAACCCAGACTGGTCTCCGTGCACCAGAGTGGTCATGTGCACCACCAGACTGGCCAAAATACCGCTCAGTATTTTATAATCGATATTTAACATCTCCAGGGGTCAATACGCGGTTCGGTCCCACTCCAGTTTACCCGGTTTCAGGAGCGGCACGATCAGTGCCTCCCTCGTCGAAGCAGGCAGATAGCCCACTTGCTTTGAACGATTATAAAGAGACACCAGCTGCGGAGCCAGCACGTCGATGTAAGTGACGTATAACTCTGAGGGTAGTCCATCTGTGCCTGGGGTTTTCTTCTTGGCCATACGCTTGAGAGCTCCCCTGACCTCGTTCAATTCTATTGTCCGACCAAGGGTCTCCGCCTCTGTAGCCTCGATCTACAGTAACTCTATGTCCAGGAAATCCCCTTCCTCTAGTTCCCTGGGGTCCAATGTGCTACTATAAAGGGTGGAATAATAATCCAGGAATTGCGCATTAATGGCCTGCTGCCCATAGTGGGTCGTCACCCCCTCTTCCCGTAGTTCAAGGATCGGCGTGCCCCTGCGCGTCGGATTCGCCAACCAGGCTAGCAATACCCCTGACTTATCACGCTCCTCATGCGCCCGCACCAGGTATGCCCTGTAGTCGATACATCGCAGCCTCTCCACCTGTGATGCTAGCTCTCCCTTCGCCTTCAATAGCCCCTCCTGTTGGTCTCTTTCTTTCTCCCGAAGCCGTAACTCTGCCTGCTGCACCTCGCTCAATAGAGTTCTGCGCACTCCCACAGCCTCCCCAATGCACCGCCCACGGATCACCGCTTTGAATGCATCCCACTCATTGTGCAGACTGGAAGAAGTGCCCACGTTGTTCTGGAAGTAGTCCTCTATGGCAGTACCTATGGTGGTTCGGAAGACCTGATCCTCCAAGACCTCCGGCCGGCGCCGCCAATTGGGAATCGCCGTTCTAATGCGAACCCAATTCAGGGTCACTATTAGGGGGTTGTGATCAAAAGTCGTCCTGGCCAAATATTCACTCATCGTGATCATTATATGGACATCAGGGGAACACAGCACCGCGTCCAGCCTGACGTGTAACTCATGGACTGCGGAAAAATAAGAGTAGTCACGCTCCCCAGGGTGATGGGCCTTCCAGGAATCTGTAAGCCCCCAGCTCCGCTGCCAGTCCCTCCTGACCTCCGCTAGTCTGCGAGTAGGGGCGTCAGTGAGTGGTGGGTGGGAACGGTCCAAGTGTACATCTGTCACACAATTAAAGTCTCCCCCTAAAAGAACAGGACCCTTCAGCACCCCCGCCATTGTCTGTGAGAGCTGTGTAAAAAAGGTGGACTGTTCAATATTTGGGGCATATATGCTGCCTAGTGTAATGTCCCGTCCATCCAGTCGCCCCGTGACCACCGTAAACCTGCCCTCTGGCTCAATCACCTGCCTCACACACTGAAATGGAACGCCTGCCCGCACCCAGACTAAAGTGCCCTTTGCTAAGCCGAGTAAGAGGTATGAACGACCTGCCCCCTCCAGCGGCGTTGTAATGCCACCCCCTCCGCCTTTGTCAAGTGAGTTTCTTGAAGTAGTGCGATTTGCACTCCCCTGCGTATTAAATAAGCATCTACTTTGTGTCGCCCACACATGGTATCCATCCCCCGTATGTTCCAAGACATGACTTTAAGACCTATGGAGGTGCCCATGGATCCATTGCATGCACTCGCTTGCCTAAACCCCCCCCTAGCAAATGTAAATGTAAATGTATAGGCATTTATATAGCGCACTACTTACCCGTAGGGTCCCAAGGCGCTTCGACCGCTGCGAAACCCTTCCTGGCTTCCCTGAGAGATGGTCCCTTAATGGGTATCTCCAGGGTGAGACCAGGCATCCCCGGCGGTCTGGTGGGGCCGTTAGTGAAGATGAGGCAAGCTAATGCCCAGAGTTGCCGAGTGTGATCGCTGATCAAAGTGGGCACCGAGGCGAGAGAATTATCGAGTCCGCTGACCCTGGTCCAGAAACCTGCCGCGCCGGGAATCGAACCCTGGTCCCGGGCCGTCCTCTGCTCTCGGGTCTGCCGCCTCTAACCAGTGAGCCACACTACTTCACTAGCGACATGTCTGACCCTCTCCCATCCAACATTCAAACTTCCCCCAACTCCGACACCCCAAGACAGGCACACAAACAGGTTCCCATCCAAACCGAACTGTTCATATCCATACCCATAACCAAGAGGAGACTCGTAGCTCTTGCACAATGCCCCCAGAGCGCCCCCCCCATCCCCCCGACCTCCCCCTCTGTGTGAAAAATCTGCATTGCCAGCTAGGACCCCGGCAGCCTTGTAGCAGCCCCACATCAAAGTGGCCCCCAGTACCAGTGAGTGCAACAACCCCTGCAGCAAACGGCCCACATAACCTCACTGGCCCCATCAACCAAACATCCCATCAGCTGTCTGTGGGGTGACATTCGGCAGCTCCATGTCAGAGAGTCCTTGGGCGCTTCCAGACCCCGGGCTCCCTGCTCCACTCTTCTCCGCATCGGTATCAGTACTCGCAGGGCTGACCACCCCTCGGCTGATGGCCGCCACCGCTCTCACCACCCTGTCTCGCTCATGTTGCAGCACCATCGGGGAAGTGTGTCGCCCCCTCGGTGGGGTAGTCACCTGTCGTTCTCGAGGGGAAGCCGCCTGCGAGGCACTCACGGCCGCACCTCCGCGACCCTCCAACCAGTCCCACGCCGCCTGCGGGGTAAGAAAGAAATGGGTCGCCTCATCTGCCGTCACCCGCAGACGTGCCGGGAACAGCATGGCATAAGGGATACTGAGCTGACGCATCTTTCTCTTGACAGCCAGGAAGGAGGACTGTTGACGCTGGACCTCCCTGGTGTAGTCCGGAAATATCACCCCCTTACTGTTCCCTATTTGCAGGTTCTGTTGTTCTCGGGCTCTCTGCAGAATTAAGTCCCGGTCACGGTAATGCAAGAGTCTCGCCACCATTGGCCGTGGAGGGGCTCCAGGTTTTGGTGGACGGGCCGGGACCCTATGTGCCCTCTCCAGCGCATAAAATGGGGAGAGGCCTTCCGGCACCACCTCCGCCCGCAACCAGTGCTCCAGAAACCGGACCGCGTCAGCTCCTTTTACGCGTTCCGGGATCCCCACGATACGGAGGTTGTTGCGCCGGGAACGCCCTTCGCTGTCCTCCGCCCGCATCTCGAGAACTTTGACTCTGTGAGTTACCTCGTTTAAAGAGTGATACAGAGCTATCACCTCATCCAGAATGTCCTTCATGATGGTTTCGTGGGTCGTCACACACTCCTTGAGCTTCTGGTGATCATCCTTCAGCAGGGTAAGATCTGATCCGATGGCGTCCATCCTTTTCTCAAGCGCTTCCCGGGAGGCCACTATGGCCTGCATTATTTCACCCAGAGTGGGGTCCCCTGGCCGTCCCGGTCTCCGTCTCACCTCATCGCTATCCTCGTCCTCTGTGTGCTGGTCCGGTTCGTCCAGGCGTAGCACCTCAAAGCCTTTATTTTTTATTCGACACGCGGCCCATTATAGTGGTCAGGTACAGTCAAAATGGGCAGTGTCTGGGAGCCCGCAGTCACACACCACCCCAAACGCCGCTCTGAGCGGATACCGGGCCAATGTCGTGCAGTGACACCTCTCAGAGGGGCTTCACGACGCCGAGCTGTCTGCTCCGTCGTAGGACTTGTTCACACAGTGCCCCCAGTGTCCTGCTGGTCCAAAGATGGCCCAGCACTCCACCCGTCCACGGCCGCCACCAGTACGTCACCAACACAATGGTATCATGACCCACTACCAGTGCCACCTCCTATGTCGCAAGTGTCCTTCAGGGAGGCTGTCTAGGGCCACCGGCCAAGGTGTCCCCCAGCCTCATGCATCAATCTCGCACCCATTGCCAGAGGCTGCCTGCCAGGGAGCCCACAGAAGCTCGCCCTCACTCCGCTCTGGCAAGCCCCCGTCTCCACAGGTAGGTACAGGGAGTAGGCACACCCACTGCCTCAGGAGCCACAAACGGCACCCCGAAGTAGACTCGCCGGTCCAGGCAGCATCGGGGGTAAGTCAGTGACAGGAGAATTCGAGGGCTCGTAGCAGTACCCCTGCACATCTATAGGTTACGTTGGTCGTCTCCGCCTTTGGCGTCATGATCGCCGGGATGACTGTGCGGAGCCAGGATCATCATGGCCGCTCTGAGCTTCTGCTCCGCGAAAGCCCCTCCTTCAACAACCAGCGTGCGCTCAAACCCCATTTTAACAGATAATTGGCCCACTTCCTGACGTCTGAAGGTCGGGACCATCTGCCGATGTGGCCGCCGTACAAAACAGATGCTACAACACCAGTATTTCGGAAAATGACCTGCCCAACGATATTGCCTAAGATGGCACCTAGGATGGAACGGAGCACTTTTGAAATACCGGAGCTGTGTGGCCCGTCCGCTACGTGTGTAAAACATCCCCTGGTCGCACCTGACATGCGGGTTTGTTTGCCCTGAGCCTACAGACACCTGCTTGCTGAAGACCGAAGTGAGCGGCCCCCATCACCCTGCCTTGCGAAAGGCAAAATGGCGGCTCCCACAGCGCTGCGCAACGTAATGGGTGATGTGCCACAGCGCCCTTTCAGGGTCTGCGCACGCCTCTAGAGCCTAGGGACTCCGGGGATGAGTCCGACCCTTCCCTCCTCACAAAGCTCTGGAGTACTTAGCTCTTTCACGGTTTGGAAAAGGGTCCCAGGATGCCTGACCTCAACATGTCACACTAGTGACTCCTTCCCCTTGCTGAACTTTTACCTTCTCATCCCTTCCTGACTATGCCTGACCTCAAGAGGACTTCTAGATCTCTTTTTGACCATCGCCTCCCTCCCCCACCCGCCCCTGCACTACTCTGACATTCCCCCAGGACACATGACCTCTTTCTGGACAGCGGAGTCCGAGGATTATGTCCGATGCTCTGTGGATCTGCTCTGTTCAGCTAATGAGAAGATAGGACGTGTTCATCCCCTGACCGTCACCTGCCCAGCCGGACCTTGGGCACAGTTTTTCTCCCCTCCTCCCCTCATTGTATTCATGCTGTTCTGCTTTTGCCCTGTTCCCCTTTCTATACACCGGTCTGAGCGATACATGTTGGTGCTTCCTTGAGAGCTATAGGGGAGACTGGCCTTGGACGACCTCACTGGCCATCACCTACCCATTCAGTCTTTGGGCTGACTTTACCTCTCTTATTCCTTCCTCGTCCTCTCCATCTCACTCCCCCTCTTCCCCTTCCCTCTCTACTGATCTGTCCTTCTCTCCTGTTAATGTGTCTCATATATTTTGATGTAACGTAAATTATAATTGTTGTAACTTTGCAGACCTTATGTAAAGAGCTCTGATACCTACGGGTCTAGCCAGCGCTATAAACAAATCTTTAAATAAATACTTAGATGCCACCCCTGTGCGCTGACGTCCTCTTCTTTTTCCACGACAGCCAGCGCAAATCCGCAGAGAGTGGTTCCCTTAGTCGCTTTTTGACTAACTATTTTTTTAATTTTGTCGACTTCTTTTTGAGGCCATGTTGACTCCTGGTGTACGTAGAAATGTCACGTCGGTCCGGCTTCAAGGCTTGTGACGCATGTCACAGATTGATGTTGATTACAGATCCTCACCTCATGTGCCTCTGGTGTCTGGAGCATGACCACAACCCGAAGTCATGCTCAGACTGTCTGGCCATGAACCTGAAATTTTTGTGGGAGATGTCCCGATAGCTTCTGGAAGTCCAGTGTCATATTGATACGCATTACCTATATACTGTGTTAAGTTAGCATGAGCTTATTAAATCCTTTAAACACCATTTTACCTTTTGCTGCTTCTGCACACGACACAATTGTTGTTTTAGCTTTCAGCCCAGTAGAGCGGTGTGATTTAATCGAGAATAATATGTTGTTGCTCTGATATCAGCTTTGCTTGGTAAACTGTCTTTACAGTGAGTGCTGAAGCCTTCAAGGATAACTCGACACAGTGTTGTTGTGAGGTCTGATCTTCGCACCTTCCTAGACATAACATACATGCAAGCGGCAGCCAAATTCTTGCTTCTGATAGATACATCTGCCGTGTGGATTCCTCACCTTGTGAATACCCCCTTGCGTCAGCAACATTCGGAAATTCTTTTTTTCGTAGCCTCGCGCCGACGTGGACTCCTGACGTCATAGAGACACGACCTCGCTCGCGACTCCGCTGACGTCACCGACGCCTATAATAGGCCCACGCCGGCGTGATGACATCAGTTCCCTTTTTTCCGCGTCGTCGACGCTAACGGTTATCGGGAATCTCTGTAGCCAACGGATACTTTGTTGCCTATATTGTTACCTTTTTCTGCTTCTCTGTATCCTGTTTCTTCGACAATGTCTTTGAAAAAGTCCGGATTCAAGCCCTGCAGAGAATGCGGCAAAATGATGTCCATTACCGACCCACACAGCGACTGCATCTGGTGCTTGAGCTCGGACCATGATGTGGAGGACTGCTCTTCGTGTAAGAAGATGAACCCGAAGGCCCTGAGGGAGAGAGAGGCGAAGCTCCTAGTGGCTAAGATGAAAGCTGGAAAGGGGAAATCGTCGAAGTCTCGTTCTCGAAGGGCGAGGTCGAAGTCGAGATCGAGGTCCAGGTCTAGATCTCGAGGAAGGTCGTCTTCGAAGTCGGCTTCGGATCATGTTTCAAAAAAGAGGAAACATAAGAAGAGGAGACATGAGTCCCGACGTCGTTCTGGTAAGGAGTCGGGATCGAGGTCGAGGTCACCGAAGGTTCGTTCGAAGGTAGTGACCATTGAGGTTTCGGATCCAGAACCTGAAGGTGAGGCTTCCCCTTCTGAGTCACGGGCGCCGTCTCCGGCTCCGTCTCCGACTCCGAATGCGGCTCCGAGTCCATCTCCGGCGCCGTCCCCGGCCCGAGATGAGGAGGAGCATCATGAGGATGAGGGTTCCGAGCCATTAGGTGAGCAGAATCCGAACGCTCCTCGGGACAGGCCTGAAGGTTTTCATCCACCATTTCCTGCCCCAGGCCAGGACCCTTCTGCGTTTCTCAACGCGATGTATGGAGTCTTTTCGAGGTCGTGGTACCCTTCTGGTGCACCTTCGGGTCCCATGGGTCCTTTGGCTTTTAGCTTAGGAGTCCCTCACTCCTACCCTCCGGCTCCGTTTATGCCTTACATGCCGGCTCCGACGCCGCCGTGGCATTTTCCGGCTCCACCGAAGCCGTCGACGCCGGTTCCGGTTTCGCCTGCTCCGGGTCGACCTAGAACACATCCCTCTGAACCTGCGGATTCGATCCCGACGTCGATTCCGAATCCGTCGGAGCCGATGGTGGATCCGAGGGCAAAACGGGTCAAGATGAGATCCAGAAGAGAGGCTCAGCGCCTTCTAGAAGAAAGGAGGTTTTTGGATTCACAATCTGACCTTGAAGAGGGTGAATTGGATGAAGATACTTTTGAGGATTTGGCAGAAGCAGGAAGCCTTGATTTCTCTCCAGAGTGGGAGTTACCATCAGGTTCTAGCACTCCTTCTAAGGACATTCAACCCTATCATTTGATTATGAGAAAGGCTGCCAGTCTCCTTAAGTTGACTTTGCCTACAGCAGAATTCAAATCTAATATTCTGACTGAAGTACTCCATTCTCCGAGTTCAGTGGTGGAACCTCTTCTTATCCAGTATTTGGGTGTCTTTCATAGATTCACATGCCTGAATCATTCCCCGTCGTCGAGACGGGAGCCTCCGGTATATAAAAAAGTAATGTCCTAGAGACATACATAGAGAGAATAGGCCTAAAGGTCTCACCTTAGTAGCCTATCCACGTCCTTTTGTAGGAAGGACCAAACAGAGCAGGCCCCAAGGGTCCCACCTTGGTGGCCTATCTGGGTCCTTTTGTAAAAAAGGACCAAATAAAGTGAAACAGCCAATCAACTACTACCTCCTTCTAGAACCTTCCTGCCAGCCCAAGTCTCTCAGATTTTCTACCGCACGTTGTGCTAGGGAGTCTCCACCTGAGCTATGAAAGACACTAATACTGGATAACTGCAGTTACAGGTAAGTAACGCATTTCTTCCTTTCCTGACAGAGCCCATTCTAGAGGTGTGGAAAAAACCTTTGTCGGCTCCAGCTATCTCCAAAAGTGTAGCCAGAAGATACAGGGTTGCCCCTGATGATCCTGCCTTTTTAACCTCTCACCCTTCACCGGAGAGTTTGGTCATTCAGGCTGCATGCTCCAAGAAGAACGTTAGTGCTTTCCCTCAGGTTCCTTTTGAGAAGGAGGCAAAGAAGCAGGATCAGGTGGCAAAGAAGTCCTTCTCCTCTGCCAGTATGGCATTGAAGTCATCAAATGCCACTTGCTTGATGGGGAGATATTTACACGCTCTGATGGACTCTTTGCATGTTCTTGTTCCAAAAATTCCTGATGACAGCAGGAAGGATTTTGAGGAAGTCATCTCTGACGCTCAGGCAGCGGCTCGCCAGGTCATTCAGAGCGGTTTGGATACTGTAGACTCTGTGGCGCGCATTATGGGCACTGCTGTCGCTACTAGGTCTGCCTGGTTGAAATCTTCTGACTTTTCGGCTGATGTTCAGGCGACATTATTAGATCTTCCTTTCGATGGTTCAGGCCTTTTTGGGAAGAAGGCTGATGCGGCCCTTGAGAGGTTTAAAGATTGCAAGGCGACTGCTAAATCCTTGGGTCTTCAAGTGAGAGGTTCTTCAACTGGCAGAAGATTCAGAGGTTTTGGCCGCCCTGCCTTTCGGAATTTCCGGCAAGGCCAGCAGCAGCAGCAGCAACAGCAGCAGCAAAACTCCTTGTACAGGTTATACAGGGGAAAGCAAAGAGTGCGTCCTCGTGGACGTCAGGCCTCTTCCTCCTCCACTTCCTCCAACCCCCCTGCCCCTGAGAAGCAGCCCTAGATCCGACATTCAGGATCATGTGGGTCCGGTTGGGGGTCGGCTTACCCATTTTCTACAGGATTGGGAATCGGTTACGTCAGATCTTTGGGTTCTCAATCTTGTAGAAAATGGGTATGCTCTTCCCTTTCGGGAATTCCCTCCCAATTTCCCTCCTTGCCAAGGTATCCGAGGAGCATCTGTCTCTTCTGCAAGAGGAAGTGTTGACTGTGATAAGAAAGGGTGCGATAGAGGTGGTCCCAGAGCAGGAAAGGGGTCAGGGATGCTACTCCCGGTATTTCCTGATTCCGAAGAAGGATGGCAGGCTTCGTCCAATCCTGGATCTCAGGATCTTGAATCTCTATCTGAAGCAGGAGAAATTCAAGATGCTCACCCTTGCTCAGGTTCTTCAAGCGCTGCAAGAAGAAGACTGGATGGTGTCGCTCGACTTGCAGGATGCTTACTTTCACATCCCAATCCTGAAGTCGCACAGGAGGTATCTCCGTTTTACGGTGGGATCGCAGCACTACCAGTTTGCGGTCCTTCCGTTTGGACTTACTACTGCGCCTCGAGTCTTCACCAAGGTGATGGCAGTGGTGGCGGCGCATCTCAGGAGATCAGGGATTCCAGTATTCCCTTATTTGGACGACTGGCTGATCAAAGCGGAGTCGTCAGAGAGTGCTCCATCATTTGCGAGAGACAACTCAGTTGTTGTACAGGTTGGGTTTTTCAATAAATGTACCCAAGTCTCACCTGGTGCCCTCCCAGCGCAACCTGTTCATAGGTGCGGTACTGGACACAACCGTATGTCGTGCATTCCCTCCCCTTCAAAGGATTCGCGACATACGGGAGATGATTCCTTTGTTTTACAATGGAGCGGTCGTTCCAGTCCTGAAGGTCCTTCGCCTGCTCGGTCTGATGGCTTCATGCATTCTGTTGGTCAACCATGCACGCTGGCACATGAGGGCGCTCCAGTGGTGCCTCCGCAAGCAGTGGTATCAGCACAGCGGAGATCTCAGGGAGTCAGTGAGGATCTCCAGAGAAGCTGCAGCGGATCTGTCTTGGTGGGGCGTGGAAGGCAATCTGTCCCAAGGAAAGCCTTTTCAACTTCCCCCATCGGTGGCCGCGGTGATAACGGATGCATCCACTCTCGGGTGGGGTGCTCATCTGGGGGATCTGGAGGTCAAAGGACTTTGGTCTCCAGAGGAAAGGTTGCTTCACATCAACCTTCTAGAATTGCGGGCGATACGTTTGGCGCTCAAGGCCTTCCTCCCTTCCCTTCGCGGTCAGTCTGTTCAAGTCCTGACGGACAACACGACTGCGATGTGGTACATCAACAAGCAGGGAGGAGTAGGGTCGCAGTGTCTCTGCAGAGAGGCTCTGCGTCTCTGGTCCTGGGTTCAGGACCATCAGATTTGTCTGATGGCAAATCATCTGGCCGGGGTTCAGAACGTTCCTGCAGACAGTCTGTCGGCAGTTTTCTGCCGACCACGAGTGGAGGCTTCACCCGGAGGTGGTTCACGACATCTTTCAAATGTGGGGGACTCCTCGGGTGGACCTGTTCGCCACTCGCGAGAATGCGCACTGCCTGTCGTTCTGCAGTCTCCAGTATCCGATGCAAGGAGCCTTGGGGGACGCGTTTCAGTTGAGTTGGAGAGGTCAACTCCTTTACGCGTTTCCCCCCATACCCTTGATTCCTCGGGTTCTGAGGAAGATTCGCCAAGACCGGGCCCAAGTCATATTGGTCGCTCCGGATTGGCCAAGAAGGGTGTGGTATACAGATCTACTCCACCTCTCCTCTCACCCGCCGCTCCGTCTCCCTCTCAGGGCAGACCTCCTCTCTCTGATGGAGGGGCAGGTTCTACACCCCCACCTCCAGACATTGCACCTTCATGCCTGGAGATTGAACGGGGCAACCTGAATTCCTTTTCCCTCCCGCCTGACGTTGTGGATGTCATCTTGTCAGCCAGGCGTGACTCCACTAAGTCCATCTATTCTTATAGCTGGTCGAAATTTGTCACGTGGTGTGGGGAAAGGTCTGTTGATCCTTTGAGGGCCCATTTGTCTAATGTCCTCCAATTTGCTCTTTCTTTGGCACGGCAGGGTCTGGCGGTTGCCACGGTAAAGGGTTACCTGTCGGTGCTGTCGGCTTTTCTCTGCTTGCCTGACCAGCCCTCTCTTTTTAAGTCTCCTGTGGTCTTAAGGTTTTTGAAGGGTCTTACTAATATGTTCCCTCCTTCACCTTTCATTGTGCCTCAGTGGGATTTGAATCTTGTATTGACCTTTTTGATGGGTGCTCCCTTTGAGCCTCTCCACAAATGTCCCATGAGGCTTCTTACCCTTAAGACAGTCTTCCTGGTTGCAATAACCTCGGCAAGGAGGGTTAGTGAGCTTCAAGCTCTTAGTTCCAAGCCCCCATTCCTGACCATTCATGCTGATAGAATGGTTCTTAGGACCAGGGCTGCTTTTCTGCCTAAGGTGGTAACTCCCTTCCATCTAGGACAGTCAATTACCCTTCCTACCTTCTATCCTCCCCCTCACCCTTCCAAGGAGGAAGAGAGACTGCACCGTCTGGACCCTAAGAGGGCGGTGTCCTTTTACTTGGACAGATCCAAGGACTTTCGTTTGGAAGACCAGCTCTTCGTTGGATTTGCTGGCTGCAAGAAAGGAAGGGCGGTCCATAAAAGAACTTTATCGAGATGGATCGTCCTCTGCATAAAGATCTGCTACTCTTTGGCCGGTAAGGAACCACCAGAGGGTATAAGAGCTCATTCAACTAGAGCGAAGTCTTCAACCTCAGCATTGGCTAGAGGTGTGCCTGTTGAGGATATTTGTAGGGCGGCAACTTGGTCTTCCCTCCACACTTTCGCGAAGCATTACTGCTTGGATTCCGAAGTGAGGAGGGACGGCCACTTTGCTCGCTCTGTCCTTCAGGATTTCCTGGTTTAGAAGAGTGGACACCCTCCTCCGGGAGTGGGGACTGCTGTGGGACTCTATTCACAAGGTGAGGAATCCACACGGCAGATGTATCTATCAGAAGAACAAGTTACTTACCTTCGGTAACGCTTTTTCTGGTAGATACTATATCTGCCTGTGGATTCCTCACTGACCCACCCGCCTCCCCGTTGTCCACTCTTCTATGCCAGAGTTACTGTAATGTAGTATATATATATTTTGTTGTCAAGGAAATGTTTCAGTTGCTTTCCTGCTTTTGCTTAACACTGTGTGTTTTGCCTTGAGTACTGTGTACTGTGTATACTTGTATATTTCTACTGTCATTGGTCCGTCCGTGTGCCTCGATGGCACGGAAAAAAGGGCGGAACTGATGTCATCACGCCGGCGTGGGCCTATTATAGGCGTCGGTGACGTCAGCGGAGTCGCGAGCGAGGTCGTGTCTCTATGACGTCAGGAGTCCACGTCGGCGCGAGGCTACGAAAAAAAGAATTTCCGAATGTTGCTGACGCAAGGGGGTATTCACAAGGTGAGGAATCCACAGGCAGATATAGTATCTACCAGAAAAAGCGTTACCGAAGGTAAGTAACTTGTTCTTTAGGCACGTTTTATATTGCTGCACACAGGGCACACGTTACACTTGATGCTGTTTCGCATGCAGAGAGCTGGTGGAAGATGATGTGATCCCTTCACACTAGGATCTTGAGGTATGGGGCCGCCCTGCTAAATCTGCTCAGCGCTGCTCAAGGTCCCGGTCGAGTGGGAGGTCGTGGGACTAGTCGAGGAGTCATCACCCCCACTCATCTTCGAAGTCTTCTGGTAAGTCGAAGCACAAAAAGAAGGCAAAGAAGCACCGTTGCTCTAACCGTTCTTCCTGTCTGTCGGCCGATGGGATGCGGATGGTGGTCATCCTGCGGAGCCTGCTGGGTCTGCTCTGAGCTTCACTTCCTTCCCGGGAGCCAGAGCGACCCCTGCCCAACTTCGTAGTTTTTACGAAGCCCTTCATTTCATCTTTGGGCAGCCGGACTCCGCCGGCGAGTCTTCAGCCTGCAAACTCTGTGGGGGTTTCTAGACCTTCGAACCTGGTGCCACATGGGCCCCAGGGATCCAGGCCTGGATCCGGATCGGTGCTGGTCAAACTTAAGACACCGCCTCCGGTGTTGAATCCACTGACAACACCTCTGCCCTCTCAGATGCCGGTTGTGTCCCCAGACATGGAGACTGACTTACCCCGGATCCGGTCGCCGACTAACGCTAGATCCTTCACCGACCGGTACTTTTGTACCATTGTTCTATCCTGCCATTCCCTATCACCGTGAGTGGCAGCCAGAAGAGGGTGAGGAGGACTGGGAGGTTTCTGTTGACCCTCTAGCAGACCAGTTGAGGGAACTGGACTGGAGAGAGGAGTTGGGTGAAGCCAGTGGTCTGGATACCTCCCCAGACCTTGGCATGCTTTCTCCCCCTACTGTGGCTACGGAGAAGGGAGCCTCTTACGCTGTGGTGTTGCATAGGGTGGCTGAGGCTTTGAACCTTAAGCTTCCTACGGTGGCGGTCCGGACTAACCTTCTGACCGATGTGCTTCAACCGGAAGCGGCCTCATCGGAGTCCCAATTGCCATACAATGAGGCCCTCACGGACATCCTTCTGGGCACGTGGTCCAAGCCCAGCACGGGCCCCTGTGGATAGGATGATTGCCAGACGCCACCGCCTGGCCCCAGGCTACCCCATTTTCCTCTCCAAACACCCTAACCATGAGAGCTTGGTGGTCCAAGCCTCAACTTCCAAAGGCACGTTCCATACTGCTCCACCAGATAGGGAATCCACGAAGCTTGATCATCTTGGGAAGATGTTTTCTTCTGCCAGCTTAGAACTGCGTCTGTGAAGACCACATGTCTGCAGCGAAGTTTGCCATACGATGTGGGCTGGACACCGGTGACTTGCTAGGCAGGGCGATTTCGACGTCGGTAGCCCTGAGACACTATGCTTGGCTGAGGTCCACTGGCTTTTCAGGTGGTGTCCAATGAACACTTTTGAACATGTCCTTTGATGGCCGTTGCTTGTTTGGCGACAAAGCGGACAACGCGCTCAACGCACTCAGCGCTTTAATGATTCTAAGGCTATGGCCAGGCCCTTGTGCCTTGCAACCACCTCTCGCCCCGCGCAGTCTGCTTTTTGCCCCTTTATTGGCTATGGAAGGGATGCCCCACCACGTTCCACCCAGAGCTACAGGCCTGTGCAAGCTGCCCAGTTTCTGCGCTGCCGGGGACGTGGAACCCAGCGTTGTGGGTCTGGGCGCCAACGGGCAGATCAGACCACTAGCACACCCTCTGCAGCAGCCTCCAAACCTTCCTAAAACAAACTTTCAGCGCCACCAGTTGCACAACATCAGGTGGGACAGGTGGGTTTTGCAGATTGTCTGAATGGGCTACTCCCTCCCCTTCAAGACTACCCCTCCATCCATGCCACCCACACTCAATCGCATATCGGAGGATCATCTGGCCCTATTCTGTCCGGAAGTTAATGCTCTCTTGACCAAGGCAGCCATTAAACGAGTCCCTCTGCCAGAAGTATGTTGTGGTTATCTCCACTACTTCTTGGTACCCAAGAATGACAAAAGCCTGCACCCTATCTTGAATCTCAGGGACTTTAACCGCTTCCTCAGGAAGGAGAAGTTCAAAATGTTGACACTAGCTCCGGTCCTGTCTGCCCTCAACCCTGGAGACTGGATGGTAGCGTTGGACTTGCAGGATGCTTATTTTCACATCCCCGTCCTGCCGGCCCATCTGAACTGAGTGTTCGAGGCATGTGGGCTGCTGAATTCACATCTTATGCATAGATCGCCGCCTAGTGTTGGGTCCGGATGATTGCACATTGTTGTCCTGGAAGAGTCTTCGAAGTATCACAACATAGGTGGCTCCTCCCCTGGACTACAGTGCGCATGGGCATCCTCTCCATCCTCAGATAGTTTTTTTCTGCCATTGGGTTCGGATGTTCTTCTCTTAACTCCAGTTCGGAAACTTTTCTTCAAGGCCAAAAGGCCTTCGGGGTCGTCGGTATTGTTTCTCTCGTTCGGTGCAGAGTTTTTGTTCCAGTTTCTTTCGAAGCAGGACGTCTAAGAGCGCCGCGTGGCCTTTTCGACACCAAAGGCCCGATCGTCGATGGAACGGAGCCCATTCAAACGATGCCCCCTTTGTAACGCTAAATACCCGCACATCGATGTGCACCCGGTGTGCAACAATTGCTTCTCCCGACCACAACGAGGACAACTGCCTCGCTTGTGACCGGTTCCGGTCCAAGAAGACGCTTAGGCTCCGACGTGCAGCACGACACTGTCGAAGCCAGCGCCCGACCCGGTGAATATCTTCGATGAAGACGACGAGGAGATCGTCGACACGGAGGATCCACAACACACGTCGGATCCAGGTTCGTAACACGGCTCAGACTAATATAAGGTCGACGAGGAGCATGTCGCTGACGATGAAAACATCGAAGAGGTAAGGGACGACATGTCCCCCATCGGAGCCGTCGACGACGACTCGAGTGATGAACCAGGCCCAACAGTGGGTACTGGGCCTAGACAAGACACTTACAATTTTAAGGCTCCGGTCGAGGCATTGCCGAAAGGCCTTAGCCAAGATCTTATTCAGCATTCTATAGCCCCGCGTCTCGGCCCGGCTAAGAATATTTCACATGAGCCATCGGTCGCCCACCAAAAAGCGAAACCGAAAGGTACCGAGGAGAAACCGAAACTGCTAAAAGCAGCCATCGGATCGAAGAGTGCAAGCACATCGGAATCGACGTCGATGCCAAGTGTCGACGACCCAAAGAGGTCCTCCGCAAGGGCTGTCGAGCCGAAGATTGGTGCGCTACATGCCACCGCTAAAGCCAAGTTCGTTGAACCGACAGGGTCGGCGTCAACGGGCAGCGACACAAACAAGGGACTTGAATCTCACAAGGACCTCGAACCGAGGCACTGAGTCGAAAAACATAAGGTGGTCAAAGCCCTCGAGCCGAAAGCAAAAAGCGCATCGAAGGAGCAAATCGGAGCCGTTAAAAAGTGCGCTCCTCCGACGCAAGCTCCTAAGTCCACGCAAAAGTCCGTCGATGCTGTATCGACACCAGGCCCAAAGCCAGCCATAAAGTTCGGTCTGCCCCCAACAGCACGACCTAAGGGAACGGATCCAACAAAAGGGTTTGAACAATCCACACCTGTGTCACTTGGGAAGAGGAGCCATCTTCAAGAAGCAACCGTTATGTATCAGGAGCCATCCTATGATGAACAGTCAAAGCTCCATATCGACGCCGACACTGGTAGACTTACTATATATCAAAGGAAAATCAGGTCGGAAACTCCACTGGAATCCTATAAAATTCCACTAAAAAGGAAAAGGGAGTCCTCCACATCGCCTGTCCTTTTTGAAAGTGTGCAGTACCATGAACAGGACATTTCTACCTACTCACCCGCATGCTTTACTGAGGAGCTGGGGTACAACTATGACTAACAGTATGGTTACCCTGCGGACAATGATCCAGATGACCAGGCTCAAACCTGGACAGACCCTGCTGACCAAGGGGAGTCCCAACCTATCCCTGAAACTCCTTATCTTGTAAAAACTTCACCCACAGAGGAAACTGCAGCGTTTAACGCACTGATAGAGAGGGCCGCACATAATCATGATGTGGACATGCATGCTGACCCAATTGAGGAGGATTTCTTATTTGACACTTTCTCAACTTCGGAAAAATCTGTTAAAACATTGCCAATGTTAAAAGGTGTCCTCAAACATGCAGGAGACATTTTTAAAGAGACCACCAGGGCAAGGGTTGTTAACCCCCGCATTGAAAGAAAATACAGACCGGCGCATGTGGACCCTACCTACATTAAGGGACAGTTGCCTTTGGACTCTTTGGTTGTCTCCAATGCCCGTAAACGGACCAACTCTCAGACCACTGGTGATGCTCCTCCTCCAGACAAAGAATCTAAAGTGTTGGAAGCATCTGGGAAGAGGGTGGCTGCACAGGCAGCTAACATCTGGAGAATTTCCAACACGCAAGCCCTATTAGCCAGATACGATAGGGCACATTATGACACATTAGATCAACTGCTACAACATTTGCCTGATGCATACAAAGAAGGAGTAGAAACACTAATGCAGGAAGGGAAACTCATATCCAACGCATCCATTAAATGTGCGCTGAACGTAACTGACACTGCAGCCAGAGCCATCAACACTAGTGTCATGCTCAGAAGGCATGCTTGGTTGCGTATCTCTGGGTTCAAAGCTGAGATTCAAACAACTTTATTAAATCAGCCTGTAAACCCTGATTTTCTGTTTGGCCCTGATGTAGACTCCATCTTAGAAAAAAATAAAGAAAGACACAGACAGCCAAATCTATGGGGGCCTTGCAGTCTCAACAATTCAGGGGTGGTTCCTTTCGTCGCTCCAATAACAGAGGAGCTTCAAGAGGACAGGCATCCCAGCAAACTCAATACAACAAAGGGAACACGCAAACCACCTACACTAAAAGAAACCGAGGTGGATACCGTGGCAACCGCAGCAAGGGCAGAGGACGAGGAAATAATAACACCAGATCCTCTGCCAATACTAAGCAGTGACGCCTTGTCGCTGCCCCCCGACCATTTAACACCGGTCGGGGGCAGACAACAGCAGTTCCTGCCAGTCTGGAAAAGCATTACCACAGACAGGTGGGTGAGACAACTCATTCAGTATGGTTGTCTGGAGCTAACATCCACTCCACCCAACATACCCCCAAAACACCGTCCTATGTCCGCAGAGCACATACACTTATTGCAGCAAGAAGTTCTCAGCATGCTGCAAAAAGGGGCCATAGAACTCCTCCCTATACAGGAACAAGGTACATGGGTGTACTCTCTCTACTTCTTTATCCCCAAAAAGGACGGGTCTCTCAGGCCCATACTAGACCTGCGGCCCCTAAACCAATACATCTTGTCAGAACATTTTCACATGCTCACTTTCCAGAATCAACAGCATTCTGTCACTCATTCAGAAATTCAGCCCACAACACTCCCTCCCGGCAAGGGTGTTTATGCAGTTGATAGGCATGATGGCCTCCTGCATTTTCATAGTCCCTCACGCGAGACTACACATGCGTCCCCTCCAAGAGTGCTTATCTCGGCAGTGGAACCAGGCTCACGGACAATTGAAGGACCTAGTGTTGGTGACCGGTCGCGCATACAACTCTCTGCATTGGTGGACTCCACAAAACCTTTGCAGGGGACGACCGTTCCAAGAGCCTGTATCACAAATAGTGCTGACAACGGACGCATCTCTCCTGGGATGGGGAGCGCATGTCCTCCATTACACAGTCCAGGGGCTGTGGACAACCCAACAAAAGAAGATGCACATCAACGTACTGGAACTGCTGCCAATCTTCATGGCCATGAAGGCGTTCAAAGTTCATTTGTGAAACAAAGTCGTGTTGTTCCGGAGGGAGAACATGACTGCCATGTACTACATACAAAAGCAGGGAGGGACACACACTCCACAGTTGTCACATCTAACGCAAAGCATGTGGAAGTGGGCCATTCAGAGAAACATCTTCCTCATGGCGGAACACCTCCCAGGCAAGGACAACCAAATGGCGATCTGCTCAGCAGACACAGCCACCAAATGCACGAGTGGGAGATACATCCCTCAGTGCTGCACCCGTACTTCCAGCAGTGGGGTCACCCAGAGATAGACCTGTTCGCCACAATGGAAAACGCAAAATGCCAAAGCTTCGCCGCCAGATTTCCACATCCGCAGTCGCAGGGCAATGCGATATGGATGAACTGGTCCGGCAGATTTGCGTACGCTTTTCCACCAGCCCCGCTCATACCACTAGTGGCACGCAAACTGCGACAACATTCAATGACACTAATCCTAGTTGCTCCAACGTGGGCGAGGCAACCGTGGTACACCACGTTCCTCGAACTTTCCGTGGTTCCTCATCAAATGCTGCAGTTAACACCCAGCCTTTTAACACAGAGCCATGGCGACATTCAGCACCCAGATCCGCAAAAGCTGAACCTTGCGATCTGGCTCCTGAGGTCATAGTTTGGTTACCTCACCTTGCCTCCCGACTGTATGAATATTATCAAGGAGGCAAGGAGGCCTACCACTAGGGCATGCAATGCGGCGAAATGGAAGCGATTTGTCATCTATTGTAAAAATAATTACATAAATCCGCTACACACAACATCATCTGTTACCTACTACATTTACACAGATGCAATCTGGCTTACAGCTCCATTCGTATACATTTAGCTGCAGTGGCTGCCTATCTTCAAAACAGACAGCACCTTTCACTATTCAGAGTGCCTGCTATTAAAACTTTCCTGGAGGGCCTCAAACTAATCATTCCTCCAAGGCACCCTCCTTCTCCTGTATGGAACCTCAATGTGGTCCTTACCAGGCTCATGGGGCCGCCTTTTGAACCTCTACACTCATGTGAGATACAGTTTTTTAACGTGGAAAGTAGCTTTCCTAGTTACAATTACTTCCCTCAGAAGAGTTAGTGAGCTGCAAGCCCTAACTATTCAGGAGCCATTCATACAAATTCACGCAAATAGGGTGGTGCTGCGGACTAACCCTAAATTTATGCCAAAGGTGGTGTCCCAGTTTCACATCAACCAAGCTTTTGAACTGCCGGTATTCTTCCCTAACCCAGATTCCGTAGCAGAACGAGCTCTGCATACCCTTGACATCAAAAGAGCTCTCCTTTACTATATAGATAGGACAAAACTTTTCAGGAAAACTAAACAGCTGTTTGTTGCCTTTTCCCCACAGCACAAAGGCAACCCCATTTCTAAATCGGGCATAGCCAGATAGATTAAGTGCATACAAATCTGTTATCAAAAAGCTAAACGCACATTAACAGTTCCCCCAAGTTAGTTCCACACGCAAGTTAGGGGCATCCATGGCTTTCCTAGGAAACATTCCTCTAGAGGACATATGTAAGGCAGCCACATGGACTACCATACACACCTTTACCAAACACTACTGTGTAGATGTACACTCCAAACAGCAGGCAGCTGAAGGTCAGGCTGTACTCAAACCTCTTTTTCAAACTGCTGCAGCTGGCACGGGCAACCGCCGCTAGGAGGACACTGCTATACATTCTATGCATAAGATGTGAATTCAGCAGCCCACATGCCTCGAACGGAATATGCTACTTACCAGTATGCATCTGTTCTTGGCATGTAGGGCTGCTGATATTCACATTGCCCTCCCTCCTCCCCGGTGCCTGTAGCAGCTGTACCATTCAAAATTACTCTCTAGCATGGGCATTACCTACTGTATCATACTCCATCCCTGCCACAATGGCGAAAAACAATCTGAGGATGGAGAGGATGCCCATGCGCACTGTAGTCCAGGGGAGGAGCCACTTATCTCGTGATACTTCGAAGACTCTTTCAGGACAACAATGTGCAATCATCCGGACCCAACACTAGGCGACGATCTATGCATAAGATGTGAATATCAGCAGCCCTACATGCCAAGAACAGCTGCATACTGGTAAGTAGCATATTCCTACCTACAGTTCACTGTAGATCGCGATCATTTTCAATTTTCCGTGTGCCCCTTAGGCCTTACCTCCTACCCTTGGGTGTTCACAAAAGTTATGGCGGTGTTCGCAGCGCATCTACGCAGATCAGGGATTCCAGTCTTCCCCTATCTCGACACCTGGCTGTTCAAGGAGAGTTTGACCCAGGCTGTCGTCTCCCACCTCCAGACTATGGCGGACCTCCTGCACTCACTGGGGTTCACTGTCAATGTGCCGAAGTGACACCTTATTCCCTTTCAGAAGATCCTTTTCATCGGGCGGTTCAGGATACAGCGCAGTTTCGGGCTTATCCTCCCGAGCAGCGAGTCCGGGATCTACAGGCTAATATTCTGATCTTTCAGCCTCTATCCGTTAGTTTTGGTCAGAATGACCCTGAGTCTGCTGAGCCTCATGGCCTCCTGCATTGTGCTCGTGGATCATGCAAGGTGGCATATGCAGTGGGACCTGAAGTTCCAGTGGGCACAGCATCAGGGGAATCTCGCTGATTGTGTCCAGATGTTGGAATGGGACTGCACACCAATTGCATGGTGGCTAACGGACCAGGATTGGGTCAGCTGCAGATCCCTCTCCCTTCCCCAACCAGAGTTCACAGTGGTGACAAATGCTTTATTTCTGGGGTGGGGCGGCCACATGGGGGAGGCGGAGATCCGAGGACTCTGGTCCCCAGCTGAGTCCGGGCTCCACATCAACCTTCTCGAGCTCCAGGCGATTCGTCTTGCACTGAAGGCATTCCTTCCCTCAATGTCCAGTCCCAACAGGGGACAATAAGAAACAGTGCAGCCTCGCTGCAGAAAAGTCGCGTGAAAGGGTTTACCTGGTGGGTGGCGATCAGAGGGCAATCAGGTACTCCTCGCATAGGCGAGGGTGTTCGGGCATGCAGATTGTTGGTCCATTTAGGCATCTTAGTAAGTTGGAATGAAAGGGTAGAGTGGGTCAAACATTGACAAGCGCCTCATGCCGGAGACAGTTCGAACTTAGCAGGCCATTTTCAGGAGCTATCATGTTGTCTCCGGACAGGAGGGGATCGCGGTTAAGCCGGGCACCGTGGGCTACCGTCAGTGTCAACGTTCGTAGCGCATTGGTCGAGGGGCGGCACCTGCCTTTCACAGCAAGCCTGTGTTCTCATCTACTTGCCACCCACGGCCGGAGCTCAATTAAGTGCACAAGTCTGTTCATTGGGGGGCCCGGTATTGGATTCCCGAAGAGGGCAGTCACTCAATATCTGATGCGCCCCTGTTTTCCTCTTCTTGTCTCATAGGGGACTGGCGTTCTCTAGCTGGCCTGGGCAGGGTCTTAATAAAATCTTGAGCATGTTGTGGGTTTGTTAAAAAAAAATTGTTTGACCTTCAAGCGGGCAGGGAACAGCATGGCATAGGGAATGCCGAGTTGTTGGAAGTTTTCGTTTGACCTGGAGGAATTTTCGTCTTTGTTCCTGCACCGCCATTGTGAAGTCTGGGTAGATGGAGATCTCCGCCCCCTCGTGCTGCAGTCTACTATTCTCTCTAGATAGGCGGAGGACGGTGTCCCGGTCACGGTAGTTTAGCATTTTAGTTAATATCCGGCGAGGAGGAGCACCGGGGGGGAGGGCGACTTGCCAGCGAGCGGTGTGCCCTCTCAACCACAAAGGCCGCCGAGAAGGCCTCGTCCCCAAACAGTCAGGAGCAAGCGTTCCACATAAGTGTCCATCTTTCCAGTTGCAGTGGATTCCGGTACCCCTAAGATTCGAAGTTTGTTGCGCTGTGAGCGCGATTCCAACTCCTCGTTATTGGCAGCTATCACTTTCAATACTTTATCCATGCCTGTGCAGTGTGATGCCTCGTTTGGCTAGAAGGGGGGCCAAGGCTGCAAACTGCGATTGAACTTTGTGGTGCTTCCTGTGTCGGAATATACCTAACGAGCAGGCTTCCTAGTAAAAGATGTATGGGAGCTCTGTGTGGCATGATGGCGCTCTAGTAGTGGTAGAAGGTTGGGCAGGTCCAGAACATATGTAGGAAGGTTGCACTAGGGGTTTGGCAGCGATGGAAAGCACACTGTGACTCCGAGTGGTGGTGCTGAAGCTGTGCTGGCGTCTGGTATGCCTGGTGCAGTATAAAAAGTTTATATTTTTGAAGCAGGACTTCCGGGAAACCACCTTACTGAATTCCAGAGCGCACTCTTACTCTTTGCCATGCAATGGCCTTCCAAACGCCTCCGGCCATTTGTGACACTTTAAAAAGTGGACTGAAGAGGGCACTGCCCGACACAAAACCACCGCAAACTGAAAGTGATTGCCTTTGTATTCACGCTCGCCATCTGGGCCCTCCTGAATCAGTCTCCTTCTGCACAAATCAGCGGTTGTTACTAGTGCCAACCTACCCTACCATAATGGCGAACAGAGAAGACAGAAACAACCCAAAGAAGGTGAAACCAGAGCCTTTGATTTCCGACTCTCCAATTAAAAGCAAAGCGGACATGGCGGCAACGATGGAGATGATCTTAAAGAAATTGTCAGACCTTACGGATATCTCCAAATCAACCAAGGCTAATACTGACTCAATGCAACTCGAGCTAACTGCGATCAGGGCCGACATGAGTGCTCTAAACTCAGACTTGAGATCAGCAGAGCAACGCATTAGCGAAGTAGAAGATCTATCGCGCCAGTTGGCATCCAGTATCCAACGCCTGGAAAAATGTCACCGACACCCTCAGACGCCACAATGCTGAGTTGGAGGACCGCAACAGACGGGGGAACGTTAGAATTTTCGGCATACCAGAAAACACAGAAAAAGATGCTGAATCCTGCGTGGCTTTCTTAGAATCATGGATCCCCATGATCACCAAGACTGAGTTCCCACATGGCCTCGAATTGGACAGGGCGCATAGGATCCCTACCTTCACGAGCAATCGTACCAAACCTCTCTGACTACTCAAACGCAAAACGAAACAGAATTGAATGGTTTGAAAGACCGACGATCAGATCATGTCCGTCGCAAAAAAACGAATGCAGAAAGCTTCTGAATTTAGGGTATTGATTGCAGTAACACTCGATTGGCTTGCAGGTCAGTACAAAGTATTATCTTCCTGGACGCTGGAAACGATCTGACTAATATTACCCAAATCAAAGAACACATAAGGCATTCTATCCCACCAATGCCTCTATGGTCACTGTATGGCCCTCTGCCCTTACGCGCTTCTCCTGCGACGCTCTGTTCGGGCCACGCTCTCTATGGTTAGAGGCAGCGTTCTGTTCAGCAGTGCCCCCCTGTGCCCGCTTTCGGCGCTGTCTCCACAACGCACTACCACAGGCATCTGCCCTACTGTGCCCACCTCGCCCATTGGCGGCGCTATACCTTGCAGTTCTTGAAATGGTCATAGATGGTGCTCTCTCTCGCCCCCACGCTTTATGGTCACAGCTCTCGCGGTGTTTGGAGTTGGGCGGTTTGAGAGAGGCCTGCTCAGCTCAAGGGTTTCTGTGTTTGTGACCCCCCCCCCCCCCAAACCCCTGTTTCTTGCTTAAGTTTGCACCCGTCGTCCAGTGCCCCCCTCCCTTTCGGGCGCCATGGCACACTGCCTCCCCGGTAGGGAAGCGGCTACTCCTACTATTCTCGGACTTGAACTTGGGGACCCCCCCCCCCCCCCCCCCCCAGGGCCCCCGCAGGAGCTTGGGCAGCGCGGCTGGCACAGCAGGACCGTGCGTGCCATGAGTGGCGCTGAACCCCGTGAGCTGGCGGTGAGTGAGAACAAGGGCAGTCAAGGAGTTTGAGGAGTGAGTAAGGAATATATGTCCACAGCGGGAAGTCTAAATAGGGGGATTTTCCTGTTGTGGGCGGGAGAGATCAAAAGGAGGTAGAGGGACGGGAGCCTGGCATGAGAGCAAGGGATGAAAGGGGGTAGGGGCGTTAATGTGTAAGACCCACACTCTCTTCGAAGATCAAATCTGCAATGTTTCACTTTGATTCTCAATTTCTTCTTTTGAAAGTAGTATTAGCCCCAGTTGCATGTCAGTAGGGAAAATACAACTGAACACATTGGAAATAACTGATATTATGGTGAAGAAATCCTTGATTTTTCTTCTTTGTAATTGAAACCCCTTTCTCTTGGACCAGCTACAGTTTCGCAATCTTATTCCTGGTCAAAGTATCGACGAAAGGAAACATCTCCTCTACATCTCTGCCTTACCCCCTCGCTGGCCGATCACTAGCGTTAAATGTCTTCTCTGACAACATACAGAACACTGCATTACCCTACATTATTCAGTAACATCCTTTCTTACAGCTTCACTGCCCTCATGAGCACGTCTTCATTTCACAATTCACGTGTGTGTGTGTGTGGCCCTGTGTGTGGGGCTATCTGTGTGTGTGTGTGGGGCTATCTGTGTGTGTGTGTGTGGGGCTATCTGTGTGTGTGTGTGTGTGGCTATCTGTGTGTGTGTGTGTGGCTATCTGTGTGTGCGTGGGGCTATCTGTGTGTGCGTGGGGCTATCTGTGTGTGCGTGGGGCTATCTGTGTGTGCGGGGGGCTATCTGTGTGTGTGTGTGTGTGGGGCTATCTGTGTGTGTGTGTGTGTGGGGCTATCTGTGTGTGTGTGTGTGTGGGGCTATCTGTGTGTGTGTGTGTGTGGGGCTATCTGTGTGTGTGTGTGTGTGGGTATCTGTGTGTGTGTGTGTGTGGGTATCTGTGTGTGTGTGTGTGGGGGGTTATCTGTGTGTGTGTGCGGGGGGCTATCTGTGTGTGCGGGGGGCTATCTGTGTGTGTGGGGGGCTATCTGTGTGTGTGTGGGGGGCTATCTGTGTGTGTGGGGGGCTATCTGTGTGTGTGTGCGGGGGGCTATCTGTGTGTGTGGGGCTATCTGTGTGTGTGTGTGGCTATCTGTGTGTGTGTGTGTGGGGCTATCTGTGTGTGTGTGTGTGTGTGTGGCTATCTGTGTGTGTGTGGGGGGCTATCTGTGTGTGTGTGTGGGGCTATCTGTGTGTGTGGGGCTATCTGTGTGTGTGGGGCTATCTGTGTGTGTGGGGCTATCTGTGTGTGTGGGGCTATCTGTGTGTGTGGGGCTATCTGTGTGTGTGGGGCTATCTGTGTGTGTGTGTGGGGCTATCTCTGTGTGTGTGGGGCTATCTGTGTGTGTGTGTGGGGCTGTGTGTGTGTGGGGCTATCTGTGTGTGTGGGGCTATCTGTGTGTGTGGGGCTATCTGTGTGTGTGGGGCTATCTGTGTGTGTGGGGCTATCTGTGTGTGTGTGTGTGTGGGGCTATCTGTGTGTGTGGGGCTATCTGTGTGTGTGGGGCTATCTGTGTGTGTGGGGCTATCTGTGTGTGTGTGGGGCTATCTGTGTGTGTGTGGGGCTATCTGTGTGTGTGGGGCTATCTGTGTGTGTGGGGCTATCTGTGTGTGTGGGGCTATCTGTGTGTGTGGGGCTATCTGTGTGTGTGGGGCTATCTGTGGGTGTGTGTGTGTGGGGCTATCTGTGTGTGTGGGGCTATCTGTGTGTGTGTGGGGCTATCTGTGTGTGTGTGGGGCTATCTGTGTGTGTGTGGGGCTATCTGTGTGTGTGGGGCTATCTGTGTGTGTGGGGCTATCTGTGTGTGTGGGGCTATCTGTGTGTGTGGGGCTATCTGTGTGTGTGGGGCTATCTGTGTGTGTGGGGCTATCTGTGTGTGTGGGGCTATCTGTGTGTGTGGGGCTATCTGTGTGTGTGGGGCTATCTGTGTGTGTGGGGCTATCTGTGTGTGTGGGGCTATCTGTGTGTGTGGGGCTATCTGTGTGTGTGGGGCTATCTGTGTGTGTGGGGCTATCTGTGTGTGTGGGGCTATCTGTGTGTGTGGGGCTATCTGTGTGTGTGGGGCTATCTGTGTGTGTGGGGCTATCTGTGTGTGTGGGGCTATCTGTGTGTGTGGGGCTATCTGTGTGTGTGGGGCTATCTGTGTGTGTGGGGCTATCTGTGTGTGTGGGGCTATCTGTGTGTGTGGGGCTATCTGTGTGTGTGGGGCTATCTGTGTGTGTGGGGCTATCTGTGTGTGTGTGTGGGGCTATCTGTGTGTGTGTGTGTGGGGCTATCTGTGTGTGTGTGTGTGGGGCTATCTGTGTGTGTGTGTGTGGGGCTATCTGTGTGTGTGTGTGTGTGGGGCTATCTGTGTGTGTGTGTGTGTGGGGCTATCTGTGTGTGTGTGTGTGTGGGGCTATCTGTGTGTGTGTGTGTGTGGGGCTATCTGTGTGTGTGTGTGTGTGGGGCTATC
>NC_136071.1:909670428-909745080 GCF_964261635.1 Lissotriton helveticus | reverse complement strand
TCTGTGTGTGGGGGGCTATCTGTGTGTGGGGGGCTATCTGTGTGTGGGGGGCTATCTGTGTGTGGGGGGCTATCTGTGTGTGGGGGGCTATCTGTGTGTGTGTGTGTGTGTGTGTGTGTGTGGGGCTATCTGTGTCTGTGTGTGTGTGTGGGGGGGGGCTATCTGTGTCTGTGTGTGTGTGTGTGTGTGTGGGGGGGCTATCTCTCTGTGTGTGTGTGTGGGGCTATCTCTGTGTGTGTGTGTGGGGCTATCTCTGTGTGTGTGTGTGGGGCTATCTCTGTGTGTGGGGCTATCTCTGTGTGTGGGGGCTATCTCTGTGTGTGGGGCTATCTCTGTGTGTGGGGCTATCTCTGTGTGTGGGGCTATCTCTGTGTGTGTGTGTGGGGCTATCTCTGTGTGTGGGGCTATCTGTGTGTGTGTGTGGGGGGCTATCTCTGTGTGTGTGTGGGGCTATCTGTGTCTGTGTGTGGGGGGCTATCTCTGTGTGTGTGTGGGGCTATCTGTGTCTGTGTTTGTGTGTGTGTGGGGGGGGCTATCTGTGTCTGTGTGTGTGTGTGTGGGGGGGGGCTATCTGTGTCTGTGTGTGTGTGTGGGGGGGGGCTATCTGTGTCTGTGTGTGTGTGTGTGGGGGGGGCTATCTGTGTGTGTGTGGGGCTATCTGTGTGTGTGTGGGGCTATCTGTGTGTGTGTGGGTTGCTATTTGTGTGTGTGTGGGGGGCTATCTGTGTCTGTGTGTGTGTGTGTGGGGCTATTCTGTGTCTTGTGTGTGTGTGGGGCTATCTGTGTGTGTGTGTGTGTGTGTGTGGGGCTATCTTGTGCTGTGTGTGTGTGTGGGGCTATCTGTGTCTGGTGTGTGTGTGTGTGGGGCTATCTCTGTGTGTGTGTGTGGGGCTATCTCTGTGTGTGTGTGGGGCTATCTGTGTGTGTGGGGCTATCTGTGTGTGTGGGGCTATCTGTGTGTGGGGCTATCTGTGTGTGTGGGGCTATCTGTGTGTGTGGGGCTATCTGTGTGTGTGGGGCTATCTGTGTGTGTGGGGCTATCTGTGTGTGTGTGGGGCTATCTGTGTGTGTGTGGGGCTATCTGTGTGTGTGTGGGGCTATCTGTGTGTGTGTGGGGCTATCTGTGTGTGTGGGGGGCTATCTGTGTGTGTGGGGGGCTATCTGTGTGTGTGGGGGGCTATCTGTGTGTGTGGGGGGCTATCTGTGTGTGTGGGGGGCTATCTGTGTGTGTGGGGGGCTATCTGTGTGTGTGGGGGGCTATCTGTGTGTGTGGGGGGCTATCTGTGTGTGTGGGGGGCTATCTGTGTGTGTGGGGGGCTATCTGTGTGTGTGGGGGGCTATCTGTGTGTGTGGGGGGCTATCTGTGTGTGTGTGGGGGGCTATCTGTGTGTGTGTGGGGGGCTATCTGTGTGTGGGGGGCGCTTATCTGTGTGTGGGGGGGGCTTATCTGTGTGTGGGGGGGGCTATCTGTGTGTGGGGGGCGCCATCTGTGTGTGGGGGGCGCCATCTGTGTGTGTGTGGGGCTATCTGTGTGTGGGGGGCTCTGTGTGGGGGGGCTCTGTGTGTGTGGGTGTGGGGGGGGCTCTCTGTGTGTGTGTGTGTGGGGGGCTATCTGTGTGTGTGGGTGTGTGGGGGGCTATCTGTGTGTGTGGGTGTGTGGGGGGCTATCTGGGTGTGTGGGGCGCTATCTGTGTGTGTGTGTGGGGCTCTATCTGTGTGTGTGGGGCTCTATCTGTGTGTGGGGGGCTCTATCTGTGTGTGGGGGGCTATCTGTGTGTGTGGGGGGCTATCTGTGTGTGGGGGGCTATCTGTGTGTGTGTGGGGCTATGTGTGTGTGTGTGTGTGTGGGGGGCTATCTGTGTGTGTGTGTGTGGGGGGGGCTATCTGTGTGTCTGTGTGTGGGGGGCTATCTGTGTGTGGGGGGCTATCTGTGTGTGGAGGGGCTATCTGTGTGTGGGGGGCTATCTGTGTGTGGGGGGCTATCTGTGTGTGTGTGTGGGGCTATCTGTGTGTGTGTGGGGCTATCTGTGTGTGTGTGGGGCTATCTGTGTGTGTGTGGGGCTATCTGTGTGTGTGTGTGGGGCTATCTGTGTGTGTGTGTGTGGGGCTATCTGTGTGTGTGTGTGTGGGGCTATCTGTGTGTGTGTGGGGCTATCTGTGTGTGTGGGGGGCTATCTGTGTGTGTGTGTGGGGCTATCTGTGTGTGTGTGTGTGGGGCTATCTGTGTGTGTGTGTGTGGGGCTATCTGTGTGGGGGGCTCTGTGTGGGGGGGCTCTGTGTGTGTGTGTGGGGGGGGGCTCTGTGTGTGTGTGTATCTCTCTGTGCGTGTGTGTGTATGTGGGGGCCTCTTTGTGCGTGTGTGTGTGGGGGGCTCTGTGTGTGTGGGGCTCTGTGTGTGTGTGTGTGGAGGGCTCTGTGCATGTGTGTGTGGAGGGCTCTGTGCGTGTGGGGCTCTGTGCGTGTGTGTGTGGAGGGCTCTGTGCGTGTGTGTGGAGGGCTGTGTGCGTGTGTGTGGAGGGCTGTGTGTGTGTGTGTGTGTGTGGAGGGCTCTGTGCGTGTGTGTGTGGAGGGCTCTGTGCGTGTGGGGCTCTGTGCGTGTGTGTGTGGAGGGGCTCCGTGTGTGTGTGGAGGGCTCTGTGCGTGTGTGTGTGTGGAGGGCTCTGTGCGTGTGTGTGTGTGGAGGGCTCTGTGCGTGTGTGTGTGTGGAGGGCTCTGTGCGTGTGTGTGTGGAGGGCTCTGTGCGTGTGTGTGTGGAGGGCTCTGCGTGTGTGTGTGGAGGGCTCTGCGTGTGTGTGTGGAGGGCTCTGTACGTGTGTGTGGAGGGCTCTGTGCGTGTGTGGAGGGCTCTGTGCGTGTGTGGAGGGCTCTGTGCGTGTGTGGAGGGCTCTGTGCGTGTGTGGAGGGCTCTGTGCGTGTGTGGAGGGCTCTGTGCGTGTGTGTGGGGCTCTGCGTGTGTGTGGGGCGCTCTGCGTGTGTGTGTGGGGCTCTGCGCGTGTGTGTGTGGAGGGCTCTGCGCGTGTGTGTGTGGAGGGCTCTGCGCGTGTGTGTGTGGAGGGCTCTGCGTGTGTGTGTGTGGAGGGCTCTGCGCGTGTGTGTGTGGAGGGCTCTGCGCGTGTGTGTGTGGAGGGCTCTGCGCGTGTGTGTGTGGAGGGCTCTGCGCGTGTGTGTGTGGAGGGCTCTGCGCGTGTGTGTGTGGAGGGCTCTGCGCGTGTGTGTGTGGAGGGCTCTGCGCGTGTGTGTGTGGAGGGCTCTGCGCGTGTGTGTGTGGAGGGCTCTGCGCGTGTGTGTGTGGAGGGCTCTGCGCGTGTGTGTGTGGAGGGCTCTGCGCGTGTGTGTGTGGAGGGCTCTGCGCGTGTGTGTGTGGAGGGCTCTGCGCGTGTGTGTGTGGGGAGGGCTCTGCGCGTGTGTGTGTGGGGAGGGCTCTGCGCGTGTGTGTGTGGGGAGGGCTCTGCGCGTGTGTGTGTGGGGAGGGCTCTGCGCGTGTGTGTGTGTGGAGGGCTCTGCGTGTGTGTGTGTGGAGGGCTCTGCGCGTGTGTGTGTGTGGAGGGCTCTGCGCGTGTGTGTGTGTGGAGGGCTCTGCGCGTGTGTGTGTGTGGAGGGCTCTGCGCGTGTGTGTGTGGAGGGCTCTGCGCGTGTGTGTGTGTGGAGGGCTCTGCGCGTGTGTGTGTGTGGAGGGCTCTGCGCGTGTGTGTGTGTGGAGGGCTCTGCGCGTGTGTGTGTGTGTGGAGGGCTCTGCGCGTGTGTGTGTGTGGAGGGCTCTGCGCGTGTGTGTGTGTGTGTGGAGGGCTCTGCGCGTGTGTGTGTGTGTGGAGGGCTCTGCGCGTGTGTGTGTGTGTGGAGGGCTCTGCGCGTGTGTGTGTGTGGAGGGCTCTGCGCGTGTGTGTGTGTGTGGAGGGCTCTGCGCGTGTGTGTGTGTGGAGGGCTCTGCGCGTGTGTGTGTGTGGAGGGCTCTGCGCGTGTGTGTGTGTGTGTGTGTGGAGGGCTCTGCGCGTGTGTGTGTGTGGAGGGCTCTGCGCGTGTGTGTGTGTGGAGGGCTCTGCGCGTGTGTGTGTGGAGGGCTCTGCGCGCGTGTGTGTGTGTGTGTGTGTGTGTGTGTGTGTGTGTGTGTGGAGGGCTCTGCGCGTGTGTGTGTGTGTGTGTGTGTGGAGGGCTCTGCGCGTGTGTGTGTGTGTGTGTGTGGAGGGCTCTGCGCGTGTGTGTGTGTGTGTGGAGGGCTCTGCGCGCGCGTGTGTGTGTGTGTGTGTGTGGAGGGCTCTGCACGCGTGTGTGTGTGTGTGTGTGTGTGTGTGTGTGTGTGTGGAGGGCTCTGCGCGTGTGTGTGTGTGGAGGGCTCTGCGCGGGTGTGTGTGGAGGGCTCTGCGCCTGTGTGTGTGTGGAGGGCTCTGCGCGTGTGTGTGTGTGGAGGGCTCTGCGCGTGTGTGTGGAGGGCTCTGCGCGTGTGTGTGTGTGGAGGGCTCTGCGCGTGTGTGTGTGTGGAGGGCTCTGCGCGTGTGTGTGTGTGGAGGGCTCTGCGCGTGTGTGTGTGTGGAGGGCTCTGCGCGTGTGTGTGGAGGGCTCTGCGCGTGTGTGTGTGTGTGTGGAGGGCTCTGCGCGTGTGTGTGTGTGTGGGGAGGGCTCTGCGCGTGTGTGTGTGTGGGGAGGGCTCTGCGCGTGTGTGTGTGTGGGGGGCTCTGCGCGTGTGTGTGTGTGGGGAGGGCTCTGCGCGTGTGTGTGTGGGGAGGGCTCTGCGCGTGTGTGTGTGGGGAGGGCTCTGCGCGTGTGTGTGTGGGGAGGGCTCTGCGCCTGTGTGTGTGTGGGGAGGGCTCTGCGCGTGTGTGTGTGTGGGGAGGGCTCTGCGCGCGTGTGTGTGTGGAGGGCTCTGCGCGCGTGTGTGTGTGGAGGGCTCTGCGCGTGTGTGTGTGTGGAGGGCTCTGCGCGTGTGTGTGTGTGGAGGGCTCTGCGCGTGTGTGTGTGTGGAGGGCTCTGCGCGTGTGTGTGTGTGGAGGGCTCTGCGCGTGTGTGTGTGGAGGGCTCTGCGCGTGTGTGTGTGGAGGGCTCTGCGCGTGTGTGTGTGTGGAGGGCTCTGCGCGTGTGTGTGTGTGTGGAGGGCTCTGCGCGTGTGTGTGTGTGTGGAGGGCTCTGCGC
Organism: Lissotriton helveticus; assembly: GCF_964261635.1. NCBI lineage: Eukaryota > Metazoa > Chordata > Amphibia > Caudata > Salamandridae > Lissotriton > Lissotriton helveticus. Next base: position 909,739,956 of record NC_136071.1, on the reverse strand, counting down.
GTGTGTGTGTGTGTGGAGGGCTCTGCGCGTGTGTGTGTGTGGGGAGGGCTCTGCGCGTGTGTGTGTGTGGGGAGGGCTCTGCGCGTGTGTGTGTGTGGGGAGGGCTCTGTGCGTGTGTGTGTGTGTGGGGAGGGCTCTGCGCGTGTGTGTGTGTGGGGAGGGCTCTGCGCGTGTGTGTGTGTGGGGAGGGCTCTGCGCGTGTGTGTGTGTGGGGAGGGCTCTGCGCGTGTGTGTGTGTGGGGAGGGCTCTGCGCGTGTGTGTGTGTGGGGAGGGCTCTGCGCGTGTGTGTGTGTGTGGGGAGGGCTCTGCGCGTGTGTGTGTGTGTGTGGGGAGGGCTCTGCGCGTGTGTGTGTGTGTGTGTGGGGAGGGCTCTGCGCGTGTGTGTGTGTGGGGAGGGCTCTGCGCGTGTGTGTGTGTGGGGAGGGCTCTGCGCGTGTGTGTGTGTGGGGAGGGCTCTGCGCGTGTGTGTGTGGAGGGCTCTGCGCGTGTGTGTGTGTGGGGAGGGCTCTGCGCGCGTGTGTGTGTGTGGGGAGGGCTCTGCGCGCGTGTGGGGAGGGCTCTGCGCGCGTGTGGGGAGGGCTCTGCGCGCGTGTGGGGAGGGCTCTGCGCGCGTGTGTGGGGAGGGCTCTGCGCGCGTGTGTGGAGGGGGCTCTGCGCGCGTGTGTGGAGGGGGCTCTGCGCGCGTGTGTGGAGGGGGCTCTGCGCGCACGTGGGGGGGCTCTGCGCGCACGTGGGGGGCTCTGCGCGCACGTGGGGGGGCTCTGCGCGCACGTGGGGGGGCTCTGCGCGCGTGGGGGGGGCTCTGCGCGCGTGGCTCTGTGTGTGGCTCTGTGTGTGTGTGGCTCTGTGTGTGTGGGGCTCTGTGTGTGTGGGGCTCTGTGTGTGTGTGGGGCTCTGTGTGTGTGTGTGGCTCTGTGTGTGTGTGTGGGGCTCTGTGTGTGTGTGTGGGGCTCTGTGTGTGTGTGTGTGGGGCTCTGTGTGTGTGTGGGGCTCTGTGTGTGTGTGTGGGGCTCTGTGTGTGTGTGTGGGGCTCTGTGTGTGTGTGTGTGTGTGTGGGGCTCTGTGTGTCTGTGTGGGGCTCTGTGTGTCTGTGTGGGGCTCTGTGTGTCTGTGTGGGGCTCTGTGTGTCTGTGTGTGTGGGGCTCTGTGTGTGTGTGTGGGGCTCTGTGTGTCTGTGTGTGTGGGGCTCTGTGTGTCTGTGTGTGTGGGGCTCTGTGTGTCTGTGTGTGTGTGTGGGGCTCTGTGTGTCTGTGTGTGTGTGTGGGGCTCTGTGTGTCTGTGTGTGTGTGTGTGGGGCTCTGTGTGTCTGTGTGTGTGTGTGGGGCTCTGTGTGTGTGTGGGGCTCTGTGTGTCTGTGTGTGTGTGTGGGGCTCTGTGTGTGTGGGGCTCTGTGTGTGTGTGGGGCTCTGTGTGTGTGTGGGGCTCTGTGTGTGTGTGGGGCTCTGTGTGTGTGGGGCTCTGTGTGTGTGTGGGGCTCTGTGTGTGTGTGGGGCTCTGTGTGTGTGTGTGGGGCTCTGTGTGTGTGTGTGGGGCTCTGTGTGTGTGTGTGGGGCTCTGTGTGTGTGTGTGGGGCTCTGTGTGTGTGTGTGGGGCTCTGTGTGTGTGTGTGGGGCTCTGTGTGTGTGTGTGGGGCTCTGTGTGTGTGTGTGGGGCTCTGTGTGTGTGTGGGGCTCTGTGTGTGGGGCTCTGTGTGTGGGGCTCTGTGTGTGGGGCTCTGTGTGTGGGGCTCTGTGTGTGGGGCTCTGTGTGTGGGGCTCTGTGTGTGGGGCTCTGTGTGTGGGGCTCTGTGTGTGGGGCTCTGTGTGTGGGGCTCTGTGTGTGGGGCTCTGTGTGTGGGGCTCTGTGTGTGGGGCTCTGTGTGTGGGGCTCTGTGTGTGGGGCTCTGTGTGTGGGGCTCTGTGTGTGGGGCTCTGTGTGTGGGGCTCTGTGTGTGGGGCTCTGTGTGTGGGGCTCTGTGTGTGGGGCTCTGTGTGTGGGGCTCTGTGTGTGGGGCTCTGTGTGTGGGGCTCTGTGTGTGGGGCTCTGTGTGTGGGGCTCTGTGTGTGGGGCTCTGTGTGTGGGGCTCTGTGTGTGGGGCTCTGTGTGTGGGGCTCTGTGTGTGGGGCTCTGTGTGTGGGGCTCTGTGTGTGGGGCTCTGTGTGTGGGGCTCTGTGTGTGGGGCTCTGTGTGTGGGGCTCTGTGTGTGGGGCTCTGTGTGTGGGGCTCTGTGTGTGGGGCTCTGTGTGTGGGGCTCTGTGTGTGGGGCTCTGTGTGTGGGGCTCTGTGTGTGGGGCTCTGTGTGTGGGGCTCTGTGTGTGGGGCTCTGTGTGTGGGGCTCTGTGTGTGGGGCTCTGTGTGTGGGGCTCTGTGTGTGGGGCTCTGTGTGTGGGGCTCTGTGTGTGGGGCTCTGTGTGTGGGGCTCTGTGTGTGGGGCTCTGTGTGTGGGGCTCTGTGTGTGGGGCTCTGTGTGTGGGGCTCTGTGTGTGGGGCTCTGTGTGTCTGTGTGTCTGGCTCTGTGTGTCTGTGTGTGGGGCTCTGTGTGTCTGTGTGTGGGGCTCTGTGTGTCTGTGTGTGTGTGGGGCTCTGTGTGTCTGTGTGTGTGTGGGGCTCTGTGTGTCTGTGTGTGTGTGGGGCTCTGTGTGTGGGGCTCTGTGTGTGTGTGGGGCTCTGTGTGTGGGGCTCTGTGTGTGTGTGGGGCTCTGTGTGTGGGGCTCTGTGTGTGTGTGGGGCTCTGTGTGTGGGGCTCTGTGTGTGTGTGGGGCTCTGTGTGTGGGGCTCTGTGTGTGTGTGGGGCTCTGTGTGTGGGGCTCTGTGTGTGTGTGGGGCTCTGTGTGTGGGGCTCTGTGTGTGGGGCTCTGTGTGTGGGGCTCTGTGTGTGGGGCTCTGTGTGTGGGGCTCTGTGTGGGGGGCTCTGTGTGTGGGGCTCTGTGTGTGGGGCTCTGTGTGTGGGGCTCTGTGTGGGGGGCTCTGTGTGTGGGGCTCTGTGTGGGGGGCTCTGTGTGGGGGGCTCTGTGTGGGGGGCTCTGTGTGTCTGTGAGTGGGGCTCTGTGTGTCTGTGAGTGGGGCTCTGTGTGTCTGTGTGTGGGGCTCTGTGTGTCTGTGTGTGGGGCTCTGTGTGTGGGGGGCTCTGTGTGTGTGGGGCTCTGTGTGTGTGTGTGTGGGGGGGGGCTCTGTGTGTGTGTGGGGCTCTGTGTGTCTGTGTGTGTGTGTGTGTGGGGGGGGGGCTCTGTGTGTGTGTGGGGGGCTCTGTGTGTGTGTGGGGCTCTGTGTCTGTGTGTGTGGGGCTCTGTCTGTGTGTGTGGGGCTCTGTGTGTGTGTGTGTGTGGGGCTCTGTGTGTGTGTGTGTGTGTGGGGCTCTGTGTGTGTGGGGCTCTGTGTGTGTGTGTGTAGGGCTCTGTGTCTGTGTCTGTGTGTGGGGCTCTGCGTGTGTCTGTGTGTGGGGCTCTGCGTGTGTCTGTGTGTGGGGGGGCTCTGCGTGTGTGTGTGGGGGGGCTCTGCGTGTGTGTGGGGGGGCTCTGCGTGTGTGGGGGGCTCTGCGTGTGTGTGGGGGGGGCTCTGCGTGTGTGGGGGGGCTCTGCGTGTGTGGGGGGGGCTCTGCGTGTGTGGGGGGGCTCTGCGTGTGTGGGGGGGGCTCTGCGTGTGTGGGGGGGCCTCTGTGTGTGTGGGGGGGCCTCTGTGTGTGGGGGGGGCCTCTGTGTGTGTGGGGGGGGCTCTGTGTGTGGGGGGGCTCTGTGTGTGTGTGTGGGGGGGCTCTGTGTGTGTGGGGGGGCTCTGTGTGTGTGTGGGGGGCTCTGTGTGTGTGGGGGGGCTGTGTGTGTGTGTGTGTGTGTGGGGCTCTGTGTGTGTGTGTGTGTGGGGCTCTGTGTGTGTGTGTGGGGCTCTGTGTGTGTGTGTGTGTGGGGCTCTGTGTGTGTGTGGGGCTCTGTGTGTGTGTGTGTGTGTGGGGCTCTGTGTGTGTGTGTGTGTGTGGGGCTCTGTGTGTGTGTGTGTGTGTGTGGGGCTCTGTGTGTGTGTGTGTGGGGCTCTGTGTGTGTGTGTGGGGCTCTCTGTGTGTGTGTGTGTGTGTGTGGGCTCTCTGTGTGTGTGTGGGCTCTGTGTGTGTGTGTGTGTGGGGCTCTGTGTGTGTGGGGCTCTGTGTGTGTGGGGCTCTGTGTGTGTGGGGCTCTGTGTGTGTGGGGCTCTGTGTGTGTGGGGCTCTGTGTGTGTGTGTGTGTGTGTGTGTGGGGCTCTGTGTGTGTGTGTGTGTGGGGCTCTGTGTGTGTGTGTGTGTGTGTGGGGCTCTGTGTGTGTGTGTGTGTGTGTGGGGGGGCTCTGTGTGTGTGTGTGGGGCTCTGTGTGTGTGTGTGGGGCTCTGTGTGTGTGTGTGGGGCTCTGTGTGTGTGTGTGGGGCTCTGTGTGTGGGGCTGTGTGTGTGTGTGGGGCTCTGTGTGTGTGTGGGGCTCTGTGTGTGTGTGGGGCTCTGTGTGTGTGTGTGGGGCTCTGTGTGTGTGTGGGGGGGGGGCTCTGTGTGTGTGGGGGGGGCTCTGTGTGTGTGGGGGGGGGGCTCTGTGTGTGTGGGGGGGGCTCTGTGTGTGTGGGGGGGGCTCTGTGTGTGTGGGGGGGGCTCTGTGTGTGGGGGGGGCTCTGTGTGTGTGTGGGGCTCTGTGTGTGTGTGTTGGGCTCTGTGTGTGTGTGGGGGGCTCTGTGTGTGTGTGTGTGGGGCTCTGTGTGTGTGTGTGTGTGTGGGGGGGGGGCTCTGTGTGTCTGTGTGTGTGCGTGGGGCTCTGTGTGTGTGTGTGGGGCTCTGTGTGTGTGTGTGGGGGGCTCTGTGTGTGTGGGGGGCTCTGTGTGTGTGGGGGGCTCTGTGTGTGTGGGGGGCTCTGTGTGTGTGTGGGGCTCTGTGTGTGGGGGGCTCTGTGTGTGTGGGGGGCTCTGTGTGTGTGGGGGGCTCTGTGTGTGTGTGTGTGTGTGGCTCTGTGTGTGTGGGGCTCTGTGTGTGTGTGTGGGGCTCTGTGTGTGTGTGGGGGGCTCTGTGTGTGTGGGGGGGGGCTCTGTGTGTGTGTGTGGGGGGGGCTCTGTGTGTGTGTGTGGGGGGCTCTGTGTGTGTGTGTGGGGCTCTGTGTGTGTGTGTGGGGCTCTGTGTGTGTGTGTTGGGCTCTGTGTGTGTGTGGGGGGCTCTGTGTGTGTGTGTGTTGGGCTCTGTGTGTGTGTGGGGGGCTCTGTGTGTGTGTGTGTGTGTGTGTGTGTGTGGGGGGGGGCTCTGTGTGTGTGTGTGGGGCTCTGTGTGTCTGTGTGTGTGTGGGGGGCTCTGTGTGTGTGGGGGGGGCTCTGTGTGTGTGTGTGGGGCTCTGTGTGTGTGGGGGGCTCTGTGTGTGTGGGGGGCTCTGTGTGTGTGGGGCTCTGTGTGTTTGGGGGGCTCTGTGTGTGTGGGGGGCTCTGTGTGTGTGTGGGGGGCTCTGTGTGTGTGTGGGGGGCTCTGTGTGTGTGGGGGGCTCCGTGTGTGTGGGGGGCTCTGTGTGTGTGGGGGGCTCTGTGTGTGTGGGGCTCTGTGTGTGTGTGTGTGTGTGGGGCTCTGTGTGTGTGTGGGGGGCTCTGTGTGTGTGGGGGGCTCTGTGTGTGTGTGTGTGTGTGTGTGGGGCTCTGTGTCTGTGGGGCTCTGTGTGTGTGTGTGTTGGGCTCTGTGTGTGTGTGTGGGGCTCTGTGTGTGTGTGGGGGGGGCTCTGTGTGTCTGTGTGTGGGGCTCTGTGTGTGTGTGGGGGGGGGGGCTCTGTGTGTGTGTGGGGCTCTGTGTATGTGTGTGTGTGGGGGGGGTCTGTGTGTGTGTGTGGGGCTCTGTGTGTCTGTGTGTGTGTGGGGCTCTGTGTGTGTGTGTGTCTGTGTGGGGCTCTGTGTGTCTGTGTGGGGCTCTGTGTGGGGCTCTGTGTGTCTGTGTGTCTGTGTGGGGCTCTGTGTGTCTGTGTGTGGGGCTCTGTGTGTCTGTGTGTGGGGCTCTGTGTGTCTGTGTGTGGGGCTCTGTGTGTCTGTGTGTGGGGCTCTGTGTGTCTGTGTGTGGGGCTCTGTGTGTCTGTGTGTGGGGCTCTGTGTGTCTGTGAGTGGGGCTCTGTGTGTCTGTGTGTGGGGCTCTGTGTGTCTGTGTGTGGGGCTCTGTGTGTGGGGCTCTGTGTGTCTGTGTGTCTGTGTGGGGCTCTGTGTGTGTGGGGCTCTGTGTGTGTGGGGCTCTGTGTGTGTGGGGCTCTGTGTGTGTGGGGCTCTGTGTGTGTGGGGCTCTGTGTGTGTGGGGCTCTGTGTGTGTGTGGGGGGGGGCTCTGTGTGTGTGGGGGGGGGCTCTGTGTGTGTGGGGGGGGCTCTGTGTGTGTGGGGGGGGCTCTGTGTGTGTGGGGGGGGCTCTGTGTGTGGGGGGCTCTGTGTGTGTGGGGGGCTCTGTGTGTGTGTGTGGCTCTGTGTGTCTGTGTGTGGGGGGGGCTCTGTGTGTCTGTGTGTGGGGGGGGCTCTGTGTGTCTGTGTGTGTGGGGGGCTCTGTGTGTCTGTGTGTGTGGGGCTCTGTGTGTCTGTGTGTGTGTGGGGCTCTGTGTGTGTGTGGGGCTCTGTGTCTGTGTGTGTGTGGGGCTCTGTGTGTCTGTGTGTGTGTGGGGCTCTGTGTGTCTGTGTGTGTGTGGGGCTCTGTGTGTCTGTGTGTGTGTGGGGCTCTGTGTGTCTGTGTGTGTGTGTGTGTGTGTGTGTGTGGGGCTCTGTGTGTGTGGGGCTCTGTGTGTGTGGGGCTCTGTGTGTGTGGGGCTCTGTGTGGCTCTGTGTGTCTGTGTGTGTGTGTGTGTGTGTGTGTGGGGCTCTGTGTCTGTGGGGCTCTGTGTCTGTGGGGCTCTGTGTCTGTGGGGCTCTGTGTCTGTGGGGCTCTGTGTCTGTGGGGCTCTGTGTCTGTGGGGCTCTGTCTGTGGGGCTCTGTGTCTGTGGGGATCTGTGTCTGTGGGGATCTGTGTCTGTGGGGATCTGTGTCTGTGGGGATCTGTGTCTGTGGGGCTCTGTGTCTGTGGGGCTCTGTGTCTGTGGGGCTCTGTGTCTGTGGGGCTCTGTGTCTGTGGGGCTCTGTGTCTGTGGGGCTCTGTCTGTGGGGCTCTGTGTCTGTGGGGCTCTGTGTCTGTGGGGCTCTGTGTCTGTGGGGCTCTGTGTCTGTGTGTGTGGGGCTCTGTGTCTGTGTGTGGGGCTCTGTGTCTGTGTGTGTGGGGCTCTGTGTCTGTGTGTGTGGGGCTCTGTGTCTGTGTGTGTGGGGCTCTGCGTGTGTGTGGGGGGGGCTCTGCGTGTGTGTGGGGGGGGGCTCTGCATGTGTGTGGGGGGGCCTCTGCGTGTGTGTGGGGGCGGCTCTGCGTGTGTGTGGGGGCGGCTCTGCGTGTGTGTAGGGGGCTCTGTGTGTGTGTGTGTGTGGGGCTCTGTGTGTGTGTGTGTGTGGGGCTCTGTGTGTGTGTGGGGGGGGCTCTGTGTGTGTGTGTGGGGGGCTCTGTGTGTGTGTGGGGGGGCTCTGTGTGTGGGGGGGGGCTCTGTGTGTGTGGGGGGGGCTCTGTGTGTGTGGGGGGGGCTCTGTGTGTGTGGGGGGGGGCTCTGTGTGTGTGGGGGGGGGGCTCTGTGTGTGTGGGGGGGGCTCTGTGTGTGTGGGGGGGGCTCTGTGTGTGTGGGGGGGCTCTGTGTGTGTGGGGGGGCTCTGTGTGTGGGGGGCTCTGTGTGTGTGGGGGGCTCTGTGTGTGTGGGGGGCTCTGTGTGTGTGTGTGGGGCTCTGTGTGTGTGTGTGGGGCTCTGTGTGTGTGTGTGTGGGGCTCTGTGTGTGTGTGTGGGGCTCTGTGTGTGTGTGTGGGGCTCTGTGTGTGTGTGTGGGGCTCTGTGTGTGTGTGGGGGGCTCTGTGTGTGTGTGGGGGGGGCTCTGTGTGTGTGTGGGGGGGGCTCTGTGTGTGTGTGGGGGGGGCTCTGTGTGTGTGTGTGGGGGGGGGGCTCTGTGTGTGTGGGGCTCTGTGTGTGTGTGTGGGGCTCTGTGTGTGTGTGTGGGGCTCTGTGTGTGTGTGTGTGGGGCTCTGTGTGTGTGTGTGTGTGTATGTGTGTGGGGCTCTGTGTGTGTGTGTGGGGCTCTGTGTGTGTGTGTGGGGCTCTGTGTCTGTGTGTGTGGGGCTCTGTGTCTGTGTGTGTGGGGGGGGGCTCTGTGTGTGTGGGGGGGGGCTCTGTGTGTGTGGGGGGGCTCTGTGTGTGGGGGGGCTCTGTGTGTGTGGGGGGCTCTGTGTGTGTGGGGGGCTCTGTGTGTGTGTGTGGGTCTCTGTGTGTGTGTGTGTGTGGGGCTCTGTGTGTGTGTGTGTGTGGGGCTCTGTGTGTGTGTGTGTGGGGCTCTGTGTGTGTGTGTGTGGCTCTGTGTGTGTGTGTGGGGCTCTGTGTGTGTGTGTGGGGCTCTGTGTGTGTGTGTGGGGCTCTGTGTGTGTGTGTGTGTGGGGCTCTGTGTGTGTGTGTGTGGGGCTCTGTGTGTGTGTGTGTGTGGGGCTCTGTGTGTGTGTGTGGGGCTCTGTGTGTGTGTGTGTGTGTGGGGCTCTATGTGTGTGTGTATGTGTGTGGGGCTCTGTGTGTGTGGGGCTCTGTGTGTGTGTGGCTCTGTGGGGCTCTGTGTGTGTGTGTATGTGTGTGGGGCTCTGTGTGTGTGGGGCTCTGTGTGTGTGGGGCTCTGTGGGGCTCTGTGTGTGTGTGTGGGGCTCTGTGTGTGTGTGTGTGGGGCTCTGTGTGTGTGTGTGGGGCTCTGTGTGTGTGTGTGTGGGGCTCTGTGTGTGTGTGTGTGGGGCTCTGTGTGTGTGTGTGGGGCTCTGTGTGTGTGTGTGTGGGGCTCTGTGTGTGTGTGTGTGTGGGGCTCTGTGTGTGTGTGTGGGGCTGTGTGTGTGTGTGTGTGGGGCTCTGTGTGTGTGTGGGGCTCTGTGTGTGTGGGGGGGGGCTCTGTGTGTGTGTGGGGGGGGGCTCTGTGTGTGTGTGGGGGGGGGCTCTGTGTGTGTGTGGGGGGGGGCTCTGTGTGTGTGGGGGGGGGCTCTGTGTGTGTGTGTGGGGCTCTGTGTGTGTGTGTGGGGCTCTGTGTGTGTGGGGCTCTGTGTGTGTGGGGCTCTGTGTGTGTGTGTGGGGCTCTGTGTGTGTGTGGGGCTCTGTGTGTGTGTGGGGCTCTGTGTGTGTGTGTGTGTGGGGGGCTCTGTGTGTGTGTGTGGGGGTGTGTGTGTGTGTGTGTGTGTGTGTGGGGGGGCTCTGTGTGTGTGTGGGGCTCTGTGTGTGTGTGGGGCTGTGTGTGTGTGGGGGGGGGCTCTGTGTGTGTGTGGGGGGGGCTCTGTGTGTGTGTGTGTGGCTCTGTGTGTGTGTGTGGCTCTGTGTGTGTGTGGGGCTCTGTGTGTGGGGGGGGCTCTGTGTGTGTGTGGGGCTCTGTGTGTGTGTGTGTGTGTGGGGCTCTGTGTGTGTGTGGGGGGGGCTCTGTGTGTGTGTGTGGGGGGCTCTGTGTGTGTGTGGGGGGGGCTCTGTGTGTGTGTGGGGGGGGCTCTGTGTGTGTGTGGGGGGGGCTCTGTGTGTGTGTGTGGGGGGGGGGGCTCTGTGTGTGTGGGGCTCTGTGTGTGTGTGGGGCTGTGTGTGTGTGGGGCTCTGTGTGTGTGGGGCTCTGTGTGTGTGTGGGGCTCTGTGTGTGTGTGGGGCTCTGTGTGTGTGTGGGGCTCTGTGTGTGTGTGGGGCTCTGTGTGTGTGTGGGGCTCTGTGTGTGGGGCTCTGTGTGTGTGTGTGTGTGGGGGGCTCTGTGTGTGTGTGTGGGGGGGGCTCTGTGTGTGTGTGTGTGTGTGTGGGGCTCTGTGTGTGTGGGGGTGTGTGTGTGTGTGGGGGGGCTCTGTGTGTGTGTGTGTGTGTGTGGCTCTGTGTGTGTGTGGCTCTGTGTGTGTGGGGCTCTGTGTGTGTGTGGGGCTCTGTGTGTGTGTGTGTGTGTGGCTCTGTGTGTGTGTGTGTGTGGGGCTCTGTGTGTGTGGGGCTCTGTGGGTGTGTGTGGGGGGGGGGTGCAAATGCAATAGGTCTCGCATTTGCCAGAGATTAAGCTATTGACATTGTAAATGATAATGCCATTTATTTATGTTTTCAAAACCAACACATTGATAAAAATGTTGTCATTTACAATGCCAATAGCTCTAACTTTGGCAAAGGCGAGACCGTTGCATTGCAAATGCTTGTTAGTGCATGAAGCAGTTTAAATCTAGCTCCTGGAAGATTGCTCTCTTGCTTCCATTAGCAAGTAGAGTCATTGAAATCTAAGATTTCACTATCAAAGAACCGTATCTGCCAATCCACAAGGACAGGTTTACTGAACAAATCTGCATTTCATTCCCACTGACTCCACTGCAATGAGCTAGTTGTTCTAAATGCTCTCCTACGTGATAACAGACTAGTACAAGAGAGAGAGCGTCATGTGCCTTAGCTTTCTGTATGGTCAGTTGTACATCTTGATGTCTACAAAGATTTTTGCAGATCTAACCAGTTGATAGTCATTTTGGAAATCCTGAAAAAGGGCATCCTCAATGCTTGAATCATTTCCCATCCACAGTACATTAAAATAACAGTAGACAGTGTAAAATATACTCTACAGTGTAAAATAGCCATAAGCCTGAAACACTGTATTTCTACTAGCACATCCACTCTATTTGTAAGAACCCAAACTTCAGCCAGTGAGATGGAAGCTTAAATTTTCCTACTCCGATTTCTACTGCATTTCATGTGTGAGGGAGTCCCTTGGCTGCGCTGTGCTCTGAACTGTCACTGGATATTAAATGTTACATTCTTGATCTGTCCTAGGTTTGAACCAGCTCTATCTTCAGCTAAATGGCTGGAGTTTTTTAGGGGAATTTTATCATTCTGGACCAAGGAGATGTTTATATCTGGGAGTCAACAGTCACTATGACTGACAGAAGAAATCACATTTCAAGCCCCGTTCATCTTCGGGTTAAGAATATTTACATTGATCCTCATTCTTAATGTATACATTACCTTCATCCAAGGTATAAGGTGCCTAAATGTGACATTTGTCCTACTTTCACATTTGGTAAGTGCTGGCTAAGGAGAATTCTACTCCTAAAAGGGATGCTCCATCTTTAGGGGAAAATTCAGTGAAAAGTGCTCCTCCAAGTACTTCAACAAAGGCAGCGCAAAAAGTAGACTTATTCAGTTTCCTTAATTGTACTTGTTTGGATAAGCACTGGCATCCAGCTTTTCTACCAACAAGAATGGTGAAACATTTCTCTAAGGAATTATTGCTTGTCTGGTCTAAAAGTCCATGTAACAACCTTATTTGAAGAAAGAATCTTTGAAAATTCAATTTTCAGACACTGCGTAGACTGAGGCTGTCAACATCTACTTTCAATGATGAGCCAGTCGATGATGAGTTTGTGATAGACTACTTTGTTTTGGGTGGCCACTACATCGTCAGTGGTGACCACACCATGGATGGGGACTCTTATCAATAGTCTTGATGGAACTTCCGACGCAGTCGGCAGCTTTCTTGCTTGTGCAGTCAATAAGTGATCTTGTAGACGGCAACGCCGTTTACAGCACACACATTTTCTCCATTAAAGGATGTTGTCATTACTACGAACTCTGATTCTACAATCTGATTAGGAGGAAGAGACTGATAACTATCTTGTCTGCTTATAGTTCTAACCAATTAAATGTAAAATATATCCCAGACTTTGAAGGTGTCTTGGAGGAAAATGAATGTTATTCTTAATGGGAATATCAGCAGGATTATGGTTCTCCTCTTTCGCGGTCTAATAGATAGTCTAAACAATACAGACAACTGGGCAAAGTTCAGTGGCCTATGTCTTTTTTTTAAGTACGTTTCAACAGTTGCTGAGAATTCCCCATAGTGCGCTCTTCAACCAGGTCGGGTTGGGAGCCAAACATTGCTCGGCCATTCTATTCCTCTATAAGGGAGATCCACCATTGAAGTTCTAATTTTGCTTCCTCCGAGAGGGGAATAGATTTGGAATACTGGAGGTCCTTCTGCAGGTGACAAATCTGGAGACGTTGTGCAGTGGGCCTGAAAAAATGGCCTGTATTGATTAGAGAAGGCCTACTCTCCTGGCTAAATTGCATAGGGAAACGATGGTCTAGCCAGAGTTCGTTTGCGCTCGTGTTTGATTGTGGTTAGTTTGCGAGAGAGCAAGCTTATTGTAGCGTATGTTGAATCCACTACAAACCCCAGAAACTGAATCCTCAGAGAGTGTGAGGACTGATTTTGTCTCGTAGATTATGAATCCAAGGGTTTCCAGTAAATCTATGTAGATGAGACAACAAACGCTTTGGAAATAGGTTCAAAATTAGGATGTCGCCCAGGTGTACTATTAGTCTGATACCCTGGGCTCTCCGGTGCTCCACCACAGGTTACATCACTTTGGTAAAGCACCATGGAGTGAAATACTGATCTAAAGGTAGGGAGGTGAATGCGAAAATCTGAGCCCTCCATTGCAACTGCAGAAACGTCTATGAGTAGGGAAAATTGAATCGTAAGATAAGCATCCTTGAGGTCAATCTCACCATCCTATCCTGAGCTTGTAGCACGTCCCTGAAGATGGATACCTTCCATCTTGAAGTGGTGATATATCAGCCACTTGTTGAATTCCCTAAAATTGATGACTTGCCGATATCCCCCATCTCTTTTCTCTACAAGGAACAGGTTGTTGAGGATTCCATTGGGGTGTAGGGAAGTTGCCACAATTGCCCCCCTCTCTAAAAGCCTGGTGATCTTTCCATCCAAGAAAACTTCTAACCGCAGATTCATCACCTTCAGAATAACGAGTTACTTCCTTTCGGTAACTGTATCTGGAAGATACTCATACGTGCATAGTCCTCGCTGCCTTCCCATCTGCTGGACATCGTAGCAATGTTCCAAGTTAGTTTTTGGCACATTGTCATCTGTAATAGTTTTTCAGTGCTTTTTGTCTGGGGATGTGAAAGGAGAAATATTTAGAAAGTGATGTCAGCTTGCAAGGGTTGCTCTTAAATGCAACTGTGCTTACACTTCTGGGGCAGAATAGAGTCAACGGAGCTACATGGTTACATCAAGTGTATTACTTGGAAAATTCATCGGATCCAGTCTGGTGCCTTGTACATATATACAATGTGAATTGAACTAATGAAAAAAAAATATTCTTGTTTGACAAGCATTTGCTCCAAATGTTAACGAAATTGCTTGACCCCTTATGTACATTGACTTTCTTTTTTGTTTTGCTTTTTGGCCAGCTTCCCCATCTCCAACATACTAGGGCCCACAACTTTCACTGCAGTGTTTATTTTTGCCACTTTCCAGTATCTTGGCACAGTCTGTTCCTGTTACCAATGTCTTAATTACTGGATATTATTATCCAGCATAGAAAATATGTTGATGGGTGGAATGCTTAAATTAACTTAAGCCTCTGGTAGTTAGTCAGGGTGTAATTCCTGTCTGGTTTAAAAATAGTTTTTATTAATTGCCATGCTTGCTTTGAGGGGGATGTTATTTGGTGGTTCATAATCAGCTGTTTTTTTTGGGGCATGACCGATACTTTTTTTTACATTACTGCTCCCCTGTCTTGGAATATTGAACTAAAAACAATGGACTAGAATGAGGCCCAGATAACTTGAGTATCTACGATTAATTGAAGTATTAGATCAATCACTTTTTTGTTTCTCCTCTTTTTGTTGGCACGCTACATTAACAAACAACTAAACAATATGGATTTGAAATCTATTACTTTTTAACCATGATCTTTTCCTACTACCCCCAGCATTACACTCTCCCAAATTAAACTAAGGTAGGGCAATCCATTAAGATGTCATCTTTTTTCTTCCTTCTCGCAAATCGTGTTGTGCTTACTTTTATGTGCCAGTAATATAGCTCTAACTATTGTACAGAAAATTCAAAAATTGTTTCATCAGCCTGTTGCATGGTAACATAAACATTTTATAGCATGTGTTGCTGTAGGTACACAAACACTGCATAATCCTGCCATCTAGTGTTGAGCTCGGACAATTGCTACTTTTTTTTTTTTTACTTTTAAGAAATCTTTGAAGTCACTAGGTCTTGGCGCTGACTCCTAGTCGTTAATGCGCATGGCCACTGAATAATCCATTCTTAGATTATTCCCCCCCCCCCCCCCCCCAATGTCTGGTTTGGAAGTGATTCTTGACAATTTTCAGTTTCTGTTGCTGTATTGGAGTTTACCATCCATCCCTTGTGAGAAGACTTGTGTTTCTCCAAACGGTGCTGATTCCATTCCTCAACTCCATTGTTGTGGTTGTTTCGGGCCTTTCTGGACCCTTCAGGACACCTCATGGTCAGACTACCCTTTGGAGAATGATCACCTGTGGCAATGTAGGAGACCCTCTTCAAGATGTGCCTGCAGTGCCACTATAAATAACCCTGGCCCAGCTTTCACTCCTTCTCCGAACTTTGCATCTCACTGGAGCATGACTAGAACCGCTGTCTCTGCTTTGCAGTTCACAGCAAGAAGACTCTGCACCAACGCCGAGACAAATTGTGGGTGCACAGTAGGATGGCTAAATCCTCTGCAGATATTCCAGATATCTTTGAGGCCGAACCACTCTGCACTAAGGAAGAGGAGCAAGTATTGAGTGCGTTACCAGATCTCCCAGCACACTAGCAAAGTCCTCAATTCATTGACTCAGACGTCCAAGTCAGGTGAGGAGGAGCTCATTGAGGAAGAAGAGCACTCTCCTGAGGACGCTTCATGTACCTCGGTCAGCTTCGGGCCACGCTTAAAGACTACACCTCACATGAGTACAGTCAATGCCCAAGCTCTTAAATTCACAAATGGCTACATGTCTGTTCTGAGCACCTCCCCTCAGGGGGTCGGGTGTCTATCACTGTTCCAAAGCTGTCTAATGGTCTGCCATTGCCCTCCAGCAATGGTGGACACTGGTGCATGGCCTTAGGGCCAAGCCAAAGACCCTTCCAAGGGCCTTTTCTGCCCTAGAGTCCGAAGACACATGTCTGTGCCCACCTTCGAAGCAGACTCCATCTTCGAAACTGGAAGTTTCATCGGTCCTGAGAACTACGGATCCAAGACACCCGCTTGACATTGAGTGAAGTCCCATCCTCACGAGGCTTCAGCAGGAGCTTGACGAAAGGCAGAGGAGAATCATTATCCAGCCTCGTACAGGCAAGGTCTCTGCCTCCGACAAGACCCTGCCAAAGAAACACAAGCTTGCTTTCAAGAAGGTCCTGCTAGGGGATACTCTTGTGCCCCTTTTGTCTGCTAAGGGGCAAAAAGACAAAGCCTCCTCCTCCTCCTCCTCCTCCTCCTCCTCCTCCTCCTCCTCCTCCTCCTCCTCCTCCTCCTCCTCCTCCACCTCCACCTACCTCACCACTCTGCTCCCTGTAGCCATACTCCGATACTGGCAGTCTAGCCCTTATTCTCCAGCCAAGAACTTTGCTCCAGTCTCCCCCAATAACTCAGGGCACCCATTAGGGGATTATGATCTAGACCTTCAGACAGACCCTGACGTAGAACCTGCGTTTCGATGGGGAACACACGTTAAGATCTCAGGTTAACTCCCATTATCAGGATCAAGGAGGACACAACATGCCAAGGCGATGGGTACCCTTCAGGATCCTTCGGGTAGGGCATCCTTTAATAGACAACAGCAAGATGCGTCTAAGGCCTCTCGCTCAGAAAAAAAAGTTCTTCCATCATCTGCACCAGGGTTATTCTCCACATGGTGGCAGGGGTTTCACACAAGGCTCCGTCAGAGGAAGCTGTTTCAAGGGCAGAGGCACCCCTAGCTAGTGAGCCTCTACAGCCAAAACCTGTCTTGCCCTGCATCTCCCAACCCTCCCCCCACCAAAGAAATAACACAACACATGTAAGGGGGAGACTACAAGGGTTTCCTCCATGCTGGGTATAGATCACTGCCCAGTGAGTCTTATCCATAATCAAGCATGACTACTGCCTAAAGCTCATTTTCGCTCCACCAAACATTGCACCCACACCATCAGCCCAGAACGTCTCACATTCCCAGTGCCACATCAACATCAAAGCAACAGTGTCTACTCTGTGCTTCCTCATCCTCAAGAAGGACGAATCCCAAATATCAATCCTTCACCTCTATCCTCTCAATAGATGCAACCTGTTAAAACGTTACCCCATGGTCAACCTGCAGAATGTCATCCCCCTACTGCAGCAAGGCGGCTTCAAGGTAGCTCTAGACCGGAAGGGTGCCTGCTGTTACAACCCAATCCATCCAGAACGTCAGGGCCTTCTTGGCTTCATGGTAAGTAGTCAACCAGCACAAGGTACTACCCTTTGGCATCACCATTGACCAAAAGTTCTAGTGGAGGGGACTAATGTCTTGCCCTACCTAGACGATTGGCAGATTAAGAATTCAAGCACACAGGAATGATGAACCCACGCCGCAATCTCCCTTTTGCACAGCCTGGGGTTCTGAGTGAATGCCACATGGAGCTGCTTCAAATTCAACCTTT
The DNA here is from genome assembly GCF_964261635.1 of Lissotriton helveticus. Taxonomy (NCBI): domain Eukaryota; kingdom Metazoa; phylum Chordata; class Amphibia; order Caudata; family Salamandridae; genus Lissotriton; species Lissotriton helveticus. The sequence continues at coordinate 909,723,496 of NC_136071.1, read as the reverse complement.
CTTAGGATCCGTACTCCACTCTGCAGTGGGCAGCGCCTTCCCCAGCCCCCAAAGGATGCAAGCTCTCCAGCAACTTCTCCCTTCTTTTCAGCCACTCCACCCACTTCTAGTTCCCACAATAATGCTTCTTCTGTGAATGATGGTTTCATGCATGCCATCTGCCCATGCTAAACTACATATATGCTGACTTAAGCAATATCTGCCAAGTCAGTGGTCAAAACCAGAGGTTCAGTTTGAAAATCTAGTGTCTGTCAGGGCCAGCACCCATTGTGCTCTACTGGAGCAGCAACAATATGTTGCAGGGCAGGCCCTTGACAGACCCATTTATGCAAGTGTCCATCACCACAGACACATCTCTAGTCTGCTGTGGAGCACACCTCAATGACATCAGTCAAGGACCTGTGGCCACCTCATCAAAGGGGCCTCTACATCACTTGGAACTATTAACCATTCATCTAGCTCTCAATGCGTTTCTTTCACAGATTCAAAACCAGGCATTCCTGGTGCGAACAGACAATGAACTCCATGTTATACCAACAAAAGCAGGGAAGCAGTCCGTCTTAAACTATTGGCCCTAGCTCAGCAAATCTGGTGCCAAGCGATGGCTTGACCAAGTTCATCTCCTGGCAGGGTATCTTCTGGGAATGGACAACGACTTTGCAGACCTATTCAACAGGACACAGTAATAAGTCCACAATAGGGAACGCCACCCTGTAATTAGAGCTTTTTTTGAAGGCCATACAAGTGTTATTCCACCAAGGGTATATCCAGTCTAGAATCTGAATGTTGTGCTCACCAGACTCGTAGGACCCCACTTTGAGCCACTGCGTTCATGCCATTTGCAGTTTCTCTTGGAAGTTTGCCTTCCGGGTTACTATAACTTCTCTCAGACATATTTGTGAACTACAGGCCCTTGCATTGCAGGGACCTTTCTTCCAGGTACATCAGGGTTAAGTGGTTTTTAAAACCAATCCAATGGGGCGTGGCCATCCATCATGACCATGAGGACTTGTTCAGAGTAGGCTCCGCACCTCGCAATCATGGGCCACACACCTCGCCAGTGACCCTAGAATCAAGCGGGTGGATGACGAGCAATGTGTAAGAGTCAGCGGACACCTTACCTCTGGCCAAAAGCGCTCCGAGATGCGGTGCCTCTGAGAAATCTGGGCTGAAGAGGCAGTGCTGCGGGGGCGACAAAATGATGGCAGTGCCTGCTTAGATGACAAGATGACAACTGTCTCCTGAGAGGGGATTCCTCCTTGAGGGCCAAGCGGGGTTGGTCCGGGTTGCCTGGAGAGAGCCACCTGAACTGCAGCGTCTCCTGGAGCCCCGAAGGTATGGATGCAAACCACGCCAGGTTGCAGACGGCGGTGTGGTGAGTCCCCAGGGGAGGGCCCGACAAAAATGGTGTCGGCGGAACCGAGGCAACTACTCCACGACTAAGGTGGGTGCGACCCCCAGACCAAAGGGGAGAGGAGAAACTCAGTTCTGCGGTCTCCTCCCTGAGCCTAATGAGCAGCATCTGAGAGTTGGGCAGAAGGTGGGGTGGGGGCGTGGGAGCTGGTATCATGCTGCATGAACCTTCGTAGGAACTGTTTCAATGGGGGCGAGCAATCTGGCCTGGTGGTACCCAACGGGGCACCTTACCAAGGAGTAGAGCGTACCACTTGGACAGCGACGCAGTAACATAGTGAGGGAGCATGACGGGAGCCTTAGTGGCTGCGTCAGTGGCCAAGCCATGGGTAGATGCTGCTGAAGAAGTCAAAGGGTGACCCAGTGGATTTTCCACAGCTGCGGCTCCCCCCACTTTAATTTGTCTCCCCAGTGGAGAACCTGGACTGGCCAAGGTTGGTGGCAACACACTGTCGCCTTCGTCCATATGCCTCCAAAAAGGACCCAAAATTACCAAGTCTCAAGTTATTTCACTCTTGCAGAACCTCAGGTAGAACAAGCATTTGCAATGCAATAGGTCTCGCATTAGTTAAATGAAGAGCTATTGGCTTTGCAAATGGGAAAGAAATGTGGCGTCCTTCTGGCTTTGTTTTGAAATGTATTAACTTATGTAGCAATCGCGGCACGCTGCGCCTTAGCTTTAGATGTTAAACGCTAAAACGTGGACTACTGTTTAGAATTATTTATCAGCCACAGAACCAAAACCACATTACATGCTATTTTCTTAACACAAACCCTGTAAATCTACTTGAGGGAGAATGTTTCACCCCCTATATCGAATCCAAAATATCGAGAAAAAGTATGGAATAATAAATATCGAAAGATAAGTATAGATTTTCTATACCTAATTCCACATATATGTACCATGCCGATGTACATCTCTTCAAGGTATGCAGATGTAACGGTTGAGCATAGTAAATCTATACATCCCTACATGCACTTATCTTTCAATATTTTATTCCTCTATATTCTGTTAACAATATTCTGGTTTGTTAATATTCTTGGGCTTGATTTTAAGTAGTACTACTCATTTTTCCGGCAGGCTTGGGCAGTCATATTTTCAGATCCACTATCCTCCCGTAGTGTGGAAGCACCTGTCCTAACGAGAAACTTTTTGATCTCTGAGCCTTAAAAAAAATTTGCTCTGGAAAAATAAGATCAATTTATTGCAGAACCTTAGGCTGAGCAAGCTTGGATGAAACATAAAAACGAATTACATTTATTTCTATTTCTTCAAACTGACAAATCAGCGTAAGGACATGAGAGAACTTGCAGAAGATATTTTTTATGTTCTCAAATCACCACTCAGTGTTTGAGTGTACAGTATGTCTGGACATTTGCAACACTCAAAGGTCGAGCGAACATTACAGGGCCAGATGATACCTGCTGAGCTGAGGCGGTCTGAAGCTGGCCTACTTTGAAAAGCGACCTTTTTATACATGGGCAGATCAAAATAAACTTGACCCGTGGGCTCAGAGAGAGGGGGTTGAGGAAAGAGCAAAAAAAAGAGATGGTGAGAGAGAGCGAAAGACACAGGGGAAGGCGAAAGACAGGAAGAGTGAAAAAGGGAGAATACGCGCAAAAAGATGAGAACATGAAGAAGAGCGACAGAAGAAGGTAGAGAAAGAGGGACGAAGAGAGTGAGAATTGATACAGTGAGATGGCGAGAGAGAGAAAGGGGAAGAGAGGGAAATAGACAGCGAGTAAGAGTGGGGGGGAGATATATAGAGAGGGAGTGACTGGTATTGGGAAAGGTGATGGGAACGGGAGAGTGAAAGATGGAGAAAGAGAGGAGTGGGAGTGAGATGAGAAGTGGGGAAGCAGAGAAGGGAGAAAAGCGAAGAGTGCGAGAAAGGGTTGAGAGGGAGGAAGATGAAGAGTGAGAAAGGGGCTCACAGGGATAGAGATGAAGCGGGGAGATAGAGAGAGATGGGGAGCAAGTGTGAGGTAAAGAGATGGGTGCGGTGAAAGGACACGAAGAGTAAGAAACGGATAGGTCTTAGCTGCGTGAATGAGCTGAATGAGCGCAAGACAATTGCGGAGATTGAGCAAAGGGCTGATACCAGACTAATCTGTTCTCCACCCACAAGTCTGTCTTATCCTTCTCCATCCCTGCTGCAGCTCCCTCTTCACTTCTCAGAGACAGGCACTATTCTCTGCAGCAAGACAAGATAATGGGTGCAAAGCATGAAAACCAAAGAACAGCATGGAGGATAAACCATGAAGGAAATTACAGTGAAAGGAGGGAGGGAGCTTAAAAAGAATACATGATGTCGTAGATGAGGGACTTGTGAGCAAGCAGACTGCAGGGGACCGTGTGGGAGCATAACTCAGTGACAGGAGAGTGGGCACAGTATGGAGAACGAGTGTTGCAGTAGACTGAGGTGAGGGGGCATGGAGACAGAATGAGCACAATACTGAGAATGAGTGAGGGAGCAGACTACAATGACCTCTGTCTAGCACAGCTGATTTCTTTTTTCTCTTTGCGAGTTTGTCTCACTTAAATCCTGCTTATTTGGGTTTTATTAAATTGTGTACATTTTATGTTAGTTTAGCTTGCAGACGCCTCGAGCACAAACCGTCTTGCAGAGTTTTTGAAACTTGAGTGTGTGCCGTGGCGTCATGCGCTATGCTAGCAAAGTTCACTGTGCAACTTTAGAAACTGTATGGAGAGTACAATGTGAGAGTACCTCACGTCATTTAATGCACAAGAGTGTTCCTCACGTAGAATTTTCATGCATAAGACTGTCCAACATGTTTCACACAATTTGCATGTTTTTGAAAGCAATAAACTAATGCCTTAAAACAATTGCACTATGTTACCCACCGCTAAACTCCACCTTCAATCCTGGCGAGTCCTTATCCTCTCTCCATCCTTAATGCATTTCCTTCTTCACATCTGTAAGGTGGGCACAGAGGTCTGCAGCAATACAAGCAAAGAGAGCAGAGAAAGAGAGAGTGAGAGACCAGGAGAGAGTACGGTACGGAGGCCAGAGAAGGCTGCACAGACAGGAGGAAGGGAGAAGCGAGTTGACTTCAGGGGCAAGAGAGTGGGCCCCAGATATGGGACAGAGCAATGAGGCACGCATAGACGTACTGCGGTCAAGCGGAATGAGAGTTTGGTACGTACAGACACATGTGGTAGATGTCACCAGCAAGTATGCCCGGACCGAGGACAATAGTAAGCCTGGAGGGCCAAATCCATAAATAAAACTACTAAGGTTGGTGACGGCGCGTGCTTGCACTCATCAGAAGGTTCACAGCAGCTCACTGACTGGAGTTAATGATACATACAGAAACGTACAAAGTGGAGCTACAGGCGCTTTCTTTCACGCACTGAGCGGGGGCTACAGACAAGTTAGGGAGCAGACTGTAGTAGCTTCAGACAAGCGAAAGCAAACTAAGACCTCGACTAGGGGTGCCTCGGGGTAACCGCTGCAAATTATCGTACCTGTTAAATACCAGTACCCTTCGGTTTGGCTCGGAATGTAACAGGAGCAATAATTAACACGTATTATGAGTTTTTCCACATTGGAGGAGTACCAACACCCGCCTGCCCTGGTATTAAACGAGTCTTTTCATTCGATAAATACTGGCGGAATTTCCCTGCTGAAAACTCCAAGGGGCCATAACACTTCTACCCACTCATAGAAACATCAGTACAAACCTGGGATTGCACAGGTGCCACAATTTAGCACAGCATTCGTAAGTGTGGTGTAAATGTTGAAACCAGTACAGATACAAGTGGACTAATACACACCAAGGACCACACGGGCATGGGACAGAAGTGCGTGCAGTGAGTCACACCCTGATACATATAAGGACACACAGATATGTTCGGACACTCAATGACCGGCACCTTTAGGCCCATTGAGACGACTACAGACATAAAACGGAGACAAGGGCACCACAAAAATACGAGGACACAAACATCTTGGTTGGCTAAGGTTGGTAGGGTTTCCAGTTCACTCTTTTTTTTTTTTTGTAAATCTTTTTATTAAAGGTAAATAAAATACAAGGCAAAAAATACAGTACAATAGGACATATTCCGAACGAGGAAGGAGAGCAAAAAAATCATACAGTAAGGTTTATAAATTATATCAGGGAATGGACGCAGGGGAGAGACGAGCTCCAGAGCAAGTAATCAGTCCAAATTACGGGAATGGTGGGTCGGGGGAAAGTTGGACCTCAGAGACATCCAAAAGAGGAGGAGTGCAAATATCCCCACGGTAAGTGTTCCAGTGACTCCAGACCTTACCCCACTTCCTGGGTCGCCCTCGTGCCACATAAGCAGTCTTCTCCCTAAACATGCACCAATCCATGTTTTCCATCCAAGCCTCGACCGTGGGTGGCCTCTGGGAACCCCACAACTGTGCTATGTCTCTCTTAGCAACCATTTATCCCAGGGTTGCCCACTCCGTCTGTGCGACATTATAATCGGTTGGTTCCCAGACATTCAGGAGACAACGTCTAGCCTCAGGTTGTAGAGCAACACCGGTAGCCTCTCCCATTTTATTGGGCACCCCAATCCAGAAGGCAGCAACCACGGGACACTCCCAAATTATATGCAAAAAAGGCCCGAGCAACCCACAACCACGCTTACAAAGACCATCTGTGGAGTAACCCATTCTAATCAAGCGGGGACCAGTCACATAGACTCTGTGTAGAATTTTAAGTTGCACTAACCGGAGACGGGCCGGGATCGCGACCTCCTTAGGAGAAGAGATTGCGGACTGCCAATCCTCGTCGTCTAATTCAAGACCGTCTCGGGTCCAAACGTCCCGGAGGGGCACTAACAAGTCAGTTCTACCATTGATTTAGCTTTTTATATATCAAATAAATAGTGCTATCTGGCACATGACCATCTAGTATTCTATCCTCAAGCGGAGAGGATTCCGGGATACTTGCACTCTCTGGAAAAACCGACCGCAAAGCATGATGGACCTGGGCATATCGGAAATATTCCATCTTACCAAGTTGGAACTCTACTTGCAATTCCTCAAAAGTTTTAAACTTGCCTTTGACCCAGAGGTCACTCACCTTACTGATCCCAATCATATCCCATTTCTCAAATCCTTTTGTTTTCCACAAGCTACCCAGTCTCTCAGAAGCAAAAAGCGGAGTCGGCCGGGTCAGTTGATCTTTCCAACCCATCGCACTGTTTGCGCAGTGCCATATCCGTACTGCAATCTTTGTGGGTCCCGAGAGTCTCCCGCCATCTAGTCTGGAGTAAAGCGCTCTATAATAATCTCCCCCCGGCAACAACCACCTATCCATTGCAAAAGCAGGGTTCAACCCGGGGCCATACATACTATGATTAATGGCCCCTAATTGAGACGCCCAGTAATATCGCTTAATGTCGGGGAGAGCAATACCGCCATCGTACCATGGTAGCGTCAGCTTGGCAAGGGCGATACGCGAACGCCCGTCCCAAATCAACTTCCTCTGGAGACTCTCAATAGCCCGAAAATAAGTCGCGGGGATTACATCAAATGTGTTATGAAGAGCATATAGAAAGCGTGGCAATGAAATCATCTTAAAAAGCGCCGCACGGCCGAGTGGCGAAAGCGGTAGTTTGCGCCAGCGCACCACATCCAGCTTCAACCGGTTCAGAGGTGGGAGCAAATTCTGTTCGTATCGGACAGTTGGGTTCAGTGACACATATATCCCAAGATACTTAAAACCCGCCTGCGCTACCTGGATGGGGCAATCGCGCGGCAAATGAGGGACTTCACCCGAAAGGACATATAAATAAGATTTAGTCCAGTTAATAACTAAGCCGGAGTTTTTACCAAAAGATGTAAGGACATCAAACAAAACTATTAACGACTTCCGGGGCGACTTCAAGTACCACAGTATATCGTCCGCATAGAGCGAAATCCGGTCTTCAAAGTCTGGTCACCACTGAATACCTTTCATCGATGGTTCCCACCTAATCCATGCAGCTAGGGGCTCAAGAGCAAGGGCAAATAAGAGTGGAGACAAAGGACAACCCTGTCTTGTACCTCTTCCAAGGACGAAGGGCTTGGAAACCAGACCATTTACCACAACCTGAGCCAATGGATCTTCATAAAGGAGCTTGACCCAGCCAATAAAGCCAGGACCAAAACCGAACTTAGCCAGTACGGCCCACAAATATGGCCACTCAACAGTATCAAAGGCCATCGTGGCGTCTAAAGAGGCCAAGATGGCCGGCTCACGCAACGATTAAGTGCTCGCGAGAACGCCGTGCAACCGCCGCAGATTCATAGCCGTATTCCGATGAGGAATGAAACCGGATTGGTCTGGATGAACCAAGTCACCAATCACCTTTATTATACGGTTAGCTAACAATTTAGCAAGGATCTTGGGCTCTGCATTAAGGAGTGATATCGGCCTATAAGAAGCACAGCGGTACCTTGGTTTCCCCTCCTTGTGAATCACCACTATGGTCGCAAGACGCTGATCACGGGGAAGAGAGCCCATGTCCCGTGATTCTAAGAACATGTCACGAAGATACGGCGCTACTGTATCGGGGCACAGTTTATAAAGTTCAATGGGGAGACCATTAGGGCCCGTCGCTTTTCCCGAACAAATTGAGCGTATAGCGAGAGCTACTTCATCTACGGTTATTACAGCATCCAGCAACTCTTTATCGGAGTCCGATAAGCTGGGCAGTGCTATATCTCGCAACAAGAAATGGGAGTCTTCCTCCGGTCTGTCCGACACTGGGGAATACACTTCCTGGAAATGTTCCGCAAAACTCTGGACAATCACCTCGGGATCAAACACACGCATACCATTCACTCTCTCAATCACGGGAACCACGTGACTAGCCCTCTTTTTTGTCTAACCACGCTATCAGCTTGCCGGCTTTATCCCCGACATCATACAATTGGCCCTGTAGCTCCCTGCCCATGACTTTTGCGGCATCTGTGACCAGCGCCCTGTAGTCAAGTTGTTTAAGACGCAAGACATGCATCTTCTCACGGGTGACGCCCTGTTCCAGAGTACGTTCCAGTTCGGTAATCTCAGTCTCTAGTCTCACAACCTCATCATTTCACTTCTTCTTCGCACCGGCTATCAATGACAACGCCTGGCCTCTGATGACCATCTTAAAGGCCTCCCAGAGCGACACCGTGGAAGACACAGATCCCTGATTTTCAACAAAATAGTGGTTGAGGGATTTAATCAACGCCGCACGAGTCTTAGGGGTACGGAGAGACCACGGATTAATTGGGGTTACTCGCCCCTCTGCACCTACACGCAACTCCATCCGAAGCCACAAAGCGGAGTGGTCGGAGATTCCCCGAGCCAGATGTCGAACCTCCTTAACAGAGGGGGCATGCGCAGCTGGCATCAAGATGTAATCAATCCTGGAAAGGCTACCGTGTGCACACGAGTGGAAAGTGTATTGGTTCTGGGCCGGGTGTTGTAATCTCCAGCAGTCCACCAACCCCAGTGTGTCTATTAAACCATTAAGCCAATTCTGCGACCGGCAAGGTCCCTGGGTGGGTGTCGATCTTCCCTACCAGAGACAACTGAATTAAAATCTCCGCCCACAATCAAAATTCCTTCAGGAAGCCCCAATAATACCCGTCCCAGGTCCGCAAAGGTTGTAGACTGCAGACCAGGGGGGACATAAACTGAGAGTAAGGATATAATCCTACCCTCCAACCGTCCAGTGATAGCTACATAGCGCCCCCTATCGTCTAATAGTGTGGCATCAATCGCTAAGGGAAGAGAATTCCTAATTAGAATACCCACCCCCCTGGAACCAGAGGAGAACCCCGCATGAGCGACCAGGCGATATGCTCTCCGGTTCATGGCATGACAAGTGTTACCAATCAAATGCGTTTCCTGTAACAATACTACATCAGGAGAAAGTCGCTTCAACAGTTGCAACACAACCCCTCGCTTTATCCTGTCCCCTAACCCATTCACATTCCAACTCGGTCTCAATCCCCTACCCCCCATCCCGAAAGTGAAAGCGGATCCAACCCCCCTCGGAACTCAGCATCCAAATCAATTGACAGAACAATATGTTGCCTTGCACCAAAGCAAAACACACCCACGCAAACAACCCCCCACCCACAAACCAGAAACCCATTGCAAATCCCCCCACCCTGCACAAGACTAAATAGCCACCCCAACTTGCAGTGTGCCTGTCGCCCTAACATCAAACTTGTCTACAAAAACAAACCCTAGAGGAGGAAAGAGTCCCATCCATCGCCCAGCAACCTCCGGGTATATATATCAATCATACAATAAAAGTCATTGTTCCATAGTCAGGGCTATCAATAAAGTTCCGATACCGGAAACCATGCTCCTATTCCTGCTCCGTCGGACCACCCTCTGCTCCTCCAGAATGCTCCTCCTGGCCACGACGGTGTTGCAAAGTGTCGAGCCATTCCCCTACCATCTCTGGACGATCAAAAAAGTACGTCCGTTCCTCGAATTCAACGCGCAGCCTGGCTGAAAAAAGCATTGCGTATTTCAGTTCCATGTCCCTCAGTCGGCGTTTGACGCCCAGAAACCCAAGTCTTTGCTTTTGGACAGCCTGTGGAAAGTCCAGGTAGAAACTCACAGTGGTATTTTCATATTTCGTGGGTCCATTCGTCCGCGAAGCCTGCAGGATAGCATCTCTATCTCTTAAATTAAAGATTCTGGCGATGAGAGGTCGCGGCGGGGCACCCACCTTCGGTTTACCACCCGGTACTCTGTGGGCTCTATGAACCGTAAAGAACTTGATCAACCCCTTAGGAGCAAGGTGCTTGGTGACAAGATCTTCCACAAAAAGATCAACTGCCGGATCCTCCGATTTTTCCGGGACCCCTATAATGCGTACGTTGTTGCTCCGAGCCCTGCTTTCAAAGTCCTCCAACCGGCGGGCAAAAACGTCATTCGAGGTCCTCAGATTGCGGACCCCCGTCTGCACTTCAGACACATGACCCGTGAGGCTGAAAGTTTTCAAATCCAACGATTTGACCTTTTCGTTGGTTTTCGATAAATCCGTGCGGATCAAATTAACATCAATCACCACGGTGTCCAGCTTATGGGCGAGAGTCTCAAATTGTTGGCCGATGGAAGCCTTCATCCCGTCAATGGCACCCGTGACGTCTTGCAAGGTCAATTTTGTCGATGAGGCCGGGTCCTCCTTAGCACCATCCAGTGATCTACTCGGTCCACCAGGGGATCCTTTAGCTTGAGCATATCGATCCATATTATTTGCCTGGGTGTAGCCACCTCTCCGAGTGATCTTTGATTTTTTCTTATCACCATCAGGCTTAGTCGCCATCACGGACAGGAAGACTCTCCAGAACAGTAGGCAACGAAAGAAAATGGCTACGCCGGGAACTGCAATCGGCAACGGCGATCAGAGGGCACGGTCCGTCTGGGCCGAAAACACACAATCGGAGTAGTACCTACAATCGCTTAGCAGTCAAGTAGCTTCCGCTAGTAGTAGGCTAGCTCTCAAGTAGGATCAGACAGAGGCCTCAAACGAAAGTGAAAGTCAGATCAGTGTCCCCTCAGGCCGCTGTTGTTCAACTACTGCCCAGGCATCACACCAACTTGAGCTCCGGGCAATTCCGAGGGGCAGGCCGCAATATTCAAGTCGCTGTTATTCCGGCTCCTGAAGTCCGATTCAAATTCGGACAACTGTGTTCGCCTCAGCTATGGCTCTTCTTCAAAAACGCGTTCATATGATCAGGATAGTTTACAGGATAGATGCGGGAGGTTGCGAGGGTCTCAGGAGCCCTCCGCTCACACGGCCTTCTTGGTTACGCGCGAAGCTCCTCTCCAGTTCACTCTTGAGGCTTTGGTAGATACACAAATCATGGAGGGCTCACTGGTGGTTTTCTTTCGGGCTGCTAAATGCCAGTAATCTATACTCTACTGGGAGCACCTGCAGACTGCTTTGTGAAAGACACTCTTAGGCAATCAGGCTATCAGCACTGAGGAGTCTCTGGAAAAAAAACAGGGGAAAGTAACAGATTATGTATATAAACAGTGAAGAAGACAGCAAAAGTACTTCAGTATGAGAAACCATGAGGGAAACATAAAAGATAACCAGTGGCAGGGAAAGCGTTCGCTTTCACTTCAGCTTCAAAAACAAAGAAGCCCGTGAGTGGTGCGTGCGCGCGCCACAGCGAGCCGTGGTTTCAATCATCGCGCCCGAGTCTGGGCACGATAATTGAAACCAAATGGCCTATTGGTGTCTATTACGCTCCTAAATCGCGTAATAGACTCCAATAGGCCATGGACGGAGCAATGTGCCCGCTTTTGGCCAATTGCTTGCAGTCTTATAAAAAGGCGCACACAAAGGCCAATGGGGTAGCATAAAAGGAAAAGCACACGCACAAGCGTGTGTGATTCCTAGGTCGGTGCTAAAACCCCATTTTTCAATTACTAAAGGTCTTGTGCTGCGCACTGCAACGCAGATGTGAGACCTAAAAAAAGGGTGGCAGCGCAGGTGGAAGGCAGCATGGCATTCACCAGAGAGGACCTTCTGGAGACGCTACGAGAGTTCCATAAGGAACTCAGAAGACATCAAAGCAGACATTGTCTCCACTTTCTTTTAAAACATTTTTTTTTATTTTTTATTAAGCTTGGAGATTCATTCAGATATCATACAATAGATTAAAGTGTTCATACATATAAAGGGATAGCTTTCACTCATTACAATTAGCTCCACTTTTGAGGTGTTTCGCTCAGAGGTGGGATCCAAGCTCATTGCGCTACAGGCTGACATGGATTCGGTTGTGATCCGCACCCTAGATCTGGATTAGAAATACCAGGAGCTTGAGGCACGGCTGACACCTTTGGAAGCGGGATCTGCCAATGTGACTGACCAACTGCAGGTGGCCCGCCTAAAATGCGAAGATCTGGAAAATAGCTTCCGTAAAGATATCGTAGTGAGTAACCTTGAGGAGGCCCTGACCTCGAGGCATTCATGGTGGGTCTCTTCTCCAATGTCCTGGGAGACGACAGCCCAGATGTCAAGCTGGAGCATGTGCACAGAGTTGGCTAGAGGTTGATTGGTAAGAGTAAGCGTCCAAGAGACGTACTTGCCAAATTCAGCTCCTTCAAAACCAAGGAATAAGTCCTACTAAAAGCTAGAAACATCGACTCCGTCTCATTCCAAGGGTTCACATGCTCGCTGTACCAAGATGTAGATCAAGCCACGCTGGCCTGCCGGCAACAGTGTAGTCTGGTAACTGCAGCGCTGAGGAAGAGCCAGATAAAATATAGATGAACTTACCCCTTTGGCATTGCCTTCCCTTTAGGCAACAAGCAATGTCACTTCATCAAGTTGCCTGGGGCTGCTGCCCAGCTCTGCTCAGAAATGGTAACAACTCAGAAGACCATCGCAGGTGAACGTGGAACAGCTGTTGGAGCAACGTAGGCCGAGATCCTGGCAAACGCCCAAGGAGGGGGGCAAATAATCGACCCGACTGCAGGTGCTAGATCCCTGACACCACTCTATCATTATGGAGTACCGCCCTTTGAACCTCTTTTTGCATGGGTCTTTGATGTGGAAACGTGGTGCTGCAGCGGACCGTCTTTTCCAGGTATTGGGAGCACAGGACAATGGCTAACAGAGATTTCTTGCTCACGAATTACCCAGACCTCTTTGCCCGCCTTGGCCCAGATGAGGTATGACCAGAGACTTTTGGGTGTCCAACGATTAGCAAGGCGGGGCTCTGAGAGCGGTTGTGGATGCGCCCCAGGAGTCACCAGCAATGGAGATTTCTCATCACGTTGGAGACTTCATCCTTTACTGTTTTATTGATGTTTTGTTATGTTATTCCTGTGATGTACTTCATGCAATTCCTTTTCTGGAGGGGGGAGGGACGGGTGGGGCAGGGGCAGGGGAAGGGGAAACTGTGTGTTGTGAGGACTGTGTGGGTGACTTTAGAGGTGGTCAGTGACTTTGCCACATAGTCTGTCACTAAAGTATATGTCCTGGAACGTTGGCTCCACTCTCTCAAAAAAAGGTAACGCATTTGGAAGTTTCTGGGGGATCACATAGTTGTCCTACAGGAAACTCACTTGAAGAAGGGGGACGACCTCCGCCTATGACATAAATCTTATCCACTGATTTTTCATTCCTCTAACACCACTAAAGAAAATGGAGTGGCCCTATTGTTTCACTTTTCGGTGCCCTACCAGCTGTCTGATACAAAATCAGACAAAGCTGGGAGAATCATTGATTAAGGGGGTTCTCGCAGGTCGCTCATGCACTATTGCCATGGTCTATGACTCAAACTCAGGGCAATGAATTCCTCCGTACATTCCCCATTGCTCTTGAGAGCTTTGCCTTAGGAGAGATAATTTTACTGTGGGATTTCAGTCTTATATGAGACCCGTCAATGGACACCTCTCACCGACACAGATCATCCTCCGAGTTTTCACTAAGGTTGGAGCTGATTGATGTTTGGAGAACGCTGAACCCTTCGAACGCTGAACCCCTTGACAGGTAACTTCTCACTCACAGAGAGCCTACTCAAGGATAGACCACACGCACTCCCCCCCGGATTAGACTCTGCCTGCCTTACAAACCCCTCTGACCTTCAGTCTGACTGTGACACAAGCCACTTGATTGTTTTGTTTGGTTATTTAGTATTTTTCTGTCTAAGTTGTGGGCTCGGGTATATGTAGTACAGGTGCATTGAGAAATATGTTGTTGGTTTGCTGAAGTAACCTGGCAAAGAGGACAGCTGGACCTATATATGGGATGGACTTTACCAAGTACTTGTGGAGAGGGTGTGTTTTATCTCTAATTACATATCGCTCTTGGCTTATTGTAATGCTGTATTGAGTCTCGCAAGTTGTTAATCTTTGAAATTGTAATAAAATGATTTTGACAAACGAATCCAGCATTCTTAACCAAGGTAGTCTCCTTTTTCCACTTCAGCCAGACCATCCAGCCTTCAGTCTTTTTTCCATGTCCAGACTCTGTAGCTGGAAGGGCCTTACCACTTGATCGCAGGTACCCTCTTGTGCACTACATTGATAGAACCAAATGCTTTGGCAAAGCTTAGCAACTGTTTGTGGCTTTTTCACAGTCTCATAAAGGTCATTCCATTTCGAAGGCAGGGATTGCCCGGTGGATTTGTTACATGCATCCAAACCTGTTTCTAAAAAGCTAAAAGAACCCTATTTTCCACCCCGAGCCACAAGCCACCCGCAAATTTGGGTGCTACTTTGACTTAGCTAGGAGCTGTACCCATACCAGATATTTGTGAAAGTGCCACATGGTCTACCCCACACATTTCCACAAAGTATTATTGTGTACATATCCTTCCTAGGCAGTAAATTAGAGTTGGTCAAACTGTCCTCCGGACTTTGTTTTAGAACTCTGCACCATCCACTGCCTAGACATCTGTTCGGGAGTACTGTTTTACTGTTGATGAAGAGCATGTGTAGTTATAGTCACACATAATGCAAACTGATTATATTACTTGCCCTGAAGCATGTTTGTTGCATGTAGTGCTGTAGATTCACATAAGCCCAAACTTCTCAGCAAGTGTTTGTTGCATACTTTTTCTTAACACTATTCTCTTTATGCTAGTAGTTCTCAAACTTTTTTTCGGTCTACGGCTTCTTTGACCTATTGGCTGTTGTCTGCGGCTCCCCATTATATTACTTTGTTTGGCTTTTGGGGGTGGATGTAATTGCAGCCTCTGGAGTACTTTTTCTCACCGAAAGTAATTGGGATGAAGCCAGCGAAGGTATAATAATCAGTGATGTAATGAAATAAAAATATAACTGTTATAACTTTAATTGGTCAAGTCAGAAATAATACTCTTCAGCACTGGAGGTCTGCATAGGGATTTTCTTAACATTTTTTTGTTTTAAAAAGTTGCCTCTGGGCTAGGGGCTCACTCCTGGGACCCAAGTGGAGGGGGAGATGGGCGAGGGATGAAATAGAATATTCTCATTGGCACCTTTCGTGAGATCGCTTTAGTCATTAGTTTTTAGTGTCCTGACAATTGCGGTCAGGCAAACTAATGTCAAGGAACAGGGCTCCTTTATCGCTATAATCTATCCTTTTACGTTTCAAGAAAAATAGACTGGCTACTTGAAATGGAAATATAAAAAAATATGAAAGTGAATGTACTCAATAACATAAAGTACCTGTTTGCTACTGAAAAGTGCAGTTTCTCTTCCATTACCATTAATTATCGACTACTTCAGGGAAGACCAGCTAATCGATATTTCAATTTACAGAATTGAAGATACTCTGTACTGGATAGCCGTTTAAAGAACTGGACCCTTTTTTTTAGATAGATAATTAAAACTTATCCAAGATAGTGGATGAGTCACCAAACGCTTAACTCGGCAGAACACTGAAAAAACACCAGATGAATTCAAGGAGGCTGCATCTATTGTTAAATGAAGGGTATTAAAAATGTCTGTTAATTAATGGGGTTGGCAAAATACTGGTCAAGCACCGCGTTCAACCACACTGTTGTTGACTGTTGTGGCGTGGAAGAGGGGAGGAGGTGTAATAAAAGTAGTTGTCCAATTAAATGTGTGAAGCTTACCATTTCAATCTGTATAGGCCTCACGGCCAAGCAATACTGAAATTATACTAGATCTTTAAGCTAAACTTGTCCAGTAGACACGGCAGCTGGTTAATAAAAGCTTCAAAATTAATATAAAATACAGCCCAGAGAACTGCATATCACCATGCAGGCAGTTTAGCATCACTAAACGTAACCCAAACTTTCCTCAGGCCCATCTCCCAGCTACATTTTTTTTTAATTGCCTGAAACTTAAGACTACTTCCTACTGACAAAACCCATCATGTGATGCTGGCAACACTTTGGCTAGCTGGTGCCGCTGTGCCGCTGTGCTTATCCTTGTTCCATGGAGCAGTACATATTTACAAGTACAGCATAGAGGAGCTCGCAACTGGTGGCAGACACGCATTCGCAGTGATTGGCTTAAGTCCGTGTGGACAGGAATAATGGCGTGGTTGCAGATTCAAAGTCCTCCCTTTAGCTCATGACAACTCTCCCAATATAGGAAGGAAATGTAGGGATGACTAGATCTTGCTAAGGGAATAACCCTTAGCTTCGGTGCAACTTCATGCTTTCTTTAGACAAATATAACATTTTCCAGCATATGCTACAAGAACTTTAGATTCTATTAAGGACAAGGAGGCACGGATTATGCTTCTCAATCTTTACTACTCACTTTAACAGCAGCCAATTAAAAGACAGTCAAACATTTAAACACTACAAATCCCATAAGGCTTTGAACCACACCTCCATAAACCACCAATCCGGAATAGTCCAATGTGTACAAAATAGCGAGGCACCATCTTACTACCTCTTTATTTGCAACGAGCAGTCTTTCTTAGTGTAAGTTATGACCGGATACAGTTCCAGCTCTCAAAAAAGAGCAGCTTAAAAAAAACAGTTCCCAGAAGAGGCAACTTATTGTATTGTAATTGTATTTGTATAGCGCTTACTACCCCATACGAGGTGTCGAAGCGCTTTTACTGCAAGGAGCACACTACTCCGGGACCCATAGAGGATTAGTGTTGAATTAGTATAGTGAAACATGCAAGTACATTTTAAGTGATGGATATGTTAGTCAGTTATTTGGACTCCTAAGGATAGCAAAAGGCTAGAACAAGAAGGATGGTTTATATTTATATAGCGCTTGGGATGTTGAAGTGCTTTTTTTGGCGAGTAACACGCTACTCTGGAAACCCATAAAGGATTATTGTTGAAGATTTGTATAGTGAAATATGAAGTAATTTGAGTGGTGGATATGTTAGTCAGTTATTTGGATTGAGAAGGTTTGTGGAGGGGTAAAAAAAGGTAAAAAGGTTTGCATTTATATAGCGCTTGTAACCCTGATCAGGTGTTGAAATGCTTTGTTGTCGAGTAGCACACTACTCTGGAACCCATAAAGGATTTGTGGTGAATTATTATAGTTGAATATGGAATTAGAGAAGTGAACATGCTAGTCTGTTATTTTGATTGAAAAGGATAGTGGAGGGATAGAAGAGTGAAGGATTTCTATTTTTAGGTCATAGCAGTAGGAGGAGGCTTTTGGATGAGTAAAAAGGCTTTTTGGAGGGGAAGAGTCAGAGGGAAGAGTTTAGAAATGTTTGTTTTGGGGGATCGGTATAGTAAACGAGGTGTCAGATGATGCAAGTTGGGGTAGAGTAGGAGAGAGTCGAGTTATTTTGGTGAGCATAGTAGTGGTATGGGGTTTGGGATAAATGAGAGAGTGGGTGATGTATAGGGTGAGAGATAGGGTTGTGAATTGGAAAGAGTAGTAGAAAGAAGTTTGAGATGAGTCAGAAAGTTGGGCTCGAAGATATATTGAGAGAAGTATAGGCTGAGAAATAGGGTAGTACATTGGAAATGCTAAATTAGAAGAAAGTGATAAATATATAGATCCATAAGTATATTGAAAGTATATAGATGCATAAAGGAGGTACGTTTATGCAGATTAAAGATATCAATAGAGGTAGCGTATGAGGAATAGGGTAGTGCATTGGATATGCTTTTTCAAGAGAAAAGTAACATACACACATATCCAAATACATGGAGGTACATAGATGCACAATGGAAGCAAGTACATGTAGACCAACGATATTTTTATTCTTTTACTTTTGTTTTTATAACATAATTATTGTACATGTTTATACAAAGCAATACACAAAGATGGGTACATATCTATTGTGAAAATAAATGCTTATATACAGAGGGACAAATACATAGGCTGGGTATTAATGAATGGGAAAATGGGCAGCATTTCTGTCCCCAGTCCCAACCAGTCTCGAAAAGGCTCGAACAGCCACTCACCCTTGTCCTCTCCACCCTTAGCCTTGACGCCCTAAGCCTTGGCCGTTTATAGCCCTAGTAGTCAGATGACCTCTTCAGCCAATGGGAATTCTAGTCCTAACCATATCCAATCACACCCTAGCCCTAAAATCTAGAACCAATAGGAGACGAGCACCTTATAGCCAATCTTAGCCCTAGTCCAAGCACCCAATTAGTTTCAAAAACCCAGATCTCTACGTCCAATAGAGGCCCCAGCCCTACCAGTAGTCTTGACCCTAGTCCAAGCAACCACTGACACAGGAAGCCCTAGTCCCTACTTCCAATAGAAAGCCTAAACCTACTATTAGTCCCACACTTAGTCCAGCAACCAATCACACCATAAGCTCTAACCGCTACTTCGAATTAAAGGCCTAATCCTAGCCCTAGTCCCAAAAACCAATGACACAGAAAGCCCTAGTCCCTACTTCCAATAGAAATCCTAACCCTAGCCCTAGTCCCAACCCTACATTGATTGAATCACAGTCCCAGAAACCAATCATAACCCTCAAATAACCAACCAATGAGGACACAAACCCATATCTAATAGAAACATCAGATACAACGACCAATCAGTGTACACATGTACCAAATAATATCAGACTATATAAGGTCCCAGCTACCTCAGACAAGGATTGCTGGCCAGGGAGTTGGAAGCTGCTCCTCTATTCAGAAATCTCCTAGGAGACAGACCGGCTCAATCCACACTTTGGACTACTGCAGGTAAGGCCCCAACAAACTTGTCCTCTAACAACATTATTTGTATAAAACTTAACTCCTTCTCATGCCCCAAAAAGCGAAGTGCAAAGTGTCTATTAAACCCAGTTTAAACAGGTTACAACAGAGTACTGCTGTCTCAGGGGAGAAGGAGGCGGGCTGGTTTCACTGACTTGTTAACACAAAATGGTCGCTGTGGGTGCACTGCTTAACATACAGGTCTTAGCACAGAACAGAGGAGACATTTGGAGGGGAAAACTAATAGTCATTGGGAATGAGAGTGAAAAACTACAGAGTTTGTACTGCAAATCCCACAATTCAACAGGTTAAATGGAAGCAGTCACAGGCAGGAAAAGCCACAAGTTTAAACACAAACATAGGATAAATTGTGCAATCACTGGCAGGTTAAAACTACAATTTTAAACTGTAACAACCACAGGAAAAGACCGTTAAAGAAATGTAAAAAGAAAAAAATAGGATGATGCAATCACAGATAGGGAAAATCGTTTTTTAAAACTTTTTTTTAGGAAAGAGACTGCACTAGTCTGCCTCCTTACTACTTCCTGGACTGTGCTCACTGCAATCTGGGGCACAGGTAGGCTGCAACTCACAACATAAGTAGTGCAGAGATCGCCAATCTGCAATGAAACTCCAGATTCAGCTCGGTTTGGAATCCGTTCATGAAATCAAAAACAAGTTTTGAAAATCAAGAACCTTAACATAACAAGGGAAGGACATTATATCATATGACATCATGGCAGTTAAGAACCATTCTTACCTATTCCAACGGGTGGGATAATCCTTGCCTCAGTATCCTTAATAGAATCTAAAATTCTTGTTGCCTATGCTGGAAAATGTTCTGTTCTATGGCAGGAGCGGAAGCTCATATGCTGGTTCAAAGCTGACCAGCCACAACAGAAGAAACATGTACAATCTGTTTGTAATAAAATATTTTAAACATTGAGTCAGATGACCAATCAGCTGCTTTAAGAATATCTTCTATCCTGAAACCCTAAACAAAGACTTTGGACGCCATGCGCCCCTGGTAGAAAGAGCACCATACACCGAAACATCAATACCAGCTTCAGCCATGATCCATTGAACCCAGCGAGCTAATGTCGCTGCCGATACCGGGCGGAAAGGTTTCTGAAATTGACAAGGGCAAAGGTACTAAGGGTTCGGCTCTGAGGCAAAGTACGCTCTTCATAAGTTTTTAAACATTTAACTACACATAGCTTGTCATTGTGAGGAAAGGCAGGATAGTGAAGTGATCGTGACAGTCTTAGTTCTCCTGAATATAATCAATGATACACCATATGGAGAAAATAACCTACCTGTTAGGTCAAGTGCACGTACGTCTGACACACTCCGACAAGATATGAGACACTAAAGCATGGTAAGTTTAGCAGACAGTTGTTTTAATGATAAATCTTTATTTTCTGGCCTAGACTCTAATCATGATAACACATAAGAAACTTCCCATAGAGTGTTGTATCTGGGTTTCGGGGGTCGAGCGACCCTTACGCCTTGCAATAATTTGCAAACCGCAGGATGAACACCTACCGGTTTCCCCTCTATGTGATTATTTCCGGAAGACAAAGCCGATCTAAAGTTTACTGACCTGTAACATAGCCTGGACTTTGCACACACTGGGAGAAAATGAAGACCTCTTTCAGATTGGATATCACGGGATCCACCTCCCGTTGAAGGCACCAACCCACCCAATGTTTCCATGCAGCAGAATATCGTTTACGGGTGGGAAAAGCCCAAGCTTGTTGTATAAAACTGACAAGGGCCGATGAAAGGCCCTCAATTTGTTTGTCTCTCCTGAGATTGTCCAAACCATGAGCGTCAGTTGGTTTTGCAGAACCAGTGGATGTGGCGACCCGACTGGGTCCAGGAGTAACTGTGGAAACTCCAAGAGAGTCTTTAACCAGGATTGTGTCTTCCAAAGAGGTATGACTAAAACAAACGATGCTGACTGGCGGTGGACTTGGGCAGCCACTCTCTAGATCATTGCGAAGGGGGTGAAAGGCAGAATGCAATGCGTCTGGGATTCCCTAGGTTGAAGAAAAGCATCTGTTTCCAGGGCCATTGAGTCCGATCTCCAGCTGAAAAACCGGGGAAGCTGAGCGTTAAGACGAGAGGCAAACCGATCTATGAGGCGAGGGCCTCGAATAGCCATGATCGCTTGAAATAGTGAAGGGTGGATCTTCCAATTCCTGAAGTCCCTCAGGAATCTGGAATTCCCGTCCGCCACTTGGTTGTCTTTGCCGGTTATCTTTTGCGCTAGAACCGTGATCTTCTGTGATGGGCAGAAGTAATTAATTTTGGAAAAGAGACGTGCCCCTGAATGTGCGATGAATTTGTTATTAAAGAAATTACAAAAATATATATCCAAATATTAACAAATAGTTTTGAGGAACACGCACAATGTCTTTATCTTTTTGTTTAAATTGATATGCACATTTTCTTTACATCCTGGAAGTCAATGTCCAAAAGGTCATATTTGTCATATTTCTCTATTCTTTGTTACTTTCGGTGATGGGCAGAAGTGCCAGAACTCTTGAGCTATGTTGGCTAACAGACAAGATCTCGAAGTTCCTAGATTTATGTAAAGCACCACTGACACATTGTCTATCGCAGAAGGATGCAACAATTGCTCCTTACTAGGGAGATTGACGTGATGACGAAAGAGCCCGCCAACAGTTCCAGACAGTTGATGTGCAGATTCAGTTCCTCTGCTGACCAATGACCACCGGTAGCGAATTCTCTGCTGCGCCCCAGCCCCAACGACTGGCATCCGATTCGATGACTGCATCAGGGGAAACTCCGAAAATGACTTTGCCATTCCAGGCCTCCATGTAGCTCAGCCACCATTGGAGTTCCTCTTGAGCTTCCAGTGTCAGGGCAATCGTGTGATCGTAATGGAAGTTCTGTGAATTTTTAGATGCTGTAACGCTCTGTAGTGGTGAGGCCCAGGAAAGATCGCTTGGATTGACGTCAGCAGGCCAACAGTCCTCGCCAGGGATCTCAAAGAAACAGTCTGTCTCAACATCGTAGTTTTGATTTCCCTCTTGATGGATTTTATTTTGGCTGGAGGGAGGTGTAATTGGTCGACACTGAATTGATGCGGAATCCCAGGAAATCTCCCTGCTGAGAGGGAGTAGTCGTGGACTTTTTGAGATTATAAAGCCTAGGCTCTGTAGGAGAGACGCCGTCCATGCAGGTGTGTTAGTAGCAAGGAGCGATCCTGTGCTAACAGAAGCATGTAGTCTACATAAACGATCATGCTGATTCCCATTTCTCAAAATCGAGTCACCACGGGTTTCAATAGCTTGGTAAATACCCAAGGGGCAGAGGAGAGACCAAACAGTAGGGGTTGGTACAGAAACCACTGGTCTTTCCATTGAAATTGGAGGTAACTTTGAGTGGGATAAATCAGGACTGTCAGATAAGCATCTCTTAGGTCTTACCGGTCCATCCAGTCCTTTTCTAGTAACAGACCTCTCAGAAGATGGAGGCCTTCCATGTTGAAGTGGCGGTAAGTCACAAAGGGGTTGAAAGCTCTGAGATTTAATACTAATCCCTGACCACCTCCTTTCTTTTGAACCAAGAAGACATTGCTGCAAAAACTTTCTGGCTGGAAAGCTCCTGCAGCTATGGCCTGCTTTGACAACAGATCTATCAGTTCACTCAGTCTATAAAAGACTCTTCTTGTCAGGAAATATGGGGAGGGGGCATGTTGAGTCGTTGGAGATGTCAATTCAACCCGATACCCTTGAACAGTGTTCTGGACCCATGTATCTGATGTGATCTTTAACCAATTGTCTGAAATGCATCAATCTGCCCCCCAAAGTGGATCGAAGGAAGAAAAGGTTAAATCAATACCTGAGGACTGGGTGTTACGGAATCCCCTGTTGACGTCTCCGTTAAAGTGGCCCTTGAAACCTCGTGATCTGGTGGGATGGATGCCAGCTTGGGCTTGGTCCTGCGCATAGCCGCGTTTAGGACCTTGCTGGTTGAATCGGCCAGTCGAGCGTTCTCTTCCACGACTGGTCTTACCAGAGCGGCGATTGAATACTCTCTTGAGAGAAGACTGAGATTTGTCTAAGGACGTGAAGGTATTGACAAATTTAACAATGTCTTTTACGAAGCGATCTCCGAAAATTTGACCTTCTGCCAAGGTACCAGGTTCTGCAAAGGTCAGCTCGACTAGTTGTGGGTCAATCCTTATGAGAACAGATTTGCGCCTCTCAGATGAAAGCACACAATTTGCTTTGCCTTTGAGGCAAATTGCCCTTTGAGTCCATCCAGCAAGGACTTCAGGGTAAACTACTGTACCCGTCTCGAAGAGCCAGTTCCAGGATTTTGGCCAGAGGGCCGGACACATCTAAAAGTTGGTCCTGTTATGCTCTGAGCTCTGTCAATTTCCTTTTTAGGATTTTTATGGTATTTTTTTAGGAAAGTTTGCACAGAGGCATCTGTCGGGAGTGAGATCGATTTTGTTAGGGAGGTCTAGGCGGGGACATTCTGACCTGAGGCGGGATCTGACTTTTTGTCGAAACGTTCGCCGATTACTCTGCATATATTCCGCCGGGGACCAATCTGAGGATCTAGGGTGAACAATGCTAGCCGGTTCAAATGTAAAAAGGGACCGAGTTGCTGGAGAAAAGCGACACTTGTATTTCCTAGAGCTCTTAAGAGGTTGTGACTCTTGGGAGGAAGAGGGAACTGTATCAGCATCCGTGGTAGGGGAAGGCAGAGGGAGAGATGGTGGCATCTGATAGAGACCACTAGCCGCAGATTCCTTAACGTGGAATTATCCCCAGGCGTAAGACTGGTTCCGGAAAATCTTTTACCACAGCATCCCTGCGTGCCGGGGGGAAAGGCATCACGCGACTCCACCCAGGCGTTGTCCGCGTACGTGATGTCAGCAAGGACACAAGTCCCACCCTGGCGCGCCTACGTCGGTTTTCCTTTTCCACGCGGATCCGGTTCATGCTCCGGGTCTGTTTAGGCCTTTTCCTTCGCTATTGCGTGTGTTTATGGGAACAGCGTGCAGATGCCTTCGGGCTTTAAGACGTGCTCGTCTTGTGGCCGCCTGATGTCGGCGACGGACCCTCACCTCATTTGCATGTGGTGTTTGGGGGAAGATCATGGCTCCACTGATTGCGAGGCGTGCCAACAGATGAAGCCGAAGTCGCGGCAGGAGCGCCGGATGAAACTTCTCTCGGCTCGCCTGTCCAGATAGACCATTGTCAGTCATCCTCATCCCTCCTATGCCGCAAGAGCGTTGCTCCCCTGTCGGTAAGTGTCGCAGTTTGTCCCCGAGGGCTGGTTTCCGGCCTGTTGGGGGCGTGTGCTCTCCGCGGGTGAAGCGGACTGTGTATCGTCCCCCTATCAACCATTTCCTGGTGAGGAGCGTTGGGAGCCCAGATGGAGACATGCGGCGGCTTTGCAGGCCACGCTGACTTCTCCTCTTCCTTCCCCTCCTCGGACGTCGGCGGAACTTTTGCTTCGTGCGGGGTCCTCCGCGTCCCTGGCAGCTCCGGCGCTGACTGGTTCAGTTCCAGTGTGGTGCTGTTGCCTCTGCTTCGCCGCAAACTCCCGCTGGAGTGCCTGTGGTGTTGCGGGAGGTGCCTGGGCCCCGGTTGCATCCCCAAGCCCCCCTCTGGACAGGCGGGGATCTTGTCTGAGGCAGAGGTGACACCGCTACGGCGCCGGCAGCTGCTGGCCCTGGCGGCGCCACAGGGGTCGGCAGACCCCTCCTCATCCCATCATGGGTCGAGGCTGGCGGGGACCCCTAGTCCCTATCCTTGCCCCTCTCGTCCCTCTCCTTGCCCCTTGCGCGGGCGGCTGCCTCGTCGGAGGTAGAGTCAGCCTTGGCGGTGCCACAGGGGTCGACGGACCCCCATTGTCCCCTCATGGGTCGAGGCTGACGGGGGGCTCCTTGTCACTCTCCGGGTCCCTCTCGTCCCTCCATACAGGCGGCTGCCTCGTCGGTCGAGTCGGCGCCGTCCCTTCGCCACCACGGCTCCGGCGCAGTCCCGGTCTCCTGCGCTGTGTGGTGGAGGAGGCCTGTCCTGCGTCTCCTTCGGCGCCGGACGATGATTTTGTCATGCCTTGGGTTGCGGACTCTACGGCACCGGACAGGCGTCGGGTCTCAGACTCTTCTTCGGACGCCCCCTCTTCCCCGGAGGTTGGGCGCCTGCTGGTGTCGTCCTTGCCGGAGAGGGGCTGCCACACTGTGGCTTTTTCCCCCCCGACATCATCAAAGGATGGCTCCTCGCCGTTGCTGCGGTTTTCGCAGAGGAGTCACAGGTCCCCCACTTGGTCCCTCTTTCTCCTTTCTGGACCTGGCTTTTTCCCCACTCTTGTTGGCTTAGGGGACGGCCTCCTTAGCTTGCAGCCGTCGCCCACGGAGGAGCTGCTTTTCCCACCGCGGGGCCCTACGGAGGCGGGTGCGGCCTTCGCTCGCGCTGTTTCCACGGCTGTGGGTATTTTGCGCCTGGGTGATCCGTTTGCCCATTTCCCCGCAGATCATCTTCTAGAAGTTCTCCACCAGGGCTCTGCTGGGAGGGAGCTCCTGCGTCTCTTTGAGGGTTCGCTCCTTTCTTCTCTGATGTGGACTTGGGGGCGCCTTGCCCCTGGGGATCCGGTGCCCCAACACCTTCTGCACTGGCACCTTCCAGCACCGCGTGACCCGGTGTGTCTTTCCCTCCACCCCTTTGCCTCAAACCCCCTTTAGTGGACTGCCTTTCCCTCCCTGCTGCCACTGTTGTCTCCACCATCACTGGAGGCCCGCTGGCTAGACTCTTGGGGGGTGCAATATGTTTGCATTCACTAGTGTGGCTCTGCGGGCCCTTAACACTTTGTGTGTTGGCTAGGGCTATCTCTTGCTTGTGGGACTCGGTGGAGTCCCTTGGATCTGCCACTTCTCAGGAGGATGCGGGGGTTGATTTGTGAAACCATGTGTTGGATGGCCGGGACCTGGCGGCGTTTATTCTTCGCTCCACTCTGGACATCTCGGCGGTGCTAGGTCGTGCCATGACTTCTTAGGTTGCCCTTTGCCGCCTTACTTTGCTTTGGGACAGTGTGTTTGTTGGACAGGCCTCGTGGCCAGGCTGTCCCCTCCCCGCATGACGGGTCGCGGACCCCTGCTCCTCCTGCTCCCCGGACAAGAACCACCCCCGCAGCCCGCCGGGGCAACCTCCGGCCCTTCCCCGACGGAACCCTGGCTCCTGAACACCACCATATCGGCTGGCCCGGGTCCTTTCCAGAACCCCTGTCCCCGGCCCAGCCGCCATTTTGGACACTACTCGACCAGGCCTCGTGGCCTCGGGTCGACCTCGGCCTCGGGCCCAGCCAGGCCCCGACATCGAGGCACCACCATCCACCCCGGGGGTAAAGAGACCACTTGGCAGGTCAATGGGAGAAGAAGTGTCAACGGCTCCCCTCCGCCAGGTGTCGATCGCCCCAGCCTCCCTGGGCGCTGGCTCCAACCCCCTGCTGGGTGTCTGGACTCCCTCATCCCGGACCCCCCGACCTCCAAGTGCGAGGGTCCGGACATCAGAGGGCGCCAGGCCTATAACTGGGGCAGCTCCAGAGCAGGAAGGCAGTTGTATCCTGGAGTCGAGACACCGAGACGAACTCATCTTGAAGGCCTGCTGGCGCTGCCGTGGCTCATCCTTTCGTGAACCATCTTGAAGGCCTGCTGGCGCTGCCGCGGCTCATCCTTTCGTGAACCATCTTGACGGCCTGCTGGCGCTGCCGCGGCTCAACCCTTCGTGAACCATCTTGACGGCCTGCTGGCGCTGCCGCGGCTCATCCTTTCGTGAACCATCTTGAAGGCCTGCTGGCGCTGCCGCGGCTCATCCTTTCGTGAACCATCTTGAAGGCCTGCTGGCGCTGCCGCGGCTCATCCTTTCGTGAACCGTCTTGAAGGCCTGCTGGCGCTGCCACGGCTCATCCTTTCGTGAACCATCCCGAAGGCCTGCTGGCGCTGCCGCGGCCCCTACTTGCGAACCATCAGCTCGAGGATTGTGAGCTCCACACCTGCTACCCCCGTACCTGTCCGGTACTGAGACTGTCCCGCTACCCTTCCCCCCCAAAGAGACTAGAATTGACAGGACCCTTGTATCCTGGTCCTGCTGTACCGTCAATTACCTTGCTCTTAAGATATATAAAAGTGTGAAGAACTCGTCCCTGTGTGGTGTCTATCTGTGGGGGGGAAGTTACCTGTCTGTACGATTACCGGGGAGGACCCTCACCGGAGGCCTCTCTCCCCTGTACTCGGCCGACCCTCCGGGTCCCCGTCTAACAGTGTTCCTGGAAAATGTTCAGGAACGACTGGCTGATCTTCCCTTTGATGGCTCACTCTTGTTCCACGCCCCGGCAGACTCGGCCATCCGTCTGTTCTTGGCGGGGCTTCGACCTCCTCCTCCTCCTCCTCCTCCCATCCCCCCTCCCCCCATCCCCCCTCCCCCTTCCCTTCAGTGACCTGTGAGTTGATCTGGTTCTCGGAGGTGTTCTTCAGTTTGGGCGGGTTGCCCTAGTTGTCTGTTTTGTGTGCTTCGTGGCCACTCGAGTCCTCCTTGTTGGGACTGTGTTTCTGTTGGCTGCTGGCCGGCCCTTCTAGACTGTTTTTTTGTTTTGGGTTATCTACACCAGGTTGGCCCTGAGATTAGACCTGCTGTTTTTTCTCTTTGGCTGCTTGGCAAGCATTCTGTTGGGGTTTTTCCACGCGGCTCTTTCTGTTGTCCTCTGCTTCGGAAGTTTCTTCTTAAGAGGGTTCCCATGTCTTGGGACTTAACATACCTTAGCTGTTATATAGCTTGTTCTGTGCTGGGGAGTTGTGGTCGCCTTCGGGCCTCTGCTCTCCATGGCTTTTATGTACTTTGCAGGTGCAATTCGCTTATTGCTGGATTGGAATACCTTGGTGGTGCCCCAGGGTGTCCTTCTCCGGGGTTGCTGCACTGTTCGCCAGTTATGACCTGCTGTCTGCGACCTGGCGTCGTGGCTCTTGTTCTGCTTCTTTTGTGGTCGTGTGTGCGGACCCCTCTCTGAGGGGTGTCGGGGCCCTTCTTCGCCCTCATGTTCTCTGTCCTGGGGGCTGAGATGGTATTTGTGTTCCTCCCTCTTTCAGGTGCAGCCTGTCTGGTCTTCTTGGGTGCCCCTGGGCTAATCTTCCTGCCTCTGACTGCTTTCTTTCTTTCGGCCTATTGACTTCCGGCTGTGGTGGGCTCAGCTGCCCTCTTCGCGGGGTGTGCTCCTGGTGAGGGGGCATGCCTTCTTTTCCCTAGTCTCTTTGGAGCCTCTAGGTTGTTCTTCTTCCTTGCCTTGGCATTGGATGGAGCTTCTGTTGCCTTGTAGGGGCGTGGGGTGCTTCGCCTCCCCTGGCTTTGCCCTGGTTTCCTCTGTTGAATGTGAACGGGATAATCTTTCTTCTTTTCTTCTTGCCACACCCCTCTTGGGGTCGGTGGTGTTCTGCTTGTAGGGGTTCCCCTTGCCTGGGTGTACGAGGCTCCTCTCCCTGTCCGTTGGACTAGTCCCCTGTGGGGCTCTCTGTTATGTCCAGGCTGGTGGGGTCCTTTTGCAGACCCTCCTTCCCCGTGGGTATGGCTAGGGTATCCATTCTATGTTAAGAAATCTGTGGCTAGTAGTCTCTATCAGATGTACGAGTTACTTACCTTCGGTAATGATGTATCTGGTAGAGACGATTCTAGCCACAGATTCCTTCACGGCCACCCTTCGTCCCCGTTTTGCGAGAACCTTTGGCTTGGTCTTCTGCACTCGCCTCCCGGTGTGTGGCTATGTCTTCTGTGAGTGCATTCTTTCGTTCTTTTTGACAAGATGATTTGTCTTGTTTCTTGTTTCTTTCCTCCTCTGTGGCACATTGGAGAATGGGTTTATAGGTACTCCTGTGCCCCTCTGCTCTGGTTTCTCCAAGATTGGGGCTTGCCTTTACTCTCGTCCCTCCCCCTTTTGTTACTAAGGGTCCTGGCCCCTCTGCTAACCTCTGGGTTGGGGTCATCTGCCTGTGCCTTTGCCCTTTGTTCCTTTGGGGGGTTGTCGCACTCTGTGCTGAGGTTGCCTTGGAGGTCTGTCGTTCCGGTTTGTCTTGGAACTGGTTCCCCTTCGTTCTTCTTGGTTTGGGTTGTAGTCCTGCTACATGTTGTCATGACATTTTGCATATGCTCCTTGTCTCAAGGGGTGTAACTGTCTACATACTGGCTAGGTGGCTGCTCTGGCTGTGCTGTTCTTTCTTCTTTCCCTGCCTTTGGGTACTGCAGTGTTGGCACTACTCCTTATGGTGGTGTTCATCACCATTCCTATTTCCACTTTTTCTTCTCTTTCGCACACTGTTGCCATACTCCCACAGTTCTGTCTGATGGCTCCGCGCTGTGGCGCGGAAAAGTTCTCTAAAGAAAACTGACGTAGGCACGCCGGGGTAGGACTTATGTGACCTCGCTGACGTCTCGTACGCGGACAACGCCTGGGCGGAGTCGCGTGATGCTGGCACGCAGGGATGCTGTGGCAAAAGATTTTGCGGATTGAGTCTCACGCCTGGGGATAATTCTACGTTAAGGAAACTGCGGCAAGAATAGTCTCTACCAGATACATCGTTACCGAAGGTAAGTAACTTGTACGTATAGGCCGTATGGTAGGAGCAAAAAGGAGCTGCAGCAAAGCTGCCAGGTACCCTAGACTGCTTCAACAGGACTTCAGGGCTGAGGCCCTAACAACCTAGGAAGCCGCTAGACGTTCCAAAAATTATTAAATAGCAAATTGAATAGCCAGTCATGTGCAGGGGTAAAAAAAAGTCAATAAAAAAATATGAAAATTGGCCCAGTACCGGCATTGCAAACTGCTGAAGAGCCCTGTTCTTCGAGCCCGGGTCAGGCGTTACAGCTCAAAGACCGGAGACTGCCGTGTGCACTAGCGCATGCAGGGTCCTGGGGTTGCGGGTATGCAGCCCAATTGGGCTGCCTACGGGACCTTGCTCCTGTGAGAGGCCACTCCCTGGGCGAAGAGCGTGGTGCGCGTCCGTCACAGCCCGGCCGCTTGGACAACGGCTGCGGGCAAAGCAGAGAGTGGAGAGCAAAGGGTATGAAGGTGGCGCAAGATGCGTCGTAAGAAAAGTGCAGAGGGTGTGGGGGGTGGCAAGTGGATGGGACGCTGATCAATACATGGAGTATGATCGGGCAAAACTAATAGTTAAAACATACGGACATCGCAATTAAAATCGGGCAAAGTGCAAGCGATTCGAAATCGGAAGCACAGTCATGTAAGCATAAACATGAATCCGCAGCCAAAAGCATATCCTGGAATCCAAGGTACACACTTAGCTTGACTGCGAAGCAGCAAAGAAAGGAGTAAGATGGTGCCTCGCAATTTTATAGACATTGGTCTATTCCGATTGGTGGTTTGTGTAAGCGTGGTTCAAAGCCTCATGGGATTTGTATTGTTTAAATGTTTTACTATTTTTTAATTGGCTGCAGTTAAAGTGAGTAGTAAAGATGAGAAACATGATCTGAGCATCCGGTACAGCCATAGAATTTACATTCGTTAAACATCAAATTCATGTGTCAAGCATGTCACGTTTGGATGCCATGCATCTTGCACGGAGTCCCTTCTGCTGGCCTCAAGTGAGCTATCATACAGTATGGTACAGCATAAAAAGTATATGTCTAGCCTTACAAATGTATCTATATGATTTGGGTTTTCAATTGGCATTGATTGGGCCAATCAGATGGCTCAGGTTTTGGAAACTTATTCAGAAGAATGGGGTACTTTCTCAGTAAGGAGTTGCCCACATGGGACCAATAAAGGGTAGATTATTAATTGGAGGCAGAGGGGTATCGTAGCCCATTTACGACCTCATTGTGTGCTCCCAAAGCATTTCATATAAGCACACACTTAATCCTTTTCCCGTTGGGGCTGTTGCAGCTCTCCCAGTTGGGTAAGGTGATATTTCTTCTGGCTGCAGAATGCCCCTCTAACCCATTTGAAAAAAAATTGGCCTCGGAGTACTGTATTTTCGCTGCTATGTCTGGTTTTTTGTTCTCGCCTATTCTATCCAGCAGGGATAAATAGGTGAGATTATAGTAAGGGGAAAAGAAAAGTCTACCTAGCTGCGGATCGCTTACAGTTCATGTGAGCTTGGCGCGTGCACATCATCGCCAGCCACATCACACACCACCGTTTGTCTGTACCTCGGCATCAGACTTCAAAGGCTGCCTCTCCCCCGCATCAGCCTTGAAAGGAATGCACTCCCCCGCCACAGCCTGCAGCTTTGGGAGCAATTTCGCGGCTGCTTTGATGTTCAGTGAGCCGTGAGAACATCAAAGCTGAACATCAAAGCGACTGCGAAATGCTAACTATTTGTTTCCCCCTCTAATCTGTTTTGTTTTGCTTGGCCTCAATCTTCCCTCGGTTTCACTTTCTCGTTCTAACAACTGAACAGCTTTCTTTGCCAAACGGTTTCCCATTTACTGTTTAAGCGTATATCTTTGTTCCACACTAAACTGCCTAAACACGTTCAAATACGGACTACTACGCTTTATTTACTGTATCCTCTCTGGCCTAAGGTTAATTCGTGATAGACCTCTGCTCACACGACTGGCATGTAAGCGTTGCTTCATTACTCCATGGCAGATGCTCCCGCTAACATTTGTCCAACTTTTTTTTGAAAACGTACTACTTTTCTTGGACAAACGTTTCTCATTCATTGCTTAAAGCGTATATCCTTGTTCCACACTAAACTGCTCAAACATGCTTAAATATGGACTTTTACGGGTTTTTTCTGCACCTTCTCCGGCCTAAGGTTAATTCGCAGTCTAGAGCGGTCGCGCTCCCTCACGCACTTCCTTGATGATCAATTGTTCTATCACAGTTAAGAAGTAGTGTCCTCCTTCTTATACATTTTTTTTCGTGATATGCCTTGTACATTGAGTTTGATTATGTAAACATGCAGTAGGTTGATCCTTCTAAATGAATAGGTGATAACTGTCATGTTAAAACCAGTTGTTTATTTATATCTATTGCGTAAAATATATGCATTCTTTTTTTTATTTTAAAGTTAGTTTCCCATATATGTATAAATTAACGAATGTATTGGTTCTGTCTTCACTGCAATATTAATTGGAAAGAGAATTACATCGCAATGGATACTGTTTTGGAGGGACCTCACACACCCTCACCCCCCTCACAACCCACTCACCCTCACAACCCTCTCACCCTCACAACCCTCTCACCCTCTCACCCTCACTCACCCTCTCACCCTCACTCACCCTCTCACCCTCACAACCCTCTCACCCTCACAACCCTCTCACCCCCCCACCCTCTCACCCCCCCACCCTCTCACCCCCTCACCCTCACACCCCCTCACCCTCACACCCCCTCACCCTCACACCCCCTCACCCCCTCACCCTTACACCCCCTCACCCTTACACCCCCTCACCCTTACACCCCCTCACCCTTACACCCCCTCACCCTTACACCCCCTCACCCTTACACCCCCTCACCCTTACACCCCCTCACCCTTACACCCCCTCACCCTTACACCCCCTCACCCTTACACCCCCTCACCCTTACACCCCCTCACCCTCACACCCCCTCACACCCCCTCACCCTCGCACCCCCTCACCCTCGCACCCCCTCACCCTCGCACCCCCTCACCGCCTCACCCCCTCACCCTCGCACCCCCTCACCCTCGCACCCCCTCACCCTCGCACCCCCTCACCCTCGCACCCCCTCACCCTCGCACCCCCTCACCCTCGCACCCCCTCACCCTCGCACCCCCTCACCCTCGCACCCCCTCACCCTCGCACCCCCTCACCCTCGCACCCCCTCACCCTCGCACCCCCTCACCCTCGCACCCCCTCACCCTCGCACCCCCTCACCCTCGCACCCCCTCACCCTCGCACCCCCTCACCCTCGCACCCCCTCACCCTCGCACCCCCTCACCCTCGCACCCCCTCACCCTCACACCCCCTCACCCTCACACCCCTCACCCTCACACCCCCTCACCCTCACACCCCCTCACCCTCACACCCCCTCACCCTCACACCCCCTCACCCTCACACCCCCTCACCCTCACACCCCCTCACCCTCTCACACACGCCCTCACCCTCTCACACACGCCCTCATATGCCACCCACCCGTCACCCTCACCCACCCGTCACCCTCACCCACCCGTCACCCTCACCCACCCGTCACCCTCACCCACCCGTCACCCTCACCCACCCGTCACCCTCACCCACCCGTCACCCTCACCCCCCCGTCACCCTCACCCCCTCCGTCACCCTCACCCCCCCGTCACCCTCACCCCCCCGTCACCCTCACCCCCCGTCACCCTCACCCCCTGTTAGACGGAGACCTGGAGGGTCGGCCGAGCACAGTGATCGCACAGACAGGTAACTTCCCCCCCACAGATGGACACCACACAAAGATTAGGGTAACACCTTTTATAGGCACTTCGGGTAGTAGTGTGGCACGATACAAGGCGATCAGGACACGATGATCCTCTCAATTCTAGTCTCTAGTAAGGGAAGGGGGTAGCGGGACAGTCTTGGTACCCACGGGTACGGGTGTGTAACGGTGATAGCTCACAATCCTCGAGCTCGGTGTTCGGATGGGTCAGACCGCGGCAGCGCCGGCAGGTCCCGAAGAGGTCGTAGGTGGCAACGGGCCGCGGCAGCGCCAGCAGGTCCCAACGAGGATGAAGGTTACAACGGGCCGCGGCAGCGCCAGCAGGTCCCACGAGAATGCAGGTTGCAACGGGCCGCGGCAGCGCCAGCAGGTCCCACGAGAATGCAGGTTGCAACGGGCCGCGGCAGCGCCAGCAGGTCCCAACGAGGATGAAGGTTACAACGGGCCGCGGCAGCGCCAGCAGGTCCCACGAGAATGCAGGTTGCAACGGGCCGCGGCAGCGCCAGCAGGTCCCAACGAGGATGAAGGTTACAACGGGCCGCGGCAGCGCCAGCAGGTCCCACGAGAATGCAGGTTGCAACGGGCCGCGGCAGCGCCAGCAGGTCCCACGAGGATGAAGGTTACAGAGGGCCGCGGCAGCGCCAGCAGGCAGGACAATAGTTCACAAGGCAGGGCTGTGGCAGCGCCAACAGTCCGTCAAGGATGAGTTCGTCGCGGTGTCTCTCGACTCCAGGATACAACTGCCTTCCTGTCCTGGGGCTGCCTCAGTTATAGGTCTGGCGCCCTTTGATGTCCGGACCCTCGCTCTTGGAGGTCGGGAGGTCTGGGATGAGGGAGTCCAGACACCCAGCAGGGGGGCGGAGCCAGCGCCCAAGGAGGCTGGGGGTGCTCGGCACCTGGCGGGGGAGAGCCATCGACACTTCGTACTCCCATTGACCTGCCACGTGGGCCGTTCACCTCCTGGGTGGAGGGTGGTGCCGGGATGTCGGGGCCTGGCCAGGCCCAGGGTTGGGGTCGGGCTGAGGCCGCGCGGTGCCGTGTCCAAGATGGCGGCTGGGCCGGGCAATGGTGCTGACGGTGGCCCGGGCCCTGTCCTGCGGGGAGGGAGCGAGCCCTACATGTGGCCTGTCCAACATGCGTCCCCCCCAGCTGAAGGCGGGGAGAGTCACCCATCTTCTTGGGGACTTTCCTCGTCGAGGCGGAAAAAGCGGGACAGGCCATCCGCGTTGGCGTGGTCTTGGCCAGGGCGATGTTCCACAGTGAAGTCCATCCCCTGCAGGGAGATGGACCATCGCAATAGTTTGGGGTTCTCCCCCCGCATCTGCATGAGCCATTGCAGGGGCCGATGGTCCGTCTGTACCCGGAAATGGGTTCCGAAGAGGTATGGCCGGAGCTTCTTGAGGGCCCATACCACCGCGAAGGCCTCTCGCTCAATGGTGCTCCAGCGCTGTTCTCGGGGCAGTAGGCGTCTGCTGATGAAGGCCACTGGTTGGTCCACTCCTTCGGGGTTCAGTTGGGAGAGGACGGCCCCAATACCATGGTCGGAGGCATCGGTCTGCACGATGAACTCGCGGCTGTAGTCGGGGGCCTGGAGCACAGGAGCGGTGCACATGGCGGCCTTCAGCGTCTCGAAGGCTGCTTGACAGTCGGGAGTCCAGTTGACTCTTTTTGGGTGGTTCTTAGACGTGAGCTCCGTGAGGGGCCCCACAATGCTGCCATAGTCCCTTACAAACCGCCGGTAGTATCCGGTGAGCCCCAGGAAGGCTCGGACCTCGGTTTGTGTCTCGGGGGGTTGCCAGGACTGAATGGCAGCTACCTTGAATTGGAGGGGGGCCACCAGACCGCTCCCCACTTGGTGTCCGAGGTAGGTCACGGACCCCTGGCCGATTTGGCACTTGCTGGCCTTTATGGTGAGGCCGGCCTGTTGGAGGGCCTGCAGGACCTCTCTGAGGTGGTGGAGGTGATCCGCCCAGTGGCGGCTGTATACCGCGATGTCGTCCAGGTAGGCGGCGCTGAATTCTTCGAGGCCCGCCAATACCTGGTTCACCAGTCTTTGAAAAGTGGCTGGAGCGTTTTTCATGCCGAAGGGCATCACTCTGAAATGGTAGTGCCCATCCGGGGTGGAGAAAGCGGAACGTTCTTGGGCTCTGGGGGTGAGGCCGATCTGCCAGTAGCCCGCTGTTAGGTCGAAGATGCTTAGGTAGCGGGCTGCCCCCATGCGGTCGACTAGTTCATCTGCTCGGGGGATAGGGTGAGCGTCGGTTCGGGTGACCGCGTTCAGACCCCGATAGTCAATGCAGAACCGGAGTTCAGGGGTGGTGCCCGGGGCCGCGGCCTTGGGGACCAGGACGACCGGGCTGGCCCAGGGACTGTCCGAAGGTTCGATGACTCCGAGGGCGAGCATCTTGGAGACTTCTTCTTGGATGCATGTACGTACCCGATCCGGTACTCGGTACGCCCGGTGTCGAACAGGAGGACTGTCCCCCGTGTCCACGTCGTGCAGGCACCAGGAGGTGACTCCGGGTGCGAGAGAGAACAGGTTTGCGAACGGCAGCAGGAGGGCCCGGCAATCTTGACGCTGCTCTGGGGTCAGGGCCTCAGAGAGTCGGACCCCGTCCACCGAACCATCTCTTTCCCGGGTCCTCAGTAGGTCAGGGAGGGGCTCGGAGTCTCCTTCTGCGCCACTGTCGGTAGCCATCAGCAGGCTGAGCTCTGAGCGCACGAAGTGGGGTTTGAGTCGGTTGGCGTGGAGGACCCGGAGGGGGTTCCGGGGGGACTCCAGGTCGATGAGATAGGTGACGGGGCTCCTGCGCTCGATCACCTTGAAGGGCCCCGTCCATTTGTCCTGCAAGGCACATGGTTCGATGGGGGACATCACCCATACCTGCTGACCCGGTTCAAACTCGATGGAGGAGGCATGTTGGTCGTACCACTTCTTCATGTCCTCTTGACTGGCCTCCAGATTGGCTTTAGCGATCTCCCTGAATTTCCGGGTCTGATTACGGAGGGTCAGGAGGTATTTGTAGACGTCCGGAGGGGTCTTTAGGGGGGCCATTTCCCATTCCTCCTTCACTAGGCTGAGAGGCCCGCGAACGGGGTGTCCGTACAGGAGTTCGAAGGGGCTGAAGCCGAGGGACTTCTGGGGGACTTCTCGGTAGGCGAAGAGGAGGCACGGTAGTAGCACGTCCCACTGGCGGCGTAGGGGTTCTTCCAGCCCCATGATCATCCCCTTGAGGGTGCGGTTGAACCGCTCGACCAGTCCGTTCCCCTGGGGGTGATAGGGGGTGGTGAAACGGTAAGTGACTCCGCACTGCTGCCAGAGGGATTTCATATACTTTGAAATAAAGTTCGTACCCCTGTCGCTGACGACTTCCCGGGGGAAGCCCACTCGAGAGAAGATCCCCATCAAGGCTCGACCCACCACTGGGGCTGTTATCGTACGAAGGGGGACCGCCTCAGGATAGCGGGTAGCGTGATCCACCAGGACCAGGATGAAGCGATGTCCCTGTGCTGTTCGGGGGTCCAGGGGCCCCACAATGTCTATTCCCACCCTTTCGAACGGGGTGGTCACCACGGGGAATGGTTGTAGGGGTGCCTTGAGTTAGCGGCCGCTCTTCCCACTGGCCTGGCAGGTCGGGCAGGACCGGCAATAGTTGGATACGTCATTTCTCATTTTGGGCCAAAAAAAGTGAGTCACCAGGCGGTGGTAGGTCTTGTCTTGGCCCAGGTGCCCGGCCAGGGGGACATCATGGGCTAGGTTCAACAGGAAGTCTCTGAAGTGGAGGGGCACCACCAGCACTCGCCCGGCCCCCAGTTCTGCGATTTTCTGTTCGCTGTACAAGAGATCATTGTCCCAATAAACCCAGTGGGCCCCGGTGGTGTCTCCTTGGCTCTGGGCGAGCGCTTGCTGTCGCAATCCCTCGAGGGAGGGGCAGGTCTTTTGCTCCTGCCGGAATTGTTCCTGGGTGGGCCCCCCTTCTTGACGCCACTGAGCCAGGTCGGGAAGCTCGGGGGGCTGTGTGGACCCCTCTGGGGTGGGATCCGGGTGGTCGGTCTGGAGGAAGTCTTCTTCTGGAGTGATCGAGGGCGGAGGTGCTGCCCATTCTGGTTCTTCTGGTCTAGGGATGGTGCGGGTGGCCATGGACCGGGTGGTTACGCACGCCCAGTCCGGGAGACCCAACATCCCCAGATGCTCTCTTCTTTCCACAGCGGCCCACGGGGAGCTCTCGAGATCGTTCCCCAGGAGGCAGTCTACGGGGGCATCGTCACGGACAGTTACTTTCAGCATGCCGAACACTCCTCACCATTCGAAGGGGACGCAGGCCATCCGACACAGGCTCTCTGAGTTATCTGCCGATCGGACGGGGCAAAGTACGTTTGGTAGGATTTGTTCCGGGGTTACCAGGTGACAGCGGACGGCCGTCACACTGGCCCCGGTGTCACGCAGGGCCTCGGCCTTGCGCCCATTGATGCTCACCCATTGGCTGTACTTCCGAGTGTTGGCGGGCAGGGGAGTCCGCGGGACCATGTCTCTTCCTCCTAGGCATGCCAGGGTCATGGCGGCGGGTTCCCACTCGAACTGCTCCGACTCATAGGTCTCCGTGTCTTCGGAGACTTGTTCTTCTCCCAGGGCGGCGGCCGCCATTTGGCGGGGCCCGGGGGCCTGGTTCTTCGGGCAGGTCGGGTCACTGGCATAGTGGCCGACTCGCTGGCATCGATGACACGTCACGTTAGCTCGGAACCCCGGGGCGCATCGGGGGGTTTCCCCGGCCTGCTGGGGCCGGGGTGGCGTTAGTGGGTGCGGCCGGGGCGGCGTCTCTGCCCCGGCCCGGGCCTCCTCCTCCTCCTCGGGGACGATGGTGACCTTGGTTGGTTCTGTTCTGCTCATTCGGCCCACTCCGGGCCACTCGGGTGCTCTCCCACCGGTCAGCCTCGGTGGCGAGCTGCCGGGGTTCAGTCAATTTACTGTCGAGGAGGTGCTGCCTGAGCTCGACAAAGCAGTTGTTGGAGAGGTGCTCCCACACAATGAGATTGAAGAGTTGTTCGTAAGTGGTTACGTTGTTACCCTTGATCCACCCCTCGAAGGCTCGGCTGAAATAGTTCACGTATTCCAACCACGTCGTACCTGGGATCCGGGTGCAGTTGCGGAACCTCTGGCGGTACATTTCGGGTGTAAGTCCATATCGACTGAGGAGGGCGGCCTTCATGTGGTCATAGGACGTCATTTGATGGTCCGGAAGTTGCAGCAGGGCATCACGACCCTCGTTGACGAATCTCCCCCATAGACCGGCTCCCCAGTCACTTCGAGCGACCCGGTGGGCGGTCATGGCAATCTCATAGGCCTTGAACCACTGCTGTATGTCGTCGTTCCGGTGATATTCTCGGACCACATCCTTGGGGATGTGGACCTTCTGCGCGGTAGGACCCGGGGAGTGCGGTTGCTCGGGCACCCCTAGGTTTTTGTTCAGTTTGCGTATTTCTATCTCCGCTAGTTTGCACTCGTGCTCGTATGCCAGTCTTTTTTCTTCGAGGTCTCTCTGTCTCTGTTTTTCCTCTCGCTCTTCTCTGAGCCGTAAGTGTTCTAAGTTTATTTTTTGTTCCGCCAGTTTCAATTCTCCGTCTAATCTGAGTCGTGCCAAGTCTAACTCGTGTAATCTATTTTTTTCCCGCTCTTGGATCTCTTCATGGGAGGGGCCTGTTCTCCGTTCCTCCGTCCGGGTGGTGTTGACTTCCGGGGCTGCGGGGTCCCGGGGGGTTGCGGTATTTGTCTCTGTCCAGGCCTCTAGGGCGTTTTTGAAGTCTTCTTTTGTGCTTAGCCCGGTGGTAGCAATGCCTAAGTCCATGCAAAATTGTTTGAGCTCTCGGTGGTTGTATTCTTCCAGCTTTTCCATCTGGAACTTCTCCGCCGATCCGCTCTCTTTGGTCGTCATTGTGGTTTTAGTCGTAGGGTGAGTTACTGTCTGTACGGTACGCGTTGGTTCGGATCGCGCCTCTAGCCACCAATGTTAGACGGAGACCTGGAGGGTCGGCCGAGCACAGTGATCGCACAGACAGGTAACTTCCCCCCCACAGATGGACACCACACAAAGATTAGGGTAACACCTTTTATAGGCACTTCGGGTAGTAGTGTGGCACGATACAAGGCGATCAGGACACGATGATCCTCTCAATTCTAGTCTCTAGTAAGGGAAGGGGGTAGCGGGACAGTCTTGGTACCCACGGGTACGGGTGTGTAACGGTGATAGCTCACAATCCTCGAGCTCGGTGTTCGGATGGGTCAGACCGCGGCAGCGCCGGCAGGTCCCGAAGAGGTCGTAGGTGGCAACGGGCCGCGGCAGCGCCAGCAGGTCCCAACGAGGATGAAGGTTACAACGGGCCGCGGCAGCGCCAGCAGGTCCCACGAGAATGCAGGTTGCAACGGGCCGCGGCAGCGCCAGCAGGTCCCAACGAGGATGAAGGTTACAACGGGCCGCGGCAGCGCCAGCAGGTCCCACGAGAATGCAGGTTGCAACGGGCCGCGGCAGCGCCAGCAGGTCCCAACGAGGATGAAGGTTACAACGGGCCGCGGCAGCGCCAGCAGGTCCCACGAGAATGCAGGTTGCAACGGGCCGCGGCAGCGCCAGCAGGTCCCACGAGGATGAAGGTTACAGAGGGCCGCGGCAGCGCCAGCAGGCAGGACAATAGTTCACAAGGCAGGGCTGTGGCAGCGCCAACAGTCCGTCAAGGATGAGTTCGTCGCGGTGTCTCTCGACTCCAGGATACAACTGCCTTCCTGTCCTGGGGCTGCCTCAGTTATAGGTCTGGCGCCCTTTGATGTCCGGACCCTCGCTCTTGGAGGTCGGGAGGTCTGGGATGAGGGAGTCCAGACACCCAGCAGGGGGGCGGAGCCAGCGCCCAAGGAGGCTGGGGGTGCTCGGCACCTGGCGGGGGAGAGCCATCGACACTTCGTACTCCCATTGACCTGCCACGTGGGCCGTTCACCTCCTGGGTGGAGGGTGGTGCCGGGATGTCGGGGCCTGGCCAGGCCCAGGGTTGGGGTCGGGCTGAGGCCGCGCGGCCGCGTGGTGCCGTGTCCAAGATGGCGGCTGGGCCGGGCAATGGTGCTGACGGTGGCCCGGGCCCTGTCCTGCGGGGAGGGAGCGAGCCCTTCATGTGGCCTGTCCAACACCCCCGTCACCCTCACCCCCCCGTCACCCTCACACCCCCCGTCACCCTCACACCCCCCGTCACCCTCACACCCCCCGTCACCCTCACACCCCCCGTCACCCTCACCCCCCCCGTCACCCTCACACCCCCGTCACCCTCACACCCCCGTCACCCTCACACCCCCGTCACCCTCACACCCCCGTCACCCTCACACCCCCGTCACCCTCACACCCCCGTCACCCTCACACCCCCGTCACCCTCACACCCCCGTCACCCTCACACCCCGTCACCCTCACACCCCGTCACCCTCACACCCCGTCACCCTCACACCCCGTCACCCTCACACCCCGTCACCCTCACACCCCGTCACCCTCACACCCCGTCACCCTCACACCCCGTCACCCTCACACCCCGTCACCCTCACACCCCGTCACCCTCACACCCCGTCACCCTCACACCCCCGTCACCCTCACACCCCCGTCACCCTCACACCCCCGTCACCCTCACACCCCCGTCACCCTCACACCCCCGTCACCCTCACACCCCCGTCACCCTCACACCCCCGTCACCCTCACACCCCCGTCACCCTCACACCCCCGTCACCCTCACACCCCCGTCACCCTCACACCCCCGTCACCCTCACACCCCCGTCACCCTCACACCCCCGTCACCCTCACACCCCCGTCACCCTCACACCCCCGTCACCCTCACACCCCCGTCACCCTCACACCCCCGTCACCCTCACACCCCCGTCACCCTCACACCCCCGTCACCCTCACACCCCCGTCACCCTCACACCCCCGTCACCCTCACACCCCCGTCACCCTCACACCCCCGTCACCCTCACACCCCCGTCACCCTCACACCCCCGTCACCCTCACACCCCCGTCACCCTCACACCCCCTCACTCCCGCACCCCCTCACCCTCGCACCGCACCCCCTCACCCCCTCACCCCCGCATCCCCCTCACCCCCACACCCCCTCACCCCTCTCACCCTCACACTTCGTCACTCACACCCCCTCACCCCCCCTCACCCTCACACCCCCTCTCCCTCACACGTCCTCTCCCTCACACACCCCCTCACCCTCACCCACCCCCTCACCCCCCCCCTCACCCCCCCCCTCACCCCCCCCCCTCACCCACCCCCTCACCCCCCCCCCTCACCCACCCCCTCACCCACCCCCCTCACCCACCCCCCTCACCCACCCCCCTCACCCTCATTAAGCTTTTATTGTTCATGTACCTTTTGATAAAATGTGTATATATTTGTTCCACTCTTGAAATGTACATAACACTTGATAACTGATTGCTGCACTGTATATAATTCACGGATACACTGCGTTTTGTTTGTAAAAACAGTATGATTTATGCTTAATTGTATACGGTTTAAAAAAAAAAGTGGTCATTTTGATGGGCCTTGTTGTTTTGTGTTGGACCCGGCCTCGTGGCGTGGTCCCACTTCTCCCGCATAGCGGGCCCTGGACAACAGCAACCCCTATCCCCCGGCCTAAAACTATCCCCTCCGAACTTCACGAGAGCCGCCACCCCTGGCGACCCCCGGCTCTCCCCCTCGGGAGCCCGGTGACCCCTGCTGGCCCCACTCTGCGGATCCGACCCCGATTCCGGCCCACCATTTCAGGCCCCGACTCCATCTTGGACCCTACACGTCCGGACCACGTGGCCTCGGCCCGACCTCGGCCACAGCCCCAGCGAAGCCCCGACATCGAGGCACCAAGATCCAACCAGGTGGTAAAGCGGCCACTTGACGGATCCAGGAGATGGGGAGTTTCGATGGGCCTCCACCGTCCCCGGACGCCTGGTTTCGATCGCCCTCTGGCCTCCCTGGGCACTGCCTCCC
Organism: Lissotriton helveticus; assembly: GCF_964261635.1. Lineage (NCBI taxonomy): Eukaryota > Metazoa > Chordata > Amphibia > Caudata > Salamandridae > Lissotriton > Lissotriton helveticus. Next base: position 909,681,057 of record NC_136071.1, on the reverse strand, counting down.
CCCCCTCTGCTGGGTGTCTGGACACTCTCATCCCGGCCCCTCTGACCCCCAGGCGCGAGGGTACGGACATCAAAGGACTCCAGACCTATATCTGGTGCAGCTCTGGGATGGGTCAGTAGTTGTATCCTGGCGTCGAGAGCCCTGCTGACGCTGTCGCGGCTGACCCCGAGAAGAACTGACTACTTGGAACCCTGAACCTTTGGAGTCCTGCTGCCGCTGCCCAACCTCGCTGAAACCATCTTTGGAGTCCTGCTGCCGCGGCCCAACCTCGCTGAAACCATCTTTGGAGCCTGCTGGCGCTGCCGCGGCCCAACCTCGCTGAAACCATCTTCGGAACCTGCTGGCGCTGCCGCGGCCCAAATCTTGCGGAACCCCCCAGCTCGAGGATTGAGAGCTGAGCGTAGGGTATCCTCGGACCAGACTGGTATTAAGACTGTCCCGCTACCCTTTTCCCCCCAGTTACCGAGACTCTAAGGATCCCTCGATCCGTTGTACATATCACCGAAGGAACCAATCATTAATGCTGATAAAGATTCTAAGAAGTACTATCTCGTGTGGTGTCCCTTTGTAGTGTTGTGATTACTCTGCTGTGACGATTCTAGGAGAGTGCCCTCACCCAGGAGGCTTCTCGACGGCGCTCGGCCAAGCCCTTAAGGAGAGGTGGGCCTCGGGGTGGTCAGTCAGACATCTTCTGCCTCCCCAGGGACCGCCTTTCTAACATTTTGCAACTGCCAAAAAAAAAGAAAAATGAGTAAAACAGTGATATGCACACCCCAACGCTAATTAATAAATCGTCTGGGACAAGAATTGTTCTTTGTATCCATGGTGTCAGAGGTAACTTGTTTTTAGTATTATACGAGACAGCACCAGCAAGGGGTCCGTCGGTTCACCCGTCTCTCTCTCTTCCCTAGTGGCCTTTGCCACCCATTGCGTGAGCCATTGAAGTTGGGCAGCAAGGTGTAGTATGTCTCATAGTCTGGGACCACTAGTCCCCCCCCCCCCCTGCTCGGTGTCTCATGAGCGTCCCAAGCGCCACCCTGCGCCTGCCCGAACCCCACTGAAAGGAACTGACCATTCCCCGAAGTCTCCGAAAGTAGCCCGCAGGAATCCAGTCTGGGAGAGTCCTAAAGTAGTAGAGCAATCGCGGCACAGGGTCACCATTTTTTAGCAGTGCCACTCGTCCGGCTACAGATAAAGGGAGGGTGCCCCAGAACCCCAAATTAGCTTTAGCACCCCTCATCGCCTTCCCCACATTTCCGTCTAGGATGTCTCCCCGTTCGTGGTAAATCACCGTACCCAAGTGTCATGCTTGCAAACAGTCGTGGTTAGCAAAAACGCCACGTACTGTTGGTTGGCAACATGGCCACGAGGAGTACCACGCATGCGCGAAGAGTAGCGCATGCGTGTAACGGAAGACGACGAGATTTCTTTCAGCTCTGCAATCCCTAGAACGCTTCGCGTTCCTTTCCGGTTCCGGGGTAGTGTTTTGGCGTCCGTGTCACGGTGGTGGTGTTTTGCGGGACTCGTCGGGTGGCGACTGGCAGCGGTCCTCTCATTCGGCACGCATCATTTGTCTATGGGCTAAGGTATTCTGAACTTCGATGTTCGTGTGTACTCCGTGTATATATTCATTTTGCTTGTTGTCACTATTCCGTAGTTCTGAATTAGAGTGTGTGGATGTTATTGAATCCACTTCTACATTTGTTTGGGAGATTCCATGTCTAGTAAGACAATTGTAGGGTAGATAGTGGTCTACCTATTTCGTGTTTATTTTCTCTCCTATTTACGTTCATACACTGGTTGTGTAGGATACGTTATTATTCTTTATTTTGGGTCAGAGAGTTGATGACCCTGACGTGGTATTCTTTGCTATCTACAAAAAAACCCACACAGGTAATGCATATCTCTCCTAATATTATTTAGATATCTTAGTGTGGTAATAGGAGTAACAAAGATACTTGCTACATTGCAGGGCCTGTTCTACCACTTTATTCTTGTATAGAAGTACAGTACTTACCTTGCATTCCTCCAGTATAAAGAGAACAGGTACATTTATACAATTACACTTTAATACATTCATACAGAAATTAAGAGGGACAAAACATATAACTGTTCTTTATTGTTATAGGAGACGGTTAACAGGAACATTTGCTCCCAGGACTACCAGCTATCTCCTCCGTGCCAGAAGAGCCTGTGTTTCCCCTCCTTACCTTGTTTTGTTTCCCTTCTTTCCCCTTGCTGGCATCACCCTCTTGTTTTCAGTATATTTCTTCTGACATAAGGTGAACCAGTGAGGGGGAGTTGAGGACTGGGCATCACTCCGTGGTACTTCCGAGGCAACACCAGCTACCAGCCTGACACCAAGTAGGGAAGAAGTCTCATTTCCCAGTTCAACCCTTCTGTAGATCGCGGGCATTCTCTACCTCCTCGAGTCGGAAATAGGCACGAGATGTCCAGTTGACTTTCAACCCTGCTACCACACTTAGGGCTCTCAGCAGAGACTTTGCTTCCCGCAGGGCCTCCCCCGTATCTGCCAAAAACATTAATAGGTCGTCCGCATAAAGTGCGATATGGTGGACCTGCCCATATACGTCCAATCCCTGGAATGCTTGCCCCAAGCGGGTATGCGCCGCAAGAGGTTCTACCGCCATAGCGAACAACAACGGGGAAAGGGGACAGCCCTGGGGCGTGCCCCTACCCACTTTACATGCCTTGGAGATCACCCCTCCCGTTCGCACTCTGGCCGGTGCATCTTTGTACAACATGGAAGAGGTAATCCCACTCCAGACTATCGAAAGCTTTTTCGATGTCTACAGCAAACACCGCTGCGGTATCCACCTCATAAGTGTCGGCCTCCAGAACATGTAGGAGCCGTTATATATTAAGCGCTGTGTTGCGGGCGGGAATGAACCTGGACTGATCAGCGTGGACATGTGGGGCAGTAGCCGAGTCGCTAGGATTTTGCACAGGATTTTGTAATCCAGGTTTAGCATGGATAAAGGGTGATACGCCGTTCTATCCCAGGGTTGCTTTCCCGGTTTCAATAACGGGATAGTGATCGCCTCCTTGGTGGATTCCGGCAGCCCGCCCAACCGTTTTGCCTTGTTGTAGAGCCGCGCCAGGAGGTCGATATAAGTGAGATAGAATTCCACCGGAAAGCCGTCTGATCCCGGCGTTTTATTCCGTGCCATGCTTTTAATGGCTACTCGCACTTCCCTCACCTCGATGTTCCTTCACAGCTGTTTCGCATCCTCATCTCCCAATTCCAGCAAATCCAGACCCCCCGTGAAGGTCTGTAAGTCATCCTCTGATGGAAGCACCCTACTACGGTAAAGCTCCGTATAGTAATCAAGAAACAGCTCATTTATTCTCTTCTGGTCAAAGCGAGCCGCACCAGCCTGATCTCTCAATTCTAATATAACAGAGCTGCGCCTAGCTGATTAGCCAACCAGGCCAGAAGGGCTCCCGATTTATCCCGCTCTGAGTGTGCCCGTGTGAGGTAGGCTTTGTAGTCAAAGCACCGTAGGCGCTCTCCAGTTGCTGCAACTGCTTCCCTAGCTGCCATTAACTCCTCTTGCTTATCTGGCCGTTCGGGACGTTCCAATTCCAGGGCATGCAATCGCTCATCATCTCTTTTGATGTCTTGTAGTAATGTCTTCCTGGTCCCCGATGCCGCTGAAATACAACTCCCTCGCACCACTGTTTTATAGGCGTCCTATTCAGTGGTCACCGCTCCCGTAGTCCGTGCATTAAGTTGAAAATAGTCTTCAATGGCTGTAGCTATAGTGGTTCGGAATACTTGATCCTCAAGTGCTTCTGGCCGCAGTCTCCAGGTAGGAATTCTGAGGCGCAGCCGCGACCACTTCAACTGGACCATCAGCGGGTTATGGTCAGAAATAGTGCGAGTTAGTACTCGCTGTTGCTAATTTTTCCATCGGGGGAGCATAGGAATGCGTCCAGGCGGACATGCAATTCGTGGAGGGCGGAGAAAAAGTAGTAATCCCTATCTAATGGGTGCTGAACCCTCCAAGTGTCAATCAACCCCCACGTCTGTTGCCAGGTAGAGCGCGCCACTGCCAGTATTACCTGCTGATGCATTCGGTAAGGGTGGGTGTGAGCGGTCCAGATCGATGTCCGTGACACAATTAAAATCGCCCCCAAATAGTAGAGCCCTACTAAAGCTGATGCCAATTTATGGGACAACAATGAGAAAAAGGCTGGCTGGTCCACATTAGGCGCATATAAACACCCAAGAGTTAAGTCCCGAACATCTAGCTTACCCTGAAGCACCACGTATCTGCCCTCTGGATCAATTAATGGTGAGGTGCACTGAAAGGGAACTCCAGCTCTTACCCAGATTAAGACCCCCCTCGCTTATGCCGAGTATGTAGTGTAGTAAACTTGACCCCTCCAGCGGCGTTGGAGCACCTTCCCTTCTTTTGCAGTGAGGTGAGTCTCCTGGAGAAATGCAATTTGTATACCTCTACGTGTCAAGAAGCAGTGTATCTTATGTCGCCTATGCATAGTATGCATGCCCCTCACGTTCCATGTGAGACACGTGTATCCTAGTGTGGGTCCCATTGCTGTACATGATGTTCCATCTCATCGCCCCCCTGACACGCCTGGGTCCCCTGAATCCAACCCCACAAATAGAACAATTCAAACATCCCCATCTCCCCCTCCCCAGGACAGGCATCCCCATCCAAAAAATAGGCACGTAGAAAGTCCAATCAGTTCAGGCTGCTTGGAACTCCGATTCAAGAATCTCAGAAGTCCTCCCAAGCCCCTCCCCACTCCCGTATGAAAATTTCCCCCCATCAATTTCGCTGCCCTCTCAGTCAGTCCAACCCCCCAGCAGGCACCCAGTCCAGGGTCCAACAGGTCACCCCAATACCTCACAAAGTCAGGCTGGTCATGTAACTGTTCAGTCAGCCAAACACCCCATCCGCCGTTTGTGGAGTGACGACTGGTAATTCCGTCTCCGAGAGTCCGTGGACGCTGCTGGAACTGGGGCTCTGTTCTCCACTTCTCGTATGCTACGAAGTGTTGCTGGTTGGGCTAATAGCTCCCTGGCTGATGGCCGCCACTGCCAAAACCGCCTTGTCACGTTCCTGTCGCCATTCTGCGGGGGAGCTTGGGCGCTGCCTTGGCAAAGCGGCAGGGGATCGGCGCGGAGGCGAGTTTGCAGTTGGTGATCGCTCTCCAGACGCACCACAAGTTTCCAGCCAATCCCAGGCGGCCTGAAGCGTGAGGAAAAAGTGCGTATTCCCATCAGCAGTGACCCGCAACCTAGCCGAGAATAGCATTGCATAAGGAAGGTGCAAGGCCCTCAATTTGCGCTTCACCGCCATGAAGGAAGCCCTTTGGCGCTGCACGTCCCTGGTGTAGTCCGGGAAAATCATTATTTTACTGTTGCCGATTCTCAAATTTTGTAATTCCCTGGCTCTCTGAAGAATGTAGTCGCGGTCACGGTAGTGTAGGAGCCTTACCACCATCGGGCGTGGCTGGGCACCTGGCTTTGGAGGTCGTGTCGGAACCCTATGCGCTCGCTCCAGCGCATAGAAGGGAGAGAGACCTTCAGCTGCCACCTCCGCTTTTATCTAAGTCTCCAGGAACGGCACAGCGTCGGATCCTTCTTCTCGCTCTGGAATCCCTACGATGCAGAGATTATTACATCTGGAGCGCCCTTCGCTGTCCTCTGCTCTCACCTCCAGCACGCGGACCTTCTGCACCACCTCATTTAGCTGCGTTTGCAAGGCATCAACCGTGACCGGAATGTCTTTCATGGTCAGCTCATGAGACGCCACTCGTTCCCTGAGTTTCCGATGGTCATCTATCAGTAAGGAGATGTCCGATAGTCCATTTGTTTCTCCAGGGCCTCCCTCGAGGCCATGATGGCTTGCATGATGTTGCCCAAGGAAGGGTCTCGCGGTTGCGTGGAAGCACCACCTCCCGGCACCAATTCTTCCTCCTCCATGGTGTGTCCCGGGTCATTCAACCGCAGGGCCTCAAACCCCTTCTTTTTGGTCACACTGCCCATCTTGGGTAGTGCGGCGAGTCTTCGGTCCCTCAGCACCTCCTCAGTCACCGCGTTACTGGGCCTCTATGTCAATGTTCAATGCGGTAGAATCACCCTTTCAGAGGCTCCCGTGAAGTAGCTAACTCATGCAGCACCGTAGTCCCCCCTCCGACTGTAGGACTCCTATATCTGGTGACTCGTGGGGTCCGTATTCCGCTCTTCCTCGTTGCGCCTTTGAGCCCAGTCACTGTCTCTCAGGGAGCCCCGACGGGGGCCCCGTGCTGATCGTAAGGTTCAGCTGCTCGGGAACTCAACTCTCACCAGTAGAGCAGGAGGCCTCTTCCGTCCGTCACGGTTATTCGCCCCTCACCTCAGTTTCACGGGGGGTCTTTGTGGGTCCTCAATAGGCCACCGCCTGTGGGTTCTTCGCTCAGGGACAGTTCCACGTGTCCCAGCAATCCCCCTTGATGAGCTTGCAGTTATTAGCGGTCCGTCAGTGTCCTTGACAGTCTTTAACCCTTCGTAGTAGGCCGTGCACCCTTGCCGCCGTAGAACTGCCGTGTTCTCACCCCTTCTGGCCCTCACGCTGCCCCCCAAGCACCGAAGCAATGTGCCTCGAGGTACAGCGTGGGCGCCGCCATCTTGAAGTCTGGTCATTAGTGGGGGCTCCCCAGTCAATTCTATTCTCCCCCCCCACCCCCTCTGAGGGCCTGTGTGGGCAAGGGTCCTGCTCCTACCGCTTTCGTCGCTGGTTCTCAACCTTCGTCAGGCGCTCCTCACTCGCGCTCCGGCCGCGATTTTGTCTCCAAGTGATTCAGGCTGCCCCACGCTCAGCAAAAGGTGATCTCTCGACGCGGGGGGTCCCAAATTCGTGTTGTCTCCCTGCCAGACAGGGCACTATGTCATCAGCAGCCCGTTCTGAGGTCGGGGCACCAGGAATGCCGTCAGGATGTCTGCGGGAGTAGGGCGGCCGCGGAGGAGCTCCGAGGACCGCTGCCGCCTACATCGGCGTCCAAGCCACGCCCCCGGATGGCAGAAGCGAGCCCACTGTGAGGAGGTCACATGTCACAGCGCAGCGGCACAAAATTATGATTCAGCGTGAAGTAAGCGGTGCCTCATCATAAATTAAATAGGAAGCTGACCCCACGAAATAAGAACCCGCACAAAAAACGGCCCCCTCTTGTGTGTATTGGAGGACAACCATTGTTATAGAATATCGGTTTCTGGAGCTTTGAACCCAGGAATTGAGTTTACATTGGTCCTGAGGAGAACCCTGGCATTGACGGGGTTTGAAACGCGTCGACCGACCCGGTCCCGGGTCATATATAAAAAATCCTTTTTCCACAATTATTTTTGCAAATAATAGGAGGAATAATTTTGTTGTTCCCCTCTTTTGTTGAACTTTATAAAGAATTACAAAGTGTTGAAAAAACAAGGATCAATTATCTTTCTGTATAGTACTGCTGACACCGGGACTAGTATGTGTGTGTATGAGTTGTTGGATGAATGTTTGGCCAAGAATGTTTGAATTTAAAAAATTTGAATTTAAAAACACTTGTAAAGCGCACGTACACTGAATCAGTTTCATGGCGCTGGTGAGGTCCCTAAAAGAGAACGAGAGGAAGCTAAATGCCAAAAGCCTGCTGAAATAATAATGTTTTTAGTGACCTCCGAAACTCCATATAGGAGGAGGAGAGTCTTAGCGATAGGGGGAGGGCATTCCAAAAAGAAGGCGCAAGTACAGCAAACTTCTGCCCCCCCGCCCGCTTCTTTTTAAAACGGGGCATAGTTAGTAAGGCCAGGCTCGAGGAGCGAAGGTCTCTAGTGGGAACATAAGAGGAGATTGCCGCATTGATAAAAGCAGGGGCAGTACCCGCTCTTGCTTGAAAAGTTAAACACCCCAATTTGAACTTGGCTCGTTGTTTTATAGGGAGCCAATGAAGGCTCCTGAGTAGCGGGTCGAATGATGGGACCTTGATAATCCAAAGACCAGTCGAGCAGCCTGGTTCTGTATCAGCTGCAACCGCTGCACAGCATAAGCCGGGGCTCCATTGTAGATAATGTTGCCATAGTCAATCTTTGAGAGGACCATGGCCATTAAGATGAGTTTTAATGCAGAAGCAGAGAAGAACCTGGCGACCTTCCGAATCACTCGGAGTGTAAAGAAACAAGAGGAAACCACCGAATTAATGTGTGAATGAAGTGTTAGTTGGTTATTAAGCATAATCCCAAGTGTTTTAACTGAACAGGAAGGAAGAGGGGGGGACCCAAGTGAAGGGGGCCAAAAAGAAGGGGACCAGGGGTTGGCAGCACCGCCCGTCATCACCAGTTCTGTTTTATCCGGATTAAGTTTTAACTGATTGATGTTCATCCAGTCTCGGATAAATAGCATGACGGACTGGAAACTGCCAACTCCTGAGGGAGAAGAGAGATCAAAAATGAGTTGTAGATCATCTGCATAATTGTATACAGTGACCTCCATATTCTGTAAAGCAAACACCAGTGGAAAAATATAAAGATTAAATAATAGAGGAGAAAGAGCAGACCCCTGGGGAACACCACAGTTGACATTGCGCTGAGGAGCTGAAAAGGTGCCTAGATGAACTGTCTGAGTGCGATTCATCAGGAAAGACTCGACCCAGGCTAGTGCCAACCCCCCTATCCCTGCCGCCCTGACACGTGATAACAAGATGTCATGGTCCACAGTGTCAAAGGCGGCGGATAGGTCTAATAAGACCAATATTTTAGGGGCGTTGGCATCGAGTCCCTCCCTAAGTTGGTCCATGACCGAGATCACCACCTTCTCGGTTGAATGTCGTGGTCGGAAGCCAGCTTGACATGGGGCTAGGTAATTACTGTCCTCAATAAAGGAGCTCAACACCTGGGAGACATGCGCCTCAGCCACCTTTCCCAGGTAAGGTAGCAGGGATATGGGGCGGTAATTGATTGGGGAAGAGGGATCAGCCCCCGGCTTCTTCAAGATAGGGATGATGGTGGCAGATTTAAACACAGTAGGAACCAGGCCTTTAGAGAAAATATCATTTATGACTGTGAGGGCAGGGGCAGGACAAGCCAAAAACACCTTGAAAAGGATAGCGTGTTGAACTTTTTGTGTATATTAACATTTCATTGTTGTATATAAATGTATATAGTTTGTTTTTCCATGCATAAAACAAATGTGTTAAAATTGAATAATTCTTTGAAGCAATAAAATTATATGTTGCAATCCATAAAGCAGGTTTCCATGTTACATTCATGTTGACCATATTTCAGGTTTAAAGAAAATTGAAACTAAGGTTCTCAGTACTGGAAATTGTATCGTTTCTTTAGTATAGTTTGGCTCAGCCTTGCTGAGATTTCGAGTCAAGACCCTTTTAGTTTTTTGACGTTCCGAGGTCGGGGCACCAGGAATGCCGTCAGGATGTCTGCGGGAGTAGGGCGGCCGCGGAGGAGCTCAGAGGACTGCTGCCGCCTACATCGGCGTCCAAGCCACACCCCCGGATCCTTCATGTTCTCGAGCTGTGCTTTTTTATGAAATGTATATATAATAGATTGATTCTCCTTTTTTATGTGTGTGTTCCAGATATCCCTACTTCTTGTGACTCCTGAAGAAGGCGTTTTTACGCCGAAACGCGCGTTGTCTTACTCCGTTGAGGTTCACTCGCCATAGTGTGCATTTCTGTATAAATTAGTGATATGAATTTATAATTGTATATTTTTTAATATAAATGTATGATATTCATGTTTTTAAAGTTTTCCTTGTTTATATTGTGTAATGATGGTTATGCCATCTATATGTATGATTTTTAATCTGGATCCATTAAAAATATGATCATTTTTATAATTTATTTTCTTACTTGTAATTTTTTGCTGTCATTTTATAGTACTTGTTTGCCATTTGTGTTTACTGCCTAGGGTGTTTATTCACACATTATTGTCCCTGCCCTAGGAGTTCACTGTCATCAGTGTCCAGGGGGTCCTTGTTTCTCTCAATCCTCGAGCTGTGCTGCTGCATTTATTATTTGCCAACCTCACTGCAGGCCAGTCTTTCACGTTAGGCATGTAGCCAAGTGGTGCTGGGGGAGGGTTGCAGAAAATCTCACTTTCAGCATTAGCATTTTCGCGTGCGCTTTGATTTAGGGTCTCTTTGTCTTTAAAGATTAATGGGCCGCAGTTGGCAAGACGTTTAGAATGAAACTCAATCTGTTTACTGGGTCCCTAGCTAGTTTTGACAGTGCACCGGGGTGCTGCGGCGCACGTATTGGGAACCTCTGCTCTGTGCGCATGGACACTAGTCATTTCTGCTCATGACTCCATTCCTACTCTCACCTGTTGGGTGAATAACATTCTAACCATGAAGTCGATGCCCAAAGGAGAAGTCACAGACCTCGTGATTCCAAAGACTTTAAAGAAAAACAATTTGTAATTGTCTGAGGCCAACATTATGGAGAGCATGTGAATCTACAGCACTACATGCAGAACAGATGCTTATGGGGAAAATAACATAAACCTTTAATTTCATCTGCTAATCTGTACAATTAGAAGGCTAAAATAACTTAATCCTTTAATTTAATCTGCTAATATTCTGTACAATTGGAAGGCTAGCATTC